>NC_140476.1:4185000-4785000 GCF_051167445.1 Perissodus microlepis
ATCATTTTTATTTTACTCAAAGGGTTTTTAATTCTATTCTAATAACGTTTAATATAAAGAATTTCTCTTTTCTTTGACTTCATTAAATGTCTGTTACCATTTCACAGCGATAACATCAACGTGTTAAAAGTAACTCTACGAAGCCCGAACCATGAACAAACTATATAAGTATTTTTTTTATATGGAGCAAGCAATTTAGTTTTTTGGGGGACCAAAAAAACAAAAACACACTGATGATCTGGAGGTGTCACAACTCACAAAAACTCAGGTATCAAATATCACAATGGATGTGAATGGAAGTCGTTGGTGGTTCAGTATTTAAAAATGAAGAAACATGAAGCCACCGTTCTTCTGATTAACCCACAGAATCCACACGTTCTGGTTCAATTCATTTCCACTGACGGAGCAAGTTGTGCTTCTAGTTTTAGGCTCTTTGTCACAAAAAGGTCATTTCTGTTACCACTTTAACCCACTTCCATCGATTGCACAGGGGACTTAATGAAGTCGCCGCTAAGGCACCACAAAGACATTATTCCTGTGTTTAGAAGCTGCCGTCTGTCTTTTGTACTTACGTGAGGCAGCAGGTGAAGGAGAGCGTCACCACTGAGCGTGCCCACTGCCAACGCTACCAGAAAGGTGAGCAGGAACTTGAAGCACGATTGCTTGAGGATGGGCACGAGTACGACCCCCAGCAGAGACAGCAGGCTGATGATGGTGATGGACACAAATCCCCAAATCCAGACCCACACTGGAGGAGGAAAAATAAACACAGAGTAAATTAAATGATAAAATATGAGTATTATTTATCGGACAGCTTATTTTTTCCCCATTTGTTTGGTGAGGGCTTTTTATTTTAGAAAAGGTACAAAATAAACGCTTTTTTCCATTTCTAGTCAAACAACGAGAGACGACACCATCAGCTGCAGCTTTATCATCACATGGCTCACGGCTGCAGGTGTTTTCCCCCACATTGTTCACACGTGAAGGAAAGCATCCTCCAGAGGTTTTAAATCCATGTGTCCTTGTGATGACACACGATGCCTAAAGCAAAAAGCACGAGGTGACATTTCAGCAGAATTCTTCTCGCCTCATTTTTCATTCAAGGCCAGAGTCAAGAGACGTGAAGCGCCAGAGAAAAAGTGAGAAAGGTACACTATCATTTAAACTGTCAGTCGAGCTGTCAGCCCAGGACGGTCTCAGAAGCGAGAAAAAGTTTTGTCGTCAAACACGACAAAGTGTTTAATGTGGTATGAAATTCCATGTCGCACCAAAGCTGGTCTGTGCTCTCTAAAGCGATGCTGGTCCTTCACTGCTGACATTCACCTAAAGGACATCTATTGACTGAAACACTTAGTGCATGTAATGCACATATTACAGACAATTGACTTCAGGGAGGCTATTTGAGAACCATGACACGAAACACAAACAACACTCACCAGCATATTTCACAGACTTTTTTGTTAACTATAGTTCGATGTAGCAGCTGTTTGTGAGGCCAAACAAGTTTTCTCCAAACTGTTTTCCATATGACAAACTCTTTAGGTTTTGGTGGAGCTTCAGTCATGCATACAGCCGTATCACAGGTGACACAGAGCCAGCAGGAAAAACCAACAGGCAGACCTTCTCTCCTCTTCTATTCGGCCCCAGGTGGCGGAGCTTTTGAAGACATGATCTGAAACATGTCTTACACCTGACGGAGTGGTCTTTAAAGAGGCTGAATCAAGCTGTTACTGTACCATTACACAGCTGTGGGATTAAAAAAAACACTACCAAAGACATCTCTCCCCAAGCGCCAGGCTCACTACTCAGAAACAGGAGGCTGGAGATCCTCCTGGGGAAAGTATTGTGTACTGTGTACAAGTAGTGTGTCTGATGCTCGTAATTAGCTTTTGGAAAGCTACTCTTTTCCTCTGAAGCCATGAAAAAAGTCAGTATTTGACTTTAACAAATGGTAAATTGTCTTACATTGTCTAACATCTGGATTAGATGCACGCAACTAATTCAGACTCTCCTTTAATTTGCTGTCAGGATCTGTGTGCGATGGATTTACTTGCTGATGCCCCTTTGACAGTGGAGTGAATTCAGAGCACAGGCCGAAGCTGAGCACTGAGACTCTTTGAGCCATTTGGATTCAGGCTGTAACGTGCACGACATTGTGCTGATGTTTTTTTATTCCCTCATTAATTAGACCGACTTGGGCTAAAATCCTCATAAACCTCCCAACATTACTCTCTGCAGTTTATACCCCGTAATGACGGGCATGTTGGATACAGTTCACCAACATCAATTAAAAGGTTCTCCTCTCGCTGGCTCCTTCCCTCGGCTCTCCCTGTTCACTGTGTTCCCATACAGTACTTTGAACAAACTAAAAGATGATGCTGCATGGTGTTACACAATTAACTCGTGCCCGCAGGACTTCAGACTACTGGAAAATGCTTCATTTTGACATTTTATTAAAGTCTTCACAGATATATTCATCTTGGCCACAAGGCTCTGGGTGTGAACTGAAAGCCGGCCCACCTTCCATTTAAATCTTCTGTTTGTACAAGGCAGCCAATCGGATGAAAGCTGGCTTAAAAAAAGAGAGAGAAAGAAAAAAGCCTTGTTTGAGATACAGATTAAACTAAAGAGCTGAACAAAGACCCAGTTTAAGATAAATGAAGATGATTTTGTTTGTGGATGGTGATCATGTAAAGCTACTCAAGCTACTAAAGGTCCCCTTTTAAAAACTTTGACTCCAACGTGTTCAGAAAAGTGAACAGAAATAACTAAATCTTGCCTTTAATTCTAAATAATCCTGCCATCAAAATATTTCCTCTATGGAAAATGTTCCTCTCAAACTGGCAAAAGGGCGTGAATGACGAAGGCTTCTAACACGCCCACTTATAACATATGATTGCTCCTGGGCTCGCCATGTTTCCTCCCACTGCAGGCCGTGAGTCAGCACACAAAAATACCACAAAATGCATCTGGCACACCCAAAGGATACCAGCCAGGGAGCATCTGACTGATCTGCACTGCTGAGATTCACCAAGGCCTCAGTGGTTTATTCATGAATCATAACATGTATATATGCATATGAATATATAAAAAAAATTATGTTTTCTACAATTCTTTTCTACTTTCTACTTTGTTGTTCGAGGATATTTTCTTTTGGGGCGGAAGAAAAGTCAAAAATGTTTAATTCGTAGCTTTAACGGTTCTCTTGGACCAAAGCAAAGTGTTTGCATCCTAGTATGAGTCACTACATATGTATTTTTAATCCTACTTTATGGTAAGAACGATGGGAAAGCCTGTTTTTAAGCAACTATCAGTGATTAGAGTACAACAAAGAAGTTATTTCTCCTTCGTATGTTAAACTTCAACCTCAGTCCTGTGCAGATCGCTGATGCAAAGATGCAGTGAAGCATCAAGCCAGCAGCGGGCTTAGTAAAACAGGAAGGAAACGCTAATTTCAGGTAATCATACAAACAAGTTTTAAGAGTCACGTGACTTGTTGTAGGTCGGTGTTGTGTCAGCACAGCTCATATTTGTTGTGTATCCCTTCCAGCGTCTTCATGGATCTATTAGAGCTTCTTCGTTCAGTTAAAGAGGAAAAGATGTGCTGCGTTTCTGCAGAACATTTTACGCATTCTACTCCCACGAGAACCTTTGAAAAGTCAGCACTCTTTGCTCTGTCCTCTGCAGCTCACTCAAACAGTATGCTGAACCCGGCAGCGAGCGCAGCACAAGCCACGTCCTGCGTGAAAGCCCCTTGAGGCAGAAGCTGCTCAGCGATTTGACAGAAAACCAGAGAGCGACACTGAATATCAAGACACCTCCGACCCCTCTGGAGTTTTCTGAAGGTGGAGGACTTTTCCCTGCTGAAGTGGACTTTAGTTTGATGAAGGCAGTCACAAACAGAATCGAGTCGAGCTCGTCGTCCCCCTCCTTCCTTCTCTCTTAATATCACAGGACGATCCTGCCATCTGCACCTGTGCCAAGCCATACGTGGGAGTGAAAAGAAAGAATGCGGTCCGATGGTGCTTCTATTTAAAAATGAGCACGGCTTTGCAGAATCCCACTAAATAAAATAATCAAAATCATTTTTTTTATATAAATTCATCTCATTCCTGCCCTGAGGATGCTTCAAACATCAGCTTGTATTTTCAACCCCTGAAATGCTGTTTTATTTTATTTATTTTTTTACGTATCTGCAGAAATGTCACTGTTACCGCTAGCATCACAATGCTAGCATCCCCCCCACCTCAGCCAAAAGTGGACCTTGGGGATTTAAGAATCAGTCTGTGCATCATCCTGGTATTTTGGGGCATTTTAGGTATTAGTAACTGTATAATTGCTACAAACAAGAAACCCTCTTTATAATCACAACGGTGAGATTGATGGCCAAACCCTGATTGTTTGTTGCCAGCAGTTTTAGAAGCGTGACAGTAGAATTATACGAGTTATTCACAGCTCAGAGAACATGTTTATAAGTGTGCTCTACCTCTTGAAGCAGCAGACTACAGCTATTAGTCTCTTCAGAGCCGCTTTACTGATTCCACACATTACAAAGAGCGGCTCATCGTGAGACAAAACAGTCAATCTGTATTCAAATCTCTTCACTAACACTCACCTTGTTGTTTTTATCATAACCACCATTTTCAATGTACATTATATAAGTGAAGTTTTACAGATGAATGCTTTCCTATTTGTTGCTATCATGCGGAACAACGTGTAACCCTGAGAGGCAACTGTACATCAGCCAGACAGTCCATCGCCACATCACTGCAGGTCCTTCACACTCACGCAGCTCATCTCCCTCTCTATCTTATTACCTTTATGCAGCTGCGGTTGTGTGGGAGGGTGTATGTATGTGTGTGTGCTTAGGCGTAGACATGGAGGTGAGCAGGGGGTTGCAGCAGGGCAATTTAAAGACGGTGATAAGGGAACAGAGGAGAGAACCAACTTCTCTCCAATTACGCATCTCCTGTGAGCCACGGCTCAGAAAAATGGCCCCCGGTGTCGCTTAGGCTCTCCTAATTGGCACGGCGCAAAAAAGAGGGGAGTGGGGACCAGAAAGAAGTGAACTGCAAATTTTCCCAGCTCCCCCGCGGATGCCGGCAGGAGGTAAATGAGAGGCAGCTCTGCAGCTTGTGGTGACGTCTATGGTTGAATCTTGGTGCACCATTTCTGAAAATCTAGCGCCTATAGTTTTGCACTAATGAGGAGCCATTGCTGCCCTTTTGACTTGTTTGTGCAGTCCTCCTCGTCATCGTTACGGTTTTAAAAAATTATTATTATTAATGTTTTCAGGGGCGGCACACTTTTGCCTGAAGCCCGTATGGCACAGGTTTCTCCAGGAGGAAGTGTGTGCTTAACAATTAAGGCACTTTGGGAATGTCTCCAACCTCACAGCTGAACTTCAGTCCCTTTTGTCTAATTCTGTCCCCGGTGTAAACCTATCAAGTGTAAATCTGTCTTTAGTCACAAAAGCCACTCCTCTAATTAAAAGTGAATCTTATGACCCAAAGTCACTGTGATGTCTAATTTGCAGCATGTACACAAAAACAAACACACTTACACAGCAGGGGTCACACAAAACATGAGAACTCACAAATTGAGACAGAACTCATTATGCTTTTCCCTAATTTTCTGTCATACACAAACCATTATAATGCTGGATGTTCATATTAGACTTGGCCAAAGTTTCACATAATGAGGTCAGTCTATAGACTAATCCCACCAAGCCGAAAGACTCCGGCTGCTCAATTACAGCAGAAATCACAACTACAGTAATTACAGTTATTTTCCACAAATAATAACTATATTCAACTGTTTAATTTAACACCATGCAGCAGTAGCTACACTTGACCGAGATGAACACCATGTCTTAAGAGACCAACACGGAGACAGACAGAGTAAACTGTTAATAATCCTTCCACAGGTTCACCAATGGTAATTTTGGAGCTGCACTACACAGCAAGTAAGTCTGAGCTTTCAGGACACCGCTGTAAAGGAAGGAGGTGGGTGTGATTTCTATAGAAACGCTGAGCTTTGCTGTGAAAATTCATGGGAAAAAGTCTCATTGTCCCCTGGTTTGACTCACAGCTAGCTGCACACAGCAGTTCCTGTTGTTAGCCAAAGTCTGAGGACAACTAGTTTTATTAAGAATGAGCTTAACCTTGAAGGTTAAAGTTCTGAATTTTTTTCCAGCCTAACCTTGAAAAGTGACGTGAAATCAGTCCTTGACTAAATCGAATACCTACATTTTTTTTTCCTTATAATGTTTTTCTTTTAAATGTATTATTTTAATCTAGAGATTTTTTTCTCGTTATTATTATCCCCCTTCACACCTTCTCTTTGCACGGGACAGACACTCTGAAATAACTTAAAGGGAGGCTGGAGATGAACTCACACTGAACTTACAGAGGATGAGCTACACCGAGGCCCATTAAGTTAAAGAAAGATTATTTTTAAACATGAATCATGCAAAGCTACTCTAGCAGAATCCAAGAAAACAAATACAGAGCTGGAAACGAGCATAAGGTCCCCTTTAACTGCCACAACGTGATTACACTGATTATTACACAAGTTTACAAAATACTGTAATTCCAGATGGCTTTGTGTAATCTATTCTGAGATTTACATGCTGAGTCCACCAATATAAACACATTAATGTACCGTAAAGCGTAAATTCAAAGAAACCCAAAGATGTGCAGTCTGTCTTGTATTTTTGGTTAGCAGTAGCTGAGATTACTGCTCCTCCTTTGATTTGTACGAAGCTTTTATGGCTTCGAGTTTTATTTCACGACCTGTAACTCATTAACTTTTAAACGCTATGATTTCATAATTTGCATTCCCATAAACCTGAAAACGCTGTAAGGTCTCAGAGCAGGGCTTAATACCGACCTTCTGTCTTTATAGCTCCGCTTTTGTCCTCTTTCGGTTTTCAGATTTTCCTTTTTTGAATATTATTGATTGGAGGATGTGATCAGAATACAAACTGAGAGAAGAAAGCTCACTGAAAGAAAGAAGTAGTTGGGCACTCAAAGGGACACAAACGGTCCTTCTTTGCTCTATTTAGAAAAGACAAAAAAGGACCACTTGTTCACTGCCATGGCAACTGAAATAATTTAATAAGGAGAACAGACAGATGGAAAGCTCCAAACACAGACTGTGAGTGCTGCAGTTAGGTGTGTGAATAGCCCAGAAATGTCCCGTATTAAGATGATTGCAAGAAGGCCAACTGTAGCACATTAATGGGGTGATTCCACTATGACCTCCATCCTAATCAGCTCCTGATGCTCACGGTGAATTATGATAGCCTTTTCATATATACAAAACTGTAAACTTGCTTATAAAGTTTTGTGTTTTTTCACATATTTTTCTTTTTTCTGTTTAAAACAAAATCACTACTTTTAAGTCAGTTTAGTTTCATTTTGTTTACAATTTTAGTTTTTAGCGCTCAAAGTCACAGATTTCCTAGTCTCAGTAAACACACCAAAGCTGCCACCCTCTGTGTGTTGAAGACTTAAACTAAAGACATCCACAAATACATGTTTACATGAAGTCTATGCTTGATCTATAGTTCAGTTAACTCAAACATTTCCCAAACTTTTTTCTTTTTCTTTAGTTAACTATATAAAAAAGCCCTGAACCACAGATGAGATTCACAGTGGTTCCACAAACCTTCAGCCAACCTGACAGGCTACACACTGAGCAGAAACTCATGAGGTCAGGGTCATGCCTACAGCAGCAGACACCATAAAAAAACTATTGAGTGGTTTTGGAGGAACATTTCCGTCTTGAACAAAGGTTAGTGTGAGACAACCTTGCAGCAGGTTTGATATAAAGAACAAAGTACATGTTTAGCAGTAAGCAGGAAAAAGCCTCCTGGACAATGACGACATCGTTCACTGCTTTAAGTGACTCGAGTCTCAATTTTCACCAAGTCTACATTATTAGCGAGAACTGATGTTACGCCTTCCTTCAGCTGTAAATAAAACTCATGTTGTGTAAATACATGAAGCAATTTGAGCATAAGAAGCACTCTTCAACGACTGCTCTGGCTTCCAATACTCAGTTGTTCTTTTTTGTTAAATTAATGTCACTGCTCAAACTGCTCTCCTGTGTCTCCTCTGCAGCTCTGCACAGCAGAAGGATGCCGCAGAGGTATAGTTACACAAAAATCACATTTTCGTTTCCAAAACCTCGATCTTGGAGTCACGTTTGAGCGCACAAAAACAAAACTGTTATTTATTTATTTATTCGAATTAAAACTTTTCAAATTGTCAAAGTTGCCAAAATGAAAATGAAATGAATGACTATACAGAAGACAAGACGTCACCAGTTTAATGTTAAGTATATTATAAATAAAATGTGATCAACTCTACTCCGGATTAGTCTTAATATTGATTAAGAAAAACGCTATATACACCCACCGGCTGCTTCATTTGTTCCACCTTGTTAATGTGACAGGAGTGGCATCTCATATGGTCTTCTGCCGCTGCTGTCACCTTTCTGCTTCACAGTTTGCCGTGTTGTGAGTCAAACCAGAGCAGAGACGCTCTTCTGCATTGCAACAAGTGGTTGTTTGTATTGCTGTTGCATTCATATCAGCTCAAAGCAGTTTAGCGATAAGTAAAAACGTTCTTTTCCTTTTTTAAAGTATTTTATATATTATACTAAATATTTTAACATTTATATTTAATGTTTCTAATATTTTTTTTTAACATTTTTATTTATAACTCTCTGTTTTGGGTCCAGTTTGGCACACATTGCCCTGTCCCCTTGCTATCAGGCTCTGAAAATTAAAATAAAATAAAATCAGTAAAAGATAGTGGCAGTACCAGGAAATAAAAGTCTCAATATAAAATACGGCTTAACCATTTTAAAGAAACATTATATATTTTGCAGATCTTCCACTCTTCCCTAAGAGAGGAGCTCCAAGTTACGTAAAGAGAGCATTACATTAATGTTTTATGATGGGAGTCCCTGTGGTTTTACACTTATGAAGAAAGCAGTTTCCTATGGCCGATGGCATCAGACAAAAACCCTGACTTACAGTGTGCTTTGTTAACCACATTTTTAATGTTTCACTGTGACTTTTTCCTCTATTCCAATTTCTTACCACCATATTCAGTGTCTCAACAATTTCATAATAGTAGATGCTTTTTAGTCCACCTTCCGTGACTGCTTAGCTTGCTGGTCTCACACCAAGTATCCAAAACAAGGATGAAACACTGGCTTCAGCTGCATTTTGTCATCCAAAAGAATGAAATGAAAATAAAATGAGCACCGTGGACTGAACTAAGCAGCTGACACTCATTGAAATTAATATTTCTCCTTTCTGTGTGGTTTTTTTTTCCGAGCAGATCAATAAGTTTGCTCTTACCAGAACTGGCAGGCTCAAAGGCTTCCTGCTCCACATCCATCTGCTCGTAATGGAGGATGCAGACCCGCCTGTCTATTTGGTAGAGCAAGGCGGGACACAGATACGCAAACTGGCGGGGGGAGATGAGCGAGTCGGGATTGAGGCCGTAGTAGGTGAGGAGCTGAGTGAGGTTCAAACACTGGAGTGAGAAGGTGAGAACATGAAAATATAAATAAACACAGGGAACCACTGACAAAACTGAAAAACATTACAAATAATAGAATCACTTCTTGTAAAGTCAAATTTCACTCAAACACAATGTGAGCTGCAGCAAAAGACAGATTTTATGTTAAGGGAATTTCACTTTGGCAGTACTGACTGATCCAAACACATCCACGAGGAAAACCAACAATTCATTCAAAAATGCTGAGAGAGATTCCAAACACAGAAAACCAACACGATATAACAACTTAAGCAGTAGTGCAACAACAAACACTCGACTAAGCACTGATAACTTATTAGAACAATAGCATTTAAATAAAAATCTGATTTCTTGTGTCTGTTTATTTAATCCTTCTTGTTTTTTGTCCTTTTGTGAAAAAATACATATTTATTATAAACAAGTGGACTGTTTTCAAGGCTTTCAGATTTCCTCACACTATATTTAACTTCATCAGGGGGTTTATGTAATAGTTTTAGTTTGTCTGTCTGTTTTTTAGCGGGATTGCTTAAAACTTTATGGACAGTGTCACGTGTAAATTTGACCAGTTAATTGTTTTGATGTTCCCAAGAAGATCAAAATCTAGTCCAGATTCAAATATCCTGCTGGATCCATGGGCTCAATTAATGTATGACTTTGATGTTATTTTTAGAGTTGGCAGGAGTAACAGATCAATAAAATTAAAAAAAAAATGGCACAGGCTGCCAATCAGAAAATAGGTGGGTTAAAGATGGGGGAAAGGAAGCTTCAACTACTTGTTTCACACAGCGGAGGAGCCCAGAATGACGCAAAACTACCACAAAAGTTAAAAAAGCAAATTGGAAATCACAACAGGTGCATTTAATTGAAAAAGAAAAAAAATCTTACCTCCTCATGCTGATGGGTTAATCCACCTGGATGACCAGCTGGCATGGAGACCGGCAGAGTGGGCACGGGAAGTGCCCCCGGTGCCTCTCTCTTATCTTTATGAGAGTGGCTGTGACCATGTGTGTGGTTATGGTCATGAGTGTTGTCATGGTCGTGGTCATCAGATGCAGGTGTGTGAGAAGATGTGGTTTTGTCTCGCCCTCGCTGTCCTCTGACTCTTCCCGGTTTCCGGGGTTTCTTGGGTCGGTTTTCTGTCGGGGTGGGCTGCAGCCTCTGGGGCACCTGAGATGGCTCCAGCTTTTCCTGGTCGAGGTGAGTGCCGCCTATGTCTGTGTGCACTTCATGAATATGATTGTAGTCATGTTCATGATCACTGTGGTTGCTGTGGTCGTGATCAGGGTGAGGCTGAGAAGACAGGTCCCTGTGGTTAACCTGCTGGTGTTTGTGCTCTTCATCATGTGTGTGATTGTGATTGTTGTGGTCGCCAAAGTCGTGTGTGTCATGTTGATGGTCATTCTCCTCTACCTTAGTGTGATTGTGATTGTGATCGTGATCATGTTCATGGTCATTTTCATGTTCATGATCGTGATCATGTTCATGTTCATTTTCATGGTCATGATTGTGATCATGTTCATGCTCTGTCGGTCCACCAGTGGTTTGGCTGCACCGAGTGGGAGCTCCTTCTGTGTGTGGATGCTGAGAGTCTTGTTTTTGGTCTGGACGCATCTGTGTGGTGTGACTGTGCCGGTGGCCCTGGCCCTGGCCGTGGCTGTGGCCAGCGTTAGTGGATGAATGTCCGTGCAGCATATCCAACACCTCGAGGTGGGCTACATGGTCATGGCCCAGATCCTCATGATCCAAATCTACAACCTTCACTTCTCCCAATCCCAAGCTAAACAACAGACTCTGAAAGCCCTTGAAATCTAACCGGTCTTCCTGGCCATAGCGCCTGAAAAGCTGCTGGATGTAGAAGCGCTGTTCCTCCTCAAGAGCATCCCCAGCGTGCCCACTCTTGGACCCTGGGGACTCTGTGACCCCTCTCACGTATGGAGCCTCAGAAATCTGCAGGTCGCTGTGAGCGCTGTCATGATCATTGTGGTGATGCCCATCGTGCTGATGGTGGTGTCCTCCTTCATGGCAGTGGCTGCACTGATGGAAGAGGAACGTGAGCACACACAGGAAACAGAACTTGGTGTGCATGTGGACTCGCATTGTCCCCTCAATTCTCGTCACCTGCAATAAATAAATAAATGGATAAATAAGTAAAAGAATAAGACCGTGACAAAAGCACTGAACTGATCTAAAGCCTGGATTCCTGTTGTACTTGCCTGTTATAGCGTCAGGCTCCCATGGAGCTAATGCATACTTCTATGGTACACTGTAATGTAAATTCTCCATAGATGGGTCTGCGTGGTCTCACAAACTAAGCAGACATGTGGACATCAACTCATGGACACAAGGGGAAGTGTTAAGTGTAATCTAGCCTTTTTAGTCCCAAGTAAAACTTCACAATTAATCTTTTCTTTTAAGATAATCAGCACCATTGAGAACACTGCTGAGTTGTACTATGCTGATTAGTGCATCAGCAAATCAATCTACGAGAACAAATAAAGGCCTTTTATTTAGCTTTGCATTTCATTAACTTTTACTTTTAAGTTTATTGTATTTTGCATCTTTTTGTTTTCCTTGATAAGTTTGTAGTGCAGTAAAAATCATTTTTAAAATAATGTTATTTCACTTGTTGAAACCCATTTTAATATACTTGATATAGTTTTGAGTCTAATGAGTTTTAATTTGTATTAATTTATGTGGCTACACAACATGTTTGATCATAAGTAAAAAATAAAATAAAAAATCATACTTATTCATTTGGAATATTATTTTTAGCAGTGAGGATATATTTCCTCATTGTCACCAAATCATAGTGAGGATCCGAATCTTGATTTATTCATCTGGTACATCTAGATGTGTCATTACAAAATATGTATTTATATGCAAACAAAACTTATTTAGTTACTTTCCTGTTACTGTTTCCCTTGATTTGTTTCTTTGGATAGCAGCTTTGATTAAACAGTCAACGATGATTAAATCACCTCAATGAGACTCTGGTTACAGTCAACAAACAACACACCTTAATTATGGTCTGGCCTTAGGTAAGAACAAATAAAACGGACACAGTTTCACAGTGAAACTATATTTTCTTGCAATCTTTTTCAAAATGTGGCAATGCAACAAGGAATAATAAAATCTTCCAGAATAAAAGCAAACAACCAAATGTTATTGGTCTATGGTACATATGGGAACTCCATATAAAATAAGAGTAATTACAAACACGAGCCACTAGTATCAGATTACACAATCCTGAGATCATTCAAATCTGCGATCGATATCAGGCCTACTAACACAATAACACACTGACATCCTCCAGTTTAAAAGTTCACATACAACGTTAGACACACACAAAAAGATGCGAGATAAAAAGCTGGCACACCACAGATAAAAAGACAATTCAAAGCTGCTACCTCCAGCTTAGAATAACAGATCTAATGACTGAATCACAAAGCCTTCTGGAGCATAAATTTGTGTAACAAATTGCTTGTTTTCCCCCTACTTTAAAATGCCTGAAGCAGCAGTATCATTCCAGTCAAATGATCCTCATAAGGTCTCTCGTGAAGCCCGTGGGTGGGTGATGCGAGAGAGGAGGTGTGGAGAGAAATAAAGAGAGGTCATATGAGGAATACTGCTGGATAATGGTGCGATGGCACACAGAAGAGACCAGACAAATGTGTGTAATCGCTCCTCCACACACACACACACACTTCAGCTTGTTAGTAAAGTTTATAGTGGATTTACAGCATGCACATCATAAGGGAATAAATCTGTGTTGTGCAGACCACAAATACTGTTGAAAACAAAGAGGATGATAGATCCTTCTCACAGCTGTCAAGGCTGCACAACAGACTGCACACTGTAGGCATGTGTGAGAACCACAAACAAAGAACATCACAATTTAACTGCATTGATTTCTTTCTGGATATCCACAAAACAGCAAGAAATATCAAAATAGAAACTCAAAGGAAAGGAAACAGATCTGTGCACAAAAACTTTCCTTGGTTAAGAGTATAAGGAGAATCTATCCAATGACAATATTTTATCTTAGGATGATGCATAGTTTATCTTCCTATAAGATAAAAATATCTCCTTACATGCGTCATACCCACAACAAAAAAAGCCTTTTAAATCTATGCACCCAACCAGTGACGCCTTCTGATACAAATATATTTCCACTCAAATTTATAACAAATGGAAAATTCTAGAAGAAGCCAATCAACATAAAATCAACGCCCTATTCATTCATCGGTGCCTTAATCACTGTCCAGACAGCATCAGTAGCTTATCAGCCAAAGACTGTTAGCTCATAATGGAGTTCAGAATCAGTGTGTTACAGACTTTTGCAATATAATGTCATTTTTTTGTTTTAAATGAACACCATAATTGTTGCTCTCTGCACCAATTACAGTAAACAGACCCAAACCTCTACAAACACATTTAAACCGCATTCAAGCAAACACCTTCAAAAGGTGGTTAAACATTTCAAAACCACAAAAAATTCAGTTACTTAATCCCAGCTTCACTCTGAAACTAAAATCAAGCCAACTTACCACAGTGTGCTCTTGAATGAATGGTGTGTGAAATTTGAATGAGGGCGTTCTGACTCAAGGTTGCAGTAGTTAAGTGTGGTTAGAAGCATACTTCACCGCTGCCAGCAAGACGGTGTTTATAAACATGCGACAGCAGTGACCTATGAACCTAACAGCAGATAGGTTGGGGCAAAGCAAGACCTATTTTTAAGAGCACACCCTCTCAGCAGCAACAGAGCCTGCAATGTCTCCTGAGTGGAGTCTTTGTTGTGCTTGGCCTTTATTGGAAACAACAGAATCTCTATTGAGTGCTACAGTTTAATTGTGTGTTACAAAAGCTAATGTAAAACGTAAGCAAGACAAATCAATTTTAAGGGATATTTTTTTCCTCTCTGGAATTTTTATGTTCACATATACATGAATTGAATATAAAATTGATTTCACTGAGCGGTCAGAGAACTGTTGAATCGCAGTTGTTTCAGTACATGTTAAGAAAATAATCCTATTATCACCAGTGTTTCCCACACACACACACTTTACTTCCGTGGGCTGCTGAGGTGTATAAACAGGTGCCTATGTACCTTGTTTGGCAACTCATATTAGAAATCTATCTATTCCTGTCTGAGGGAACAGAACCAATCAGACAATCCTCTAAATTTGTGTTTAAAGCCCCAGCTGTCATGTTGTCCCTACAGGCTGTCTTGCTAGCCAAGCTACTGTTGTGGGAATCCTTGATATCATTCAGCTGCTTTCCCAGAGAGGACATTGTCCCACGCTGGGATGAACTCCAACACTGTCTTGTACTGCAGCTGGTCGGTAGATCCACTATGAGCTAGATCCACTAACAGAATCTGAAGCAACCGACACCAGTTTAAGCTCAAACACAGAAAGTATGTTGTATGAATGATTTGCAGAGGGAAAAATAAAAACAAACTTGTTACCCACCAAACAGGTCTCTGCCTTTCAACACAGATAAGTCAGACTCTTTGCCTTAAACTAAATGTAGACTACGTGTTCACAAGGCAATTTTGAGCCAAGAAAAACCCTGACACATTTCCCCACATCCCCAACACAGTCACACACAGAACCTGAATCTGTGGGAAATCTGCTTACACAGCACACTGCAGTAAGTTTTTCACTTACCAAACACTTCTTTGCCTGCTTGGCCCCCAGTCTTGGTGTAATTAAATGGGGGTGTAACAACTCTTCTGAAACTTGCACCCTGAAAAAAAAGGGAGGCAGAGAAGTGAGAATCAGTCTTTCGCATTAAGAAAAGGTGATGAAGCATTATGGCAGTAACAAGCTCAACATCTAGGCGTAGCTACATGGTGGAGGGTCTCCACTTTGATGACCTAAGGATTTCCTGGTCCTGCTGGCTTCATCAGCTGTTGACCTTCAGCTTGCACTGAAATGGTTCATGGCCCAGTGTGAAGCAGCAGTAATGAAAATCAGCACAACCATATCTCTACTATGTTTCTTAGGTGGAAAAGAGTGGAGTGTCCAATCATAGTCTGGGACAAGTTGATGCCCCAAGTATCTCGGGGTCTAGTTCATGAGTAAGACAGAATGGAGTGTGAGAGTGACAGACTAATAGGGGCAGCTATATTGATATGTTGCGGTGGAGAAAAAGCTGAGTGTAAAACCTTTTGATTTACCGGTAAATCTGGGTTTGTACCCTCACCCATGATCATGAACTCTGGGAGAATGAGGTTCCGGATACAAGCTGCAGAAATTAGTTTCCTTCTAAGGTTTGCTGGTCAAGGTTGCTAGATCTGCTGGTCCTCCACCTGGAAAGGAGCCAGTTGAGATTGTCCACCTCTTCCAGATGGCCCACCATCTAGGCAGATGGGTAAGAAGAGGTGGCCAGGATGAGGGAAGTCTAGGCTTCTCTGCTTGGACTGCTGCTGCAAATTGCCTCTATCATTTAGATAAGTGGTAAACAATGGAAGGATGGATGGAAAAATCAGACTTCATGGACATATCTTCTGGGTCTGAAAAGGAAAGCCCAGCTGAAAATGGCTTAAACCCAAATACCTGCAGGGAGTGACTTTCCTTGCCAAAAGACGTACTAGAAATGTGTTTACTGAGATCATAGAATAAGGTAACTGGAGATTAGTTATATATAAGCTTCAAAAGAACAGCTCATGGACTCGATGGGGGGTGGCTTTCAAATTTCAGTGATATTCATAGACAAATTCATTTTGTAGACTTTGGTCTTCAGAAGGAGACACAAAGCCAGCCTGCAGTGTGAGCCTGTAGTCTCACAGTTTCAGTGCTCATAACATCTGGTTTCAGAAAGAAAACATGACAATGGCAAAAACACTCTGCTTTTACAAACCAATGGATAACATCACAGTGATGTCCATCTTTTATATACAGTCTAATGTAACCTGCAACATCTCAGTACCTTCTGCAGGTGACCCAGACCGTTGTACTACTGCATAATCTGTACTTGATCTTGTTTCTTTAGATATCTATACTTTAGATATTAAGAATTTGGGAAAGAAATTACCTTGTCAATGTAAACCTCTAGTGGATAAGCAGCACAACCTCTGGCCAATTTGGCCAAGGAACTACAACCATTATAGTGAGACAATAAGTCCAAAAATAGAGCAAGGCCACATCGAGGCAACAGAATTAGATCTTGAGTGATACATATTCCCTGAGGACGATGGTGGCCAAATTTAATCTTTACACCTGAGGACAAATGGATAAATCTCACAACTAAAACAGCACACACAAAGACAGAAATGTGCATTTGCATTCTTGTTCTCAGATGGTGTGTGCGTGCATGGTGCAAGAAAGAGTGGATGCATTGTTAACTTCTTTTATTTAATAGTTTTTAGTTAACATTGCTGTTTGCACCTTCTTGTGATTGCCAGACACAGCAATAAAAAGAACAAGAAAGAAGTGCAGTTTCACCGAATGTGAATCTGAGACATTTACCAGAGAAGCGGAGAAAAGGAAATGGGTTTTTTATGTTCTCAGCTCTGGGATCACAAACAGAAGCAAAACGACCGAAAGGGAAAGGCTATCAACTCTAAGGTGACAGAAATTTAGCTTAGCCAAGGGAAGAAAATTAAATCATTACGCATCAGCGCAGTAATTTATAGTACCCATAATCACCAATTAAAACTTAGTAAACACTAAATGGCTTTCAGTGGCTAACTGCACATATTAGCACCACCTGTATTAATTACCTGTTTTGACTACACTCTACAATATTAGGCTTGACCTGACCAAGAAAATGGTCTGAAATCTGACTCAGTTTATATGGTGGAAATGTATTTTTGTTTTTCTATAAATGTTAATAAATCTGACATCAGAACATGCCAAGAACACCACCATGTGCCCTGACCTTTAAAAACAAAAAACAAAAAAACATGGCTGCATCTAGGGCTGTGCGATATGACCAAAATCTCATATCCCGATATTAAGACGTCTATCGTCCCGATAACGATATAAATCACAAGAATGTAACATTTTCTGTAAATTCGGTGAATCTCGGGCAGCTCGACTTGGTGAAGTGTTTCCAGCTGGGCGTCGTGTACCTGGAGTCGAGTGTTTTAACCGATGCATGAAACGATACATTTTTAGACGTAAGTTGTAACGCCCGCCGTTTTCTTTGTGAGTATTTATTACACGGCGTGCTGCGGAGAAAAGCCTGTTCTAACGTTTGAGTCTAAGGTTTATTTTTTAGCACCTGACGGCTCTTTTTGCTTCTCATCCGTAAATAATCTGCATACTCTTTCACGTGATTCGGTTTATTTTGAAGAGTCTCAACAGGATCTTGAACTTTATTGTGAAAGGTTAATGTGGAAACTAAACCAGCGGACACGCGATGGTTTTGCCGTCGTTGTTGCTAACAACAACGCATAAAAACAGGCGCTTGTCCATCTGTAGTGTGGTTATATTAAAAATAAGACAAAGAGAGAACTTTAGGAAATTAATATAGGCACTACAGTGACCATCCACACCATGAAAAAAATATTGCCCTAAACAGTTTATTTTACAACACCACAAAACAAACGATAGCGTAAAATGAAACGATAGACGTTTTTATATCGTTATCCGATATATATTGTTATATCGAACAGCCCTAGCTGCATCTGGATATTTGTAGCTTAATCACCAGGCTGGGTGGCTTTTCTTTAGCACCTTCTGAGATAAAAGTGGTAAATGCCCAATGTGCTTACATGAACAGTATAAGGCAATACACCAAATGAAAACTGTTGAATATTAAGGCTGTTCTTCCTTCCCTGAGGACTTCAGGAACACTGAATTGTGCCATTTACGCGCCCCCAAGGAGGGGAAAGCTACAACCCAACTGTGCATCTGCAACATAGACCAGATGCTCCCATCCCCATTTTAAAAGCTTTTGATCACTAGCAGCTTTAAAGTCTCACCCTGACTTTAAACAGTATCTAGAAATCTCTCAAAGAGATGAACAGATGAAGAAAACTAAAAAAAAAAACCCACCACTGCTGAATTCATTGTTAGGTTCTTACGTATGTTTGTTTCATAAGAGGAGCAAACCTCTTATTATGGTCCACCAACAGCACTCAAACCCTGAAGGGTTTTACTTAAGCACACTTCGGTCCAGAAGTCAGCTGTGTGTAATATTAGTTTAGGTGATACTCCAAATGACAATGGTGCTATATTATATTAAAAAAGAGACACTGAGCATAACTACTATTGTTCTACAACACACAAAATTAGAGAATATCTATAAGGTCTAATAATAGTTTATCTGACTGACTCCTGATTCATTCTGCCAACTGGAGCTACCATATGAGCAGGAATGTGTTATCTCATTGCCAAATGACTAAGCCGTACAGCTGAAAAAGCTAACATTATAATACTTATAAATGAATCTTTAAAAACATGTCCTCGTTTCTCCTCAAAGTTGCTGGTAACTAAAGGAATGCTGTTATTTCTCTGCAGGAAAAAAAAGAAAAACCAACTTTGACCCGTAAGCTGGTTCATATGATTCTCACACGACCATACACATACCTCTCATCTCAGCATGAGGTCTGTGTCTGCAGGGAAACAGGAATGAAGCAAAACATCAATTCTGGTACTAAAGACATGTAAGTGAAACCTCTCGTGTTCACTGTTACAAAACAAGTATATTGGTTTGTGCCAACAAGACCAATAAAAGAAAAAATTTAATAAGAGACTTGTGAGGCTGGGAGATATATGCACATGGGTACTTTCTCACACTGCGTATTTGACTACAACTCTTTAGAAATGTAATTCTACTTAAAAAGCAATAAATGTACACATGGTTTCCCAAGTATTGCAATATTTTGAGCCCTTGAAATGTGATAAATCCCCCCAAAAGTCAGGCAGTTTTACAGACCTGTGATGGTTACATCAGAGCGGATTAAGCCTCCACTTTTTGATCCACACCACTAAGCCGGGAAGCTACATAACTAAAACCGTGAGCCAAGTGGGGAATGGGAACACAACTTTTTTCTTGAGACAGGAAAAAAAAAAACATGTCAGAGAAGAGGGTTTTCTTAGTAAGGCCTCAGGCCCAAATAAGAGGGCAGATGTCAGCTGCCACATGGACAAAACTGCCAGCAGATGGTCTGAGGAAAAAATGAAGGACCACAGTCACAGTCTGGCGTGGCAGGAGAGGAAACATATGACACACCTGAGTTTAGGTCATGCATCTCTGCAGACAATCACCAAAAACAGCAGGGAACATAATAGGTTGTGAATTGTTTTTTTATCTCACACATAACTGCTGTCCTAAGCGGTCATTCAACAGTGGTGAGACATTACAGCACTGACACACAACAGCAAACTGTTACAGCCTAGCTTAACTGCCTCATAAAGCACAAGCAAGTCTACACTTTGCGGTTACAGAGGGACTACTTTTGTCAAACCGTGGACAAGCATTTACCAATGTTATTGGTAACAACAATGATAAAGGTAGTCATCTCAACAGGTGAAACCAGCAATCCTCTTATCAGAAGTAGCTATTCTGTATATGCATCACCTAGCATAAGAACCATCTCATCATGAGCTGCAGTGCAGGTTTCATTGCAGCAGACTCAGCACAGGTGGTAGGTGAAGACTACTACAAACTGATCCCAAGGTACTTTGTCAGCAACTGAAAAACATGGTAAATGAATGACCAAGAAATCCTTCCAAAAGCCCTTAAATGTCCATGTAAAACAAATCTGAGAAAACAAGGTTGGCACATGCCATATGGTTAAACCCCAGTATCCCACTGGGATTTGAAAATAGGTTGTCGGCTTCTGTGACACCTTCAGGTTCACATGTAAACAGACCGCAACTCCCCTTAAACTCCTTGCAGTCAGAGAGCGCGACAATGTTGTACAAACATAAACATCTTTTCTGCATGATGCCACTGACTCACGCGTACACTGATGCTGAATTTGCTGTTTACAGCCATGGATTCTGCAGGCAAATTCAAGAAGCAGCTAAATGACACGAGGTTGCTGTGGTGAGACGCAGGTGCATGGCTGATGCTCTGTGGCCTGGAAGCGTGCTCATCACAGTGCAAAAACAGATTCAGACTGCAGTGCTGGATAGTGTACATACAAGTGAACTCAACTATCAGCAAAGGAATACACAATGCAAAAAAGACAACAAAATAAATGACACCTTCCCCAAAATATAGAGTGATCCTTACCTCTGATTTAAAAGTATGCCCAAAACATTTGAACAAAGGCACAAATTCACGCCGGACAAATGCAGAATGTGGACCGCAGCACTAACATAAGTAACAGGTTGACTGTTTTGAGTCCAGTGATTTAACAAATTTGTGCAGAGAGGCGGGGAGGCACGGAGGGGGAATGTGTGTGTCTGCGTGTCTGAGCAGTCAGGGATCGACCACCTGACCAACTACTTGTGCATAGATGTGTGAAAACAGCTTGATGTGTAATACCAGGACATTCTGCCCATTTTATTATTTGACTTTTGATGTAAATTAGTTACGTGTAAACCTGAAATGAACCAAATGCCCCCTAACAGTGTTGTCTCATATCTGTTCATGAAAAATTAAAAAAACAAAAGAATTTAAACTACTGTACCTCCTGATATCTGCACCACTGATCCAAGTCATGTCTACTCAAGTTTTTCTTACACAAGACTGAGATTAGATTAGTTATATTTATTATCATTTCGCACATCTTTGTATCTGGGGCAACTGGAAGACATTAGAAACATTCAACAACAACAGGCTCCAAAACAGTGACTTTACTTTAGCACAACAACGCACAAGTAACACACCTATCACCTTCCAAAGCACACAGGACGCACAGCACTGTGTTTTTCTCAGCACAATTTTCTTGGACACTTAAAATCTTACTGAGTCTGCAATAAAGCAGAAGGTTCGAATACTTACTTAACAACTGCTAGTTTTAAGTCACATAGTCAGCTAACCACAAAAGACACTTAGCTTAATTTTCTGAACATACTACCTTGTGATACTCAAGAACACGCTAATCCTCGTCACTGGGCTGATGGTGAAACGAATAAATACCAGGACCTCCGTGTGGACGCTCTTCAGTTACAACATGGCAGCAGTGATACTCTGTGCGGAAGCCTTTGCAGTACTGACTTTACCACAATAAAGTATCTAACCTTTGCCCTCAGCACAGGTGTTCCTTAACTAAAGGTAGTTCAACTCCAGACAGTGAAAGTTAAAGCCACTGGAAAGACTTTATCACCCAAATCAGATTCCAAGGTTATTGTTACCTGAAGCTAAACTAGAAACTGAAATCAGGTGTTTAAAAATAACATAAATGGATAAGGAAGAAAAAAAACTAAAGCAGTATTTTGCACTTACAAACCAACTGCAATGAAACATACACTTAGCCACTCTATAGCACCGCACCATGTTCTGCATAATTTCCTGATTTAATTACAATTAACAGGGAAGTAATGTAAGTAATTAGTAAGACTAATTTTGTGGTCAAAGTAGAAAAAAAAATCAAGTGACAACGTTAGATTTAAATCAGTGGCTTATGGTGAAACAACAGAACATTATGGCCAAATGCCATTTTAGTAATTACACTGCAGGACAAGCCTTACAGAAAAAAATTGGTTATAAACAAAACAAAAAAAACACAGGCTACAAATAATGTACAAGCATTTATTAGAGAAAAATCACTAAAAGGAATTGTAGGGTTAGTCCCGGGCTTGTTAATCACATTAGTGTTTGCCCAGTTAGACAGTGTTGGCCTCCCTTTGGCAATTATTGCCCAGCTCTGGCACTCCAATTGTGTCAGCCAGACTTGATCCAGCCTTGGTTTTTGGTAAGTGGTGAGCAGGTCAGATGTGGCCCAAATGTCCTAGTTCATATAATACACACTCAGGACAGAAAATTTACTTTGTGATGTGACCAGTGCTTTTTTTTTTTTTGGCGCTTGCCATCTCTGTATCCCAGTGTAATCCATAAATAAGCAACAAAACCATCTTCAAACACTTTCACATACATGCCTGTTTTTTCTCCACACAGTAAGCCAACTTTAGAAGTTTAGCAAGCAAAACTGAGACCAAAACAATTTAAGCTACAGCATTCAAGCTAGTGTGCATTTGATGTGAAAGATAAATTTGGTCCCACACTCATAATAGATGAACTAAGAGGGTTCCCATCTGTACTTGCTGGAGCCAGATGTTTTTTTTGTTTTTGTTTTTTGTTTGGGGGGGGGGGGGTTCAGCACTGTTTCAATCATATATCCTCCTCTTAAGATTCTTCATGACTTTTAGTGGTTCTTTAGTGCATTACAAAGCAGCATTTTTTCATTCAGCCCATTAAGCATTTAAAATGTACAATGATTCTTCTGTTTCTTTACCCGGTATCAGACAAACTTTGATTGTCAGCTGATCGTATGACATTTGACTCTAGAACACGCAAGTGAACAGCCCAGGGTCTTTGATTTTGTCATATGACCAAAAGAAGTTTCGTGGCTTGTTCAGATGCAATTTTCCAAACCTTTGCATTGCTGTCTGCTTATTCAGAAAGAAGAGACCTTCTCCTGGGAGCCTCTTTCCAACAAGTTATACTTGTTTTTTCTCATTGTAATGTCATGAACTTTAATGTTCAACATGCTAAGTGGGGCTTATAGAGCCTAAAATGCAGGTCTTGCTTGTGTTTTTCCCCTAGTTTTTCTGACCACTGACCTTGGGGTGAATTGGCTGCTATGTTGACTTCTGGGAAGATGGACAACTTGAATGTTTTCGAGTTGTGAATAACTTTTCTCCATGTGGAATGGTAGACTTCCAATTGTTTGGAAATGACCTTATAACCCTTTTCGCATTGAAGGACAGCATCAACTGCTTCTCTAAGCTCAAAGCTGATGTCTTTCCTCCTCGGCAACGTGTTAACACACCTGAACGATCCAGACCACAAAACTGCCAAAACTTCTTTTAACAAAGAATCACATTTGTATTTGCTTGGTGGCACCTGCCTGCTACTTACCCTCTTAACCCCCACAAAATTATTTCTACTTAGTCTTTCCACATACAGCTTCTACACCTTGGCTTATTTTGTTAAATAAATAATGGCATAGTATAAAATGTTGTTTTACTCACATGAGGTTTCTTATCTAACGAGATTTTTTGTTTTGCTGTAAAAACCTTAAAATCAACAGAGGCCACACTGTATTCACATGACTGCATATGGCAAAAAAGTTTAGTATCTAAGCTTAAAAATTACAGGATAAACAGACCTGTATTGTAGAGTAATCTCAGCCTTGGTTTAAGACTGCTGGTTTACAACAACCCTTGTATTATAAACTGAAGCCCTTAAGTTTGAAAATCAGTGGTATTTGCAAACTAGAGAAAGTCTAACATAAGAAACTACTGATTGCATTATGGGAATTACAGGATCCAACATAAGCTACTCTTATTAAGGTGCCTACACACTCTGATTTCAGCAATCTTATAAGTTCATCACAAGTTACACTGAGCAACACGAATCTAATAAACATGGACATCAACTTTGATGCAAGTACACTGTATGATGATAGCGCCTGCTATAGAATCAAGAACCACGGCTGTTATTTCTTTTCTATTTTCTACATCCTCTTTAGTTGGAGAACAAATTATACACACGTTTCTTCTTAGTCAGAATCAGTTTTCCTCTTTCACATTTTTTATTTCATTTCATACAGTTTCCTGTTGGTTACTAGCAGACATAGGTCACGCATTATCCAAATTTCCTGTATGTCTTTGTAGGCAATGGAGCATAATCAAGAGTGCAAGGAAATGTAGATAAACAGACATGATTCCACTATTTAGTCTATGAATAATGATCAGTATTGGCTAAAATAGCTACGTATATAATTTCTGGGATTATAAAGGGCCACCAATGTGGTGCCACGACATTTGGGACTGCCCAAGACTCATCTAGTATGTACCTGGCTTTGGGGATTAAAAGTCAGTATATCCCAGGAGCCTTTCTTTATTCTCTTCAAAGAGTATATCTGAACAAGGAACCACACTAAAAAGAGTTATTTAATTTAATTACCTAACTAAGAAGAACGCATATGTACAGAAGTGTGGACATCTAAATGCTAACAGGTGCTGCACTTGTGAGATCTTTAACCTACTCCCTTAATTGTGGTTGGTTTGGATATGGCATGTAATGCAGTGGAACCACATTGGGGTGGGGATGTAATAAGCCAACCTTTCCAGCTTATTCATTATCTTAAGTACTGGTTAAATTGTGCAGACAAAGCCCTCAATGCACAATTAAGGTTATATAACATTAAACTATAAGTCTTCTTTTTCCTGGCCTCTTCATTTGTCTTGACATAGACCAGCATTACCAGGATGTATCAGTATAGTTATTCTGTTAACCAAGTTTAGCAATTCAGCCAACGGCCTTAAGTCAGACCAAAGCACACCTAAATAAATGAGTGTGTATCCTGCAGTAGCTGTTTCATCAATTTTCCACCCAAATGTTACACATATATTTTACGCAGAGAGTAAATATGATTCAGTACATAGCTACATACTTCAATGTGACTCACTGTATTACATACACCAAATAAGGCACTGTGCTAGGAAGTATTTTTAGCCTTTCTGGTTACACAGAGATGTGAAACTCAGAGTTAAAGGATTGCATTAACCTTCATGACATCACTTTCATAGTGCCCACATTACATAATATTTTTAAAAGTGTTAGACTAGAAGCTATTTTGCCACAAGGACCATGACCAAGGTGAAAATCTAATTAATTTGTTGAATTTATCTTCCTCAAACTTATTACAACATTTATTAGTTTTTCTTCCCCCTTAATTTTTTTTAATTTTCTATAAAGGTTAGTTTCAATTATTTTATTTAATTACTATATCATAGATGGCATTTGTCAAGTGCAAGATTTAGGGATTTCAGATTAGGTATTTCAACCTTCCAAACACCATGAGCCACACACTCGGATCCTTGCCAGGTAGAACTCGCTGTGTTAAAATAAATAAATAAATTCCCAGTAATGAACATTTTTCCCCTTTCAGGATTCCTTATAGGCAGAAATGAAATGCCAAAGTATTATTATACCAACTTAGTACACCTTAAAACTGCAACTTAATATTGAATGAACTAGGTTAAAGCACTGCCGCTGGACCGAATGTAGAGGAAACACGCACGCAACCTTTTACTCATGCTGGCTGTTAATCAAGACGGTCAAACATGGCAGTTGCAATTGCAACTGCAATAAAATCAGCACTGCAAGAAAAGTAAAGGGGGGGGGCGCATTTACTCCACTGCATCCATTTTAAGCTTTAGCTATTAGTTACTTTGAACATTTAGTTTTTTGTTTAAACAAATATCCAATCGTTATAGTAGTACAGATTAACTTAAATTAGTTTTACGCGGGTCAGTAAACTCTGCTGGCAACAGGAGAAAAATAAATGTTGGACGCTGAAAAGGGGATCACTGATTCAATGAGACAGACGATGAGAAAATGAACAAATGCGCGGACATTTCACCCGGATCACTTTGACGATGCTGATTTCAATTAAGAGTTTATAAAAAAGACTTTGTGGTGATGCTCAGAAATTTAGTACAATAGAGTGAATATTTATAGAGAGGGAGGGTACTGTTTGAATGCCATATTTGCATATCACCAAATGCAGTCGCTTCACAATGGCAGCTCTCCACGCATGCAGTGTTCAGCAAGGTGGGTGAAAGCCGTGTAATGTCTACAAGTTCAATAAAAATCAGAAACAGACCAGTCACACAAGTTAGACTAGGGAGAACCGTCTGCTGTTGAGGAATCGCAGTAAAGCCGCCAATCACTCATCAATAAACTGATCAGAGGGAGGGCTGAAATCCGCACGTGGTTCGAATATCAGACTAAGCGTGCTACACTTCCGCGTCCTTGAGACGTGATTTCAACACGACAGCGTTAAAAGGCACAAAAATGAACACTTGAAGTAGTCGCTTATGTTCAAAACACCGGAATACCTCACAGAGGTACTATTTCAAAGCCCCTGACTCCACAGTCAGCCCGTTCTCGGAAGGCTAACGCTAGCCTGGAAAGGAAGACAACAATCCAACCAGCTAACATAAGCTAGCAGACGACTCACAGGAAATTAGCTCACAGTCTAGAAAGACCAACGATATAAAGAACGGTGTTATGTTTCGTTACAAATGTTCGCAACAGCGGCGAACAAAATCCACGAGCCGTGGATAACGCTGCCCGGGTCCATGTTGTGGGAGTGAATGATAACAAATGGGTTTTTTTATATAGTTACCTCACTCGAGTGCCGTGTGCATCTCCTCTCCGCTCGTTACCAAAAAAAAAAAAAAAAAGTCGTCCAGCTTTACGCCAACGCACGAGAGACCAGCTCATTCACCAACGCCTGCTGAGAACTTTACGTGGAGTTCGTGGGGGTGGTCCTTTAGTCTACGTAAAGTGCGCAGTACACCAATGAAAGCGCTGACGTTTCTTTCCGCCAAATGGTGTCTGGTCTGTCATATGACTGTCTGAGGAGTTCGCGTTCTTTTTTCCCTCAGGCTGTTTGTAAACAAGAACTCGGCAAATAATTAAATATTACAATTATTAATGTTACACTTAAGGGAGACGAGGCGCAAATTATAAATAGTTATTATTATTTTACTTCATAAGAAATATATGCGCAGTAAGTAACAGCACAGTTTCAATAATAATAATAATAAATATTTGATAGCAAAAAGAGTTTAAAAGCAATCAAGTTAAATTAAACCACTGTATTTTAAATAAAGTCAAGCCAAAATTATATGGTTATAATCAGTTCATTGATTTTACCTCTGCTCTAACTTTATAAAACAAGTTTGTGGAGCATTTCACCCTCTTTGTTATCAAGTCAAGTCAAGTCAAGTCAACTTTATTTGTCAATTCTGCCACATGTACAGGACATACAGAGAATAGAAATTTCGTTACTCTCAAACCCTAGGTGAAATAGCAAATGAACATTTAAATATAAGAGAGTGATTAAAAAAAAAAAAAAAAAAAAGAAAATTTATATTTTCTTGGTCTAGTCAAATGACTTTCAATCACCAATAGAGCCAAAGTGACCATTAAAGGAACTTAAGTTTTGCTGTTTTTTTACCAACAAATTCTGACTGGGTGACTGGACTGTCATATGACTGTCTGAGAGAGATCATGCTCCTTCTTCTTCTTTTCCAGGCTATTTTTAAACAAGAAAACCATAAAGGAATTATAATTCGCAATTAGGAGAAACCAATGGCAATTTCATACTTAATAATTTCTTTGTTTATAAGTGACAATAAGCAACAATACAATTTAAATTTACAAATACAAGTCTTAAATAAACTGCATATCGCAATGTTTTTGTTACTTATTTGTGTAAGAATATAATGAAACAGTTTGGCCTTTGTTTGAAAGTCATGAAATATGTGTATCAGGCAGTTCATCTTCTTCTCTGACATTTAGATTAACTTTGCATTGGCTGTTTCTTTCTGCCAAACTGTGTCTGGGCTGCCACATGACTCTAGAATAATCTTCTTGATTCTTTTTTACTCATTTTGAAAAAGAATACTTTACATTCCTTAATAACTTATATATACTTATATAGGCTACAACAGATAATTAGCAAAGTGAAAGTGTCTTGGTGAATATAATAATAAAAAAAACCATAATTGAGCAGTATGTATATTGTTTTTAATAGATCTATAACCGAAAAAGTTAATTCCTTTTATAAGAGGTTTCAGAAGAAGAGATGGGAACTGAGAGAACTGTACAGCCAGCAACAACCTGAGAAAGTGAACAAAGCCTTCATCAGATGAATACACCCTCTAATTTTAACTCACATCCTCATTACTCGCGATCACTGGCTGTGTCACATTAAGGTCAACGCCTTTGCTCTGACAACAAACATGCCGTGATTACAGGGCGTTAACAGTGTATGACAAAGTGTTCAACTGGAGTTTCTAGTTTTGTGTCAGTCATCCTTTTCTATGAAGTGAAAACTACGTCTTAACATTCTGTCCATTTTACTTTAGTCTTCACTTACTACACAAACATCTCAGTGGCCCACACCAAACATTCAAAGCAGTCACACAGAAGCACAAACAAGGGGGTCTATTAGAAATCTCATTTTATATTCTACTCAAAATAACCATCAGTCTGAACTAAACGTGACAAAATGGGAGCAGCTCTGCACTCCATCAGACAGGGAATGTACAGAGGCTGAATAAGCAGCTTAAATGAGCTGAATCTTCCTTTTTTAATGTGCGGGTTCTTTATTCACTTTAAACAAAGACACAGCTTGTACTCCAGCAACAGAGTATTATAAAAGTACAGGAAGCATACAAAAATAACAATAACAACACAAAAACGAGAGTGAAGCTTGCTAAGAACATAACTAAACAATTTTTGTCTTACAATAAAAAACTTGAGCAGGATTTTTTTTTTTAATCAAAAGTCTGTGTGTGGATTACCACTGGGACATGAAGCCACATGACCATCAGAGGATCATAGCTACCGCTGAAGGCACAGAGGTCATGTCCTCAGCACTGTCTCTGGGAATCAGGGATTTTTAATCACCTAGACAAGGGTTTATATTTATATTATATTAGAAAATGTGTCTCCTGATGTGCGCCTCAAAAAAGGAGAAAGAGATCTTTGAAGACTTACCTTCAAGACTAAGCTCAGCTGATTTTGCCAAAAGAGGATCTTGACCTTGGATATCACGCAGCAGCATTTATCATCTAAAAAAACAGAACTACTTCTGGGTCTGGACAAACAGCAATCACTGAGGGAGTCGTTAATTTCCATCTTCACCAAGATATCTTGCAGAATACTTTCAGTGTGGCTGCCTGCCAGCTGTAGCTCAGCAGAAAGTTGGGTGATGCAGTAAAAAATGACCCCAAAAATAAAGTTACTCAAACCACTGGAGTTAAACTATAAAGCCAAAGGTATTTGCTCGTCTGCCTACTCAAATATATATGTACTTGAGTGACATCCCATTCTTAATCCATACGGCTTAATGTTGGTTCACTCTTTGCAGTTGTAAAAGAGCTCTTCTCGGAAGGCAAAGTTTGAGGAAGTTTGGAGGTCTGTAATGACTGACAATGCAGAAAGTCGGTAACCACAGCCTGCTCTGTGATTTTACATGGTCTACCACTTTGTAAGTGACTTACTGTCATTTCCAGTCGATTCTACTTTGTTATAAGACCACTAACATTGACTTTGAGGTATTTTTACAGCTGGATTTTATGCGCAGAGGTGGCATCCTATCAAGGCAGCACACTGGAATTGACTGAGCAGCCTGCATGCCTAGGTGCTTGATTTTATGATTTTGTACAGTAAGACTGCACAGATTGGAACACCTGAACTGAATGATTTGGATGCTTGAGTGAATCCTTTTGGGAATATAGTGTAATTGTCTGTAAACGCTCCCTTGAGCGTGATCCAGTTATAACATACTAAGTTGTTGAAAAAGCCCATTAAAGTGAGTTATTAGAATAATCGTTATTTTTTGTCATGTAATCTTAAATTTGTCTTATTAAAACAACTGTATGACAAAATTAGGGGTAAAAATAGTATATTTATGGGATGAACACTAACTACCTTAGAGGCTTTGTGCTAGTTTCACCTTTGACCTCTCAGTTTGGTCGCTGATGTATTTACTCTGGACTTTTTATACAGTATATTGAGGCAATGAGATTTAAAACATAGCACTCCAAGGAATCCATCAAGGTGAAATGCACTGAGCTTTCCTGTCTGGTTGTATTATGTGGTACGGTACAGAAGAGGCTGAGCACAGCTGACCTTCACTGCCTGTGTGTAGGTGGCTCTGAGTGTGTGTGCGTGCTTGCATGTGCAGGTGAGCGTGAGGCATTTGAACGCTCTGATGGGAGCACACAGCTAATTTCTGTTGGCCACGCACCAGCTGGGTCCACGTCCCTGCTCCTCCCGACCCCAGGTTTTCCTCCTCCCCTCCCACCTCATGTCGGCTGTCTCTCGTGATCATAGGGAGATTAATATCAAGTGATTGGCAGCCATGTTCTCGCTTAGCACTCCAGTCATGGTGCCCCGGGGTCTCTGCCAGTCGTAAAGCAATGGCAGAAGTGCCACTGTGGCTTTCACTGTCATTTAGCCAGTACCCTGCCCCAGCAGACAGAGGATGAAAAGTGCCAATGACTCCATTGAATTATGAGCTCAACTCAGCCCCGGACATATATACAACCCAGCACAGGGAGCCATTTCCTGCTGAAATGCCTCCTGCTGCAGATTACTGAGGTAATATTTCCTGGACTGCAACTAGAGCGGTTATGGTCTGCAGGCAATCTACCTGACGCAGCTTTTGCCCACAGAGGTGCGACCGGTATGAAAGACGAGGCATTGACTTGTGGTGAAATTGCCCTTTTTATCACACAGTGGTTAAAAAGGTGAGGTGATTTTTAATGAGGACAACTATTATAACGTTTCACACCAAACCGAGGCCATAAGAGGTTGAACAGCTACTATGCACAGTTACAGACACAAGTGAAATAGTTCATTCCAGTTATACAGCATACCCTATTATAAACCTATATTACCAGAGTCAAATTAAGGTCGTACATCTTGAATGTGTCCTTCCATTTGATGGAAATAGGCACTGGGGATATGTAGCCTGGATCCAGTGTGTGTGTGCATGTTACTGGCTGACATTTTGCTGATACAGAGCAATACTGGCACCCCTGCAGACCTGCTGGAGTTTTGTCCTGGAGGGCAGCCAAAGACAGGAAAAAAAGAGAGAAAACTGGAGTGAAAGGGAGAGATACGACAAGTGACAAGTTTTAAATATCAGTTCATTAGCAACCTGTAAACCTATCTAATGAGCACTCATAGATTTTTCATTCCCTTTAATCGGGTGGAGGTTGAAGAAAGGTGAGAGCGCTTGCTTGTTTTCCCCTCGGGTTTGTTGTACTTGCCAAAGCTATAATGCACACACATACCACTGCAATAGCCAACGAACAGCTCCCCACCCAACAAGCTCACACGCTGTCGATCGATGCAAGCAGGGGAAGAGCGTCCAACAAGCTCCATTAGGCTGCATTTGGTCCATATGAATATCCACTGATGAAGCAGATTGACTTCTTGACCGTACTAGTCTTCAGAGACCTGTCTCATGATTGGGATCCATCAAAGACACCTAGTGCGTTCTTTGGAAAATACAATTTTAGCATGTTTTTTTTTTTTAAACCAGCTGATCTTAAAGGTCCAAAGGTGTTCACATGTTTTTTCCTGATTCATGGAGCCCAGTAACAAGGTAAATTGCAATTGTAAATGACTTATTTATTTCTAAGATCATGGCTACTACTCATTTAATCTTTTGATCAAACTTCTTTCTTTGTCAGTTAAAAAACAAATGAATCCCACAACTACACACAGTTCCCACACACACCTCCTTTTATCGACATATTGACTTGCGTGGGTATTTGAGCAAGTGAATGACATTCTTGGTTACATTCAATCCAGTGACATCAAGCTGAACAGTTCTTCTTGTTATCTGATGCAGTAAAATTGTTAAAAGAACCACAGTCAGATTCTTTAAAGAAACAAATTAAAAATTAAACATACAGCATACTGTATGTCTCACACTGCGAATGACTTCTACATCACTTTAGGAGATTCTTTGAAGTCATTTTTAAATGGGTCAGGACAGCCCAGCCTATTTTTTAAATAATCTTTTTCAGGTGCAGAGAGTTTCAAATAAGACTCGAGGCCATTGTTTTCAGCAGGTTTCTTTTCTTTTTGTTCAGCTTTACATCTTAATCTCTTCTTGGAATCAGTCTGCTTGCTTGTCATAGTCTATTTGCTGCGTACAGTTTTCTGATCCAACTAAATTGGTGGATGGAGACCTTTTGCTTTAGGTAAAATGGCTCAAAATGCACGTTGTTTTCATAAAGATGTGGTGCCACAGCCAGTTTTTGCTCATTTTTATAAATGAGTGTCTATTTTAAAGCATACTGTATGTGTTACATCCATCATTCCTTGCAAGCATGTTTTCCCACTGTCCTCCAGCAGGCTGTTTCAGAACTATTTACATAAAATTTCCATGATTCATGACCACCTACTCTTCCTGTGGGCTTGAGAGGACCCTGGGGCCACACCTTCAGCCAATGGGAATACTGTCTAATGAATAATGCAAGATTCCTAACATTGCATCTTTTCTGCAAGTAACAGCTGCAGGTGAAGGCTTCAGAATCTCTGCAAGGGTGCGGACATTTTGATTTGGTCATCATCTTAACAGGTCACAATAGAAATTCTGACATAGAAGTCACACAGGTACTCAGCGAAGGTAGGGGCTCATGAAAAAAGGTATCCATGTGTTTGGATTTTCTAGTGTAAGTTTTTAATTTTGTAATTTTTTTTCTCCACATTGGGCCATAAAAACTCACCAACGAACGGACAAACACAAAGTTTAACATGGATCCTTTTTTTAAATTTTTTTTTTTATATTTCTGCGGTTCACATTATAATCACATTAACACTCATGTAACAAATATCTGTAACTGTTTATACCTTTGATTTTGTCTGTGTCAGCTCCTGAGGGATGTGTAGTTATTAAAAATTAGTGATGAGTTATTAGCTTGATTAGAGCTGATGAGAACATAAAAAACAATGGTAGTGATTTAGGCTACAAAAGTATAAAACTGGGTCAACATAGTCAACATAGTTTCTTTTTTTGCTTAGTATGAGACAGTAGTTCATTATTGATCATGGTATGAAGGTTCGCCATGTTCGCCATGACTTGCAGGTTTCATTTGTGAGAAAAATTGTTGCTTTTGTTGGTTAAGAATTAGAGTGGTGCCTGCTTTAACATTCATTTCCAATAAGGGAAACTTCTACGTACATAGATCTGTTTCTTTTATGGCAAAGACAACACGGGAGACACAGGTGTTCAAGTTCCCACAGGGGTAAAATACTGTACGTGAAGTGTTATTCTAGGATCCTTTGCAAGAGCTGATTTCTGTGCAAGATCAAGTGTTCACAGTGACACAACACAATTCTTTCAAGTCAGTTTCATCTTTTCCCCTGCACAGAGGCTTGCGTTTGATTCCTGACAGCCCTGACATTTTCTCAAATTCAGCCGCAGCGCCTCCTGTCAATAACAGCTGTTGTGATATTTCATCTTCTTGAGATCTTAAAGGAAAGGAATGGGCATGTTCAAAGGCTCCCTGCAGAGAAACATCATTTTACAGGCATTTAAAATCTCATGTCTACATACCAGAACCAATCCAAGAACATTTTTATTTTTCATTTAAAAAAAAAATTCTCTTAATGACACGACAAAGATAAAGGGAAGTATCTGACAACACGGTGCCATCTGCAAAGAGAGAGCTCTGCTTATGCCATTCGTACTTGTACTTCTGTAGAATGCACACATTACATGGTTGTTAAAATGATGTAATAAGTAAGTGGAACGTTCTGATGGTCTGCTGCAGTGTAGTCATTAATTGCAGTGCTCCTAATGTTTTTATTTTTACCCCACACTCATCTTCTCACTCCAGTCTAGCATCATTTATTAGCCAAGAGGTAAATCTAAATTAGAGCTGATGAAATTGCCAACCTTATGAGGTTTTGACAAGCAGTGGTAAATGATAGGGAACTGCTCAGATAATCAGTTTACGTACTAGAATTAAATGAGTCAGCCAGATGCCAGGTGGCTCCAAATCTCAAACACACCGACCAGCCGAAACACTAAAACCTTTAAAAGGTGAATTATGTACTGGTGATCATTTATCCTGACATTTGGGATGCTACTCTAACACGTACCACCCACCAACCCAGTATTGCAAAACGTCCACGTGTCCATTGCACACTTTGCCTCACGCTTTGCCTCTCCAAAATGTTCTCTCCCCCTGTATTACCGGGGGGGCGCACTATATTATTAAAGCCACAAAGTCAGGAGCAAGCAAAAAACCTATGAAGTACATTTCAGGGTCCTTAATTGCCAGAAACAATTAGGCGGCTAATATGTATATACGTGTAAATGTGTTAATAATGTCTATTTAAATGCTTTCATGTGATTATTTTCATGTTGATTGGAAATAAAATATCTTCCTCTGCTGTTACTGCAGCTTACTGGAACTTTGGAGAGGCAAAACGTATTCCAGTAATTTGCGGACTGCGGTTGTGTGGTGTCAGAAGGAAGGAGTTAGGGTACACTGTGAACAGCTTGTCAGTCTATGGGAGGCAGTCTTGCTGGGAGGCAACAACGGTAACCACTGCACCAATGTGACATCAAGAAAATTATTGTCTGGAATAAAAGAAACAGACCAGTAACTGCAATTACCTGGTCTTTGCATGAGCAGCAACATGAGGCATTCTGAGGATTTCTTTGCTTGATTCAATTAATATATCTTCTTTGACATTTATTGCTTGCATGATATTTACAGCTTCAAGGGAAATCATTTTAATAAGGGCACGGGGTGTGATACACTGCAATCCATGCAACTACGGTGAAACATGTAATATTACTACAATGCGCTTGTACATGTCTTCAGTTTTAATTAGTTAAACCCCTGGCACATTTTTATTTAAAGTCCAGCACAATCACTTCACCCTTTTCATCTCCAGCTCCTACATTTTGACACCTGTGAAAACCCGGATTCTTAGGAGAACACAAAAACAAACTTATGAGACCTGTCACTCCCATGAAACATTTATTCTGGGTGTCATTCCCACACATCTGTCTTTTATTCCTTCTTCTTTGATTGCGTCATTTTCCTTTTCTGTCTCCGGCAACTTGTCTACAGACAAAAAAAGAAGACAAAAATCCACTTATAATCACAGCAAATAACACTTTAATAGTAATAATAATGTTGCCACCAGTAATACACAAATAACTCAGTAAAAATGTTTGCTTTAAGTAAGACAGCTTTTCATATTTACCAGGTATGCCAGGCATCTCAAGGAGGATTAATCACAGCTTATATACCATAATAAAAAAATGGCTGACATTTAGATTTCATTTGCATGGGAATTTTTTTATCTTTTGTTCTTAAAAAAAAAAGACGTTTGCTACTAATGCCCAAAATTTGCAGTGTTTTATAGTTACAGATAGCCCAAAGCACTGCAAAGCAATTCAAAAGGTGATTTGATATATACAGATTTTATTACACTACCCAATCATTACCATAATTTTACGAGTTTTCCGTCACATTTGTTATGGAAACTGTTCTTCTGATGGCTGTGCCGTGCCTCTACCCTGACATCCCAAATCCGTTTTCCAATGTACTGTCACAATCCATCAGTTTAATTTGAAAGATCACAAGCGTGCTTAGCCACGAGCGTCAATGCTGTTATTCAATAAGACGACCATGCTTAATTCTTCATGTCTTAAGGAAACAGCAAGAAAAGTGCAAAAGGAAGGTGTCTTTCCCTTTTATCTGGAGCAGATATCTGTTGCTATGTGATCAAGTAAATGGCAATAATTTTCTCAGTGTCACAGGTTGACTTCATGAAACACAACATTCTATTCTAACACGTAAAAGAATAATGAAAAGGGACTTACAGTAACTGCATGGAAACATCAGGAAATATATAAAAAAAAGAGAAAAAACACAGATTAAATCAGGTTCCAAACTAAGACAAGTGACATCGTGTTGTCAGCCAGTAAATTAGTCTATCTATGATAATGACTTAATTCTGAAAAAAACATTTGCTAGTAGCAAATCCAAACTTTTTTTCCCAGAGTCTAGACAGCAGCGGAGAAAAAAGACCTTGGCTGAATTTTCCTTTTAAAAACTGTTTCAATTAAAACGGCTGAGCTGCCTGATTTTGTTAGTGAGCACTTGTCTCGGCACAGAAACTCACTGGTCTTTGTGGAGCAAATAAACCGTTTATTTGCCTCTACAGACAGTATTCATCTAAACCTTGATGGCATTCATTTCAATCTTTTCACCAAATTTCCCTTTGATTAAATCTTCATTTTTGTCCTGATTGGTGTTCTAATCTCATTCAAGAAACCAGAAAAGTTTATGCAATATTTCACTAAACTCTGTACTAATTTAAAATGATTCTAATTTTTAATAATCTGGCTTTCAAGGGCACTTTTTTTTTTTTTTTTTTTTTTTACCACAAGGCCTAATCCCTGCTTCAGAAACTCGATCCAAAATGAGCAGAACAAGCCAAAGAGAGTTCACATTGTAATTTGCATGCTGGCCCTTAGCAGGAGCTTAGTTGGCGTATGCCTGAGGCAGACTGTGCCACTGTATCCTCCAAAGAAAAGTCTGCCTCATCACTACTAGGGAAGACCAAAAAAAAAGGAAAAAGAAAACAAAAACTTGTTTTAAAAGTCATCAAGCGTGGAATAGTTTCCCTAGTGTTTCATGATGTCCGATGACATTTAGATAGGAGGCAAAGGGCTCTCTGTTTGAGTTCATTAATAAAAGTTTAAAACACAAAGTGAAGGCAGATAACTTGGAGTTATTTCCTCTAAAGGTCAAGTGAATCTCATGCAATTACTGAGTGACTGGCCAACTCTAGATTGTGCCAGAAATAATTGAAAAAGGGAGTGAAGAAAAGAAGTACTTGTACAGTATAAAGTGACTTTTCCTGGAGCGTCTTGCATCATATAACACTAAGCTATACAGAGCCAAGTAATAACAGAATGTTGCAAACACACAGTCAACACATTCTCATCCAGAGACATCAAATACGACACTGTAGGTTTATAAAACAGAGCCATAGTACCCTACTGCAGCAGGTCCATCAATGCAGCAACAGCAAAACTCAGCAAAGTAACAGGTCTATTAGACAGGAGGCCTTTTGTTTGCATATTTACTGAGACACGCCCGGAATTTACTCTGGATCCTCAAGCTCGTTAAGTCAGTAGGTGATTCCAAAATGTCTGTAGGTGGGGATGCAAGGTAAATCAGGTGCTTAATTTGCATAGAATAAAGTGCTGTACATCTTTGTTAGTAAATGTGTCTTTAAGTGGTCGGTTATTTTTTACTTTTGGTTTCACTCACTGTTCAGGTTTAGTGTCTTAAAATTACTTGGTTGCATGCAAGAAACATCTCCTGGATGCACTGGCACACATCCTCAGAGATGTATCCTGGGGTCATCAGGATACAGGTTTCCGGTCTCGCAACATCATACACCTTCCCCCAGGCGACCCAGCCGGGGGTGATCAGACCCCGACTTGTGTACCAGTAGCTACCCACGGATCAGCCCTCTTAATCCACAGCCAGGCTTTCTCTGCCGCTTTGCTCACAGCCTGGATGGCCCTCTTCTAAAATAAACTAAAGTAGCAGGATGGAAAAATGTATGTGGAATAGGCTAATGATTACTTCATAGTGTTGCTGTCAGAGGTTGTTGTAATTTTGGTGATAATATCAGTGGTTTCAATACTATTGTGCCACTCTGATGCCTGATTTTTGAAACAGCACCAGCCTTTTTTTGGCTGGTATGTGTGAAAATGATTCTAAACTGTGTACTGGCAGTGCATTACTGGAAAAGGTATCTCTGTGTTTGTAAGTCTGGAAAAGAAAAACATATCAAAGGTGTCCCTAGAATGCTTCGACTCTTACTGCTACTAGAAGACAAGTTTAATGTTGTAAAGGACTTAATGAGGATTTTATAATGTGTATTCGGCATAGCTTTAAATTGTTAAAGATCCATTTTCTATTACTGATATAAAAAGGAGAAGAAAAACAAACAATTTGGACTAAAATGCCACATAAAGTAGTCAATTTCTAACATTATTACCAGTTATTGTACACCTCTTATATAATTCAGGCAGCTTTGCTATTAAGCTTAAGCTGCAGTCGCCTGATATTGTACAGACGAGCATACAGTCAAGCTGCCAGACACACACACACACACACACACACACACACACACACACACACACACACACACACACACACACACACACACACACACACTCACTTGCTATTTCTTGGCCAATTATACTTCATCAATACAACTTGCCATTTAAACATTCAATATAAAGGAAAGTAGCTGACACGTTTTATTTGTGCGTGGTGTGCCCACTGGTTTCTTCGTGATCTCTCTGCTTTATCTTCTGCAGACATGGCCAAGTGTGTTATGCAACCTGTTTGATCGTTCTGTAGAGCTGCTTTGCAAGAGAAGGGAGGAGATGATGATGTGAAGGATTTTATTATGAAGGTGTCCCTGGGTCAGATGTCTATTTATGAGGAATGTGTTTTGTAATTTGTTACTTTTATCTTGGAGAGTATAATAAATGTCTGGATCTCACATTTAAGATCGTCTGGGTCTCTGTACGGCTGTCTGTATCTCTCTTATTATTATCTGAACACTCTGGCAGGAGAATGCAGAGAACTTTTTCCAGCTAGAAAGTGAAATTTTGACACCTCCAGTGCAGATGTGACAGCCATAAGCATGTCAATGGTCCTGCCATAAAAGAACAACTGTTACAGAATTATTGTGCTATTGTTTAATGGGAAACAGTTCTCTGTGACCTTCTTGGAAGTAGTTCACATGGTTCTGAATGAATAGAAAGAATAAAAAAAGAATAGAGCTCATATAGCACAAGGCATTTATTCAAGCAATAAAACTGAGCTCATGCATGCCTGAATTTACAATAGGTTTATTTTCTAGTGCTCTTGCTGTCTGTCTGTCTTGGATTTCTTCTTCTATGCATGAAACACACACCTGTTCCTGTGAACATTTGATCAAAAGCAACTCTTGACTGTGTAAAAAGTGATGGATGCAAACAAGCACCTACCACTGTGTACACTTTCTGTTAGCAGGAAGGTAATGTTGGAAATAAAGCCAGACCGCAGTTAAGAACAAAAAAAAAAAGCTATAAAGCCATCCAACCTAACGTTAGATAATTAGTGTAGCAATCTGCTTACTGAGAGTGCAACAGCTGCATTGCTTTTTGTTTTTTTATTTTTTTCATTTTCATCTGCCAAGAGAATTTTGGCATTGAATGCTGTGGATAAAAAATAACAGTCATATGCAAGTAATTTGCATTTACAAATATGTTTTTGGACAAAATGTGTGGGGGATGCGTATCAAGGATACAAAGAATCCTTAATGTCAAAGCCTGTGTAGCTGCAAAATGCTTGTAGCAATCATATCTGCCAAATATTTATCGACACATCTCAGGTTTTTATTCATTCCTTATATCTGGGAACTACAGAGGGGTCAACAGGTATAAATGTCTTAGACAATCTTTTTGTTTTATGTTGCTGTGTTTTCCTTTTTTAACTCTCGTTTGGGATTAGCTCAAAATGTAAAAACTATATATAACCCCCTTTAGAATAGCTATGATGTTTATCATTTAATTGACTGACATTTGTTAACGGTGCATGGAGCAAAATACAACTGAGACCGATGGGAGTTTCATTTGTTTTGGGGTTTTAATCCATCCATCCTTCCATCCATCAATCCATCCAGGATTACAGTTGGGCTGGAACCTGTCCCAGCTGACATGTAGGAAGAGGTGGGGTATCCTGGACAGGGTCCCAATTTATCAGAGGGTTAACTGAGAGAAAGAGGACATATGCTCACATTTACATCTACAGTTAATTTAGAATAACCTAACATGTGCCTTTGAACTATGAGTGCTCAGAGAGAACCCATATAGCCAACATGCTAGCTCCACACAGAAAGGCCTCAGCCAGCCAGTGGACTCAACCCCAGGACCTTCTTGCTAGTTTATGCCATCCCATAAATATTGGAAATCATTTCAAAATTTTGCCCTCACTTGACTCAATTTTCTAATATTAAATTCCCCAACTGTTGAGATATTTTAGTTTGCAAAAGTCTTAAACAGCTCTAGCTGCTAGCATGGCTAAAAATAAAAGAAGATTGTGGGTGGAGAAGTTCTGAAAAGTAAAAACCAACGACTTCTTCTGCCAATTGACACTTGAAGTTCTGCACCACTTTTTCAGTGACTTATGACTAATTGATTACGTTTTTAACTACGTTATCCAGTGCATATACTGTAGGTTCCATAATCATCCCACTTCCCTCATTTATGTGGCAGAACATGAAACAAATGGCTCCAGCTTGATAAATGCAAATTTCTCACAGAGATATTCTCTATTTATTATGTATAAATGTAGTTTGGCAAAGAATAGCTCCAGTGGGTCTCTGGTGAATAGAGCAAGGCAGAAAGAGAAGCCTTCTCTAACCCACAATATGTTTTGGCCCATTGGGAGGTAACTCTCCTCTGTGCATATTATATTGTAAGTCGTGGAAGCATTTTGGGCCAGAATGAATAAGTAATGGGACACAGAGTAAAGCAAGAACAAGTAGGTTGAATATTTCATCCCTCCAGTCCTATGCTGTGACCTAAAATTTGGACTCCTACAATAGACTAGTGGCAATTCAAAAATATCATGCAAATAAATGAAATTGTTCCCACTAGAATGAAAATGGTTCCAACTTTAATAGTTTGAGGGTTAGAGGAAGATTTTGACTGCAGCAGACATTAATAGGTCTGACTCTTTAATATGAGTTATAAAGGCTCAAAAGGAGAGTGATTTGTAATTGCTTCAGTGAACTTGGCAGCAGGTGTTGAGGTTTCCATAAAAGGGGAATGATTTCTGAACAATACAGAAATGTTCAATGGATGCAATGAATTTTGATCTGCTTGAGTCTTTTGGACTTTTATAGCCACACCGATTCCTTTCTTATTTCCCCAGTGTTAACATCAGATTTGTCAAGAAAATAAAGTACCTTATTGTACTTTCCGTTTTATAGCAGCCAGTCTTAAACTTTTAGCAAGAATTTTGTACTTTAATATAAAAATGTAAAGAATCCAGGACCATTTTTAATCGTTGATAGACTTGGAAATAGGCGGGTTAGTGCTTTTCTACTCTCATTGCCCACTCAAACCTTATTTATATCACAACTGTGCCTATGAGCAGTTTAGAATCAAACATTACAATCAAATATTTAGAATCCCATTCATAACTAAGGCAGTTGTGGCATCATTAATTAACCTAGCAAGCATGTTTTTGGACTGTGGGAGAAAACTGGAGTACCCTGAGAGACCTCACACAGGCACATGAAGCAAGTATCTACAAAATCCACACATAAAGGCTACAGCCACCCATTAAAGTTCAATGTTTTTTTAACTTTAAGAAAAAAGTAAAAGCAGGGTAAGCAGGATATTCCCGATGTCCTTTCCCCTAGGGACTCTTTCCAGTTCCTCCCTGAGAATCCCAAAATGTTCCCAGGCCAGACGAGATACGATGGGTTCTAGGTCTATTCCTGGGTCTCCTTCCAGTTTGGCATGCCCAGGAAGCATCCTAACCAGATGCCCGAACTACCTCTACTGGCTTCTTTTGACAGGCAGGAGAAGCAGCTGAGCCACCTCTGAGAGGTATATTTGACTAATTTCTCTTTATTTGTTTCTCCTGATACTGAAACTTAAAATTCAGAAAAAAACCAGTTCCAATGTGTATATTTCACTGCTGAGCTTTCAAAAAAGGGAAATTTAGTTAAATTGAGGGTCAACAATTAGCCCTGTGGGATAAATCTGTTTAGATTGTAGCTTTGTTGATTTTTTAACAAATCCCCTTTAGATATTTTATTCTGAGGATTTGCATTTTGCTCCCCCACACAGTTTCCTGTAGTTCCAGTGTGCTTTCGTGCCTTCTTTGATGGTTGTAAAACCAACATGAGTCAGAGTTTTCTGACAGGCATGGCACCTGTTCACTGTAACATCTGTCTGTCAGAGCCTGTGATAGAAAGTAATAGAGTTTGGGAATTTTTCTTGTTAAGGGACAGAAAATCATTATGTTTGTAAAATATGCCAGTATGATGAAGTTTAATATGAACTGATTGATATACTTTGCAAGTACTGCCACTGATTGATAGATTTAAAGCTGCATTATTGAGATTCTGAAGGGCAATTATGATGAGGAAATGAATGACGAGAAATAACAACAAATATGAGAGAGACTGCTGAGCAGACTCAAGCCGAGTCTGTGCTGTAGGAATAATAAATTTTGTTGCTATGCAACTACCACTCATCTGTCAAAAAGACAATGCTGGCTTCAAATATGATTAAAAATGAAACAGGACGAGCGCCAGTTGTCACATCTCTGTGCGGGGACTGAGACATGTTTCATGTGCAGAGCAGAGGACAAAACATGTCCCACGACACACAAACAGCTTCTTCAAATCAGAAAATGATGAAAGGAGTGCAGCTTTGAATATTTTGAATCAGTTTAAGTAAGTGGGTGAAGTCTTGTTATTATTGAAGCATGGGGCAGACTATTAGCAGGCATTGACTGTTGGATCTGTCCTTTGCTTTTTCTAAATTTAAACAGGAGAAAAAGATGGCACTCTAAGTCCACTGAATGAGAGTGAAAACGAGAAAGAAATGTTCTTAGCTTTTATAATGTAACAATATGACCACAACCACCGCACATAAAATAGAGGAAGCAGGACGAGAGAGACAGAGAGGAAGAGGAGACAAAGATGCACTGAAGTCACATAAACAGGCTGAGGCCTATTTTATTCTGGTGTCCTTTCTCTGGATCCAGAGTCAGGAAGCCAAACCAAGCTGTAGGAAGAGATTGAGGGGTTTCACGTTTGATCAGTGTAGAAGGTTTGTAGGAGTGCAGGAGCAACTGTATGTTTAAAGAAACTGATTTTGGTCGCTAACCAAAGTGGTTTCCAAAGTGGAACCACCTCAGGGAACCTCGAGTTAGAACGTGGGGCTCTAAATAAATTGTACACAGTGTTCTGAACTCTAGCAATGAGTAGAAAAATCTATAAAAAAAAAGGGCTTTTAGTTTAACCTAAAGATGATGATGAGCCTAAACTGAACACAACAAACTCCAAAGCAAAGACTGAGACATCTGTGCCTTGACTTCATCAGATGACGGATTCTATCTCAACTGTTACAGGGCAAGAGGTGGAGTACATCCTGAACCACTCGCCAAAAAACACTTCTGTTGTGTTTTGTGTGCTTTTGCAGCTTTTTCTATTTGCTGTTTTTTTCTTAAGTTGCAAGTGTGTTTGACATGTCAGGGCCATTCATTTAAAAGAAAAAAAGCCAGCTCATTGACAGTGGCAGTGGACCGCTCTCAACAAATGCCCTTATTTCTGTCCACAAGGACAATCAGCAAGATTATGCGACAAGCGACTGGGGTGAAATTCATGAAATTTGGTAGATATGTGGAATATGTATCACTTTCTTTAAATATGCAAAGCAGGGCACTGGATGTACTCTGAGTACTCTTGTTGATTGAATCTGTTACACAGGGTTCTAGCATTACAATGACCTGCCTGCTAAACAAGTACAAACTGGCCCTGTTTAAGCTGTAGTGCAATGCAAAGTTAAAGCATGCTTTCTCTTGTTGTTATTTGATTTTTTCTATAGTTAGCCTTATGTTTTCTCTTATTTGTACTTTGTATTATTTAATTTATTATTGTTAACTACAGAACTGTTTCAGCTCTGAGTGAACATTAAGGTTGAGATTTTTTTTATTGATTTTTAGTGCCATTTGTTTACTTTGGGTTTGAGTTTGAAAGTTTAATTTTGGTTTTACCATCATTCATCACCTGCCTCTGTCAATGTACAGTTACCTAATGTGTTTTTACAATTATGGATAATTTTATCATTAACTCCTCAGTCTTAAGTGGAAAAGGTTATTTATACAAGTCAGTTTGTTAAATGGTCTTTATTACTTTGATTGCCAGGAAAAACACCAGAGATAATGTGCAACAGTGACTTTGGAGTTTTTCTTTTCAGCTACGGCGACCACATTGATGGTTATTCATGCCTCCTCCAGAGGGACTGTTGTGTGCAGGTCGGCTCTGACGGGCAAATACGAGATGCCTGGAATAAGGGCAGTGCAGAGGGGGAGGGCTTGATTCACAACCCTCATTAATAGTCGCAAGCAGTGGCACCATCTAATTATGAAGCTCATCCATCAACTGTAACAAGAACCGTCATCGATATTTAGTTGGGCATAAAAGCCGGCACACTCTGCTTTATATGCTAAGCAAGACGCCACAAAGAATTTGCAAGTTTCCAATCTTGACACTAATGGCTTTCCATAATTTAATGAATGATGCATTAAACTGAGTTGGGAACCTTGGAGAACTGAAGGAATGAGCTGGGAGATACAAACAAGTCACAGCCTGTAATTTACTTGAGAAACTCTTGACCCATGTGAGCAAAGCAAGGTAGGAAGGAGGTGATGCACTGCACACATTGCCACTGCTGGTTCAACAGAGCAGGGACTTGGTTGGGTGTTAATGTGTGATTTTTTTTAAGTGCTGTCACAGGAATGCAAAGGTCAAATCTGTCTCATGCTAATTAACACCTCTTAATTATAATGAACTGAGTGATGGGCCGTGCATATTTGAAGGAGGAGAGATGAAGATGGATAACGGTTGAAGTTGTCAATCGTTGCTCTTTGAACCGCAGCACACAACAGTCACACAGCTGCATGTGTAATGAGCAATGTGAGTAAATACCCTGACACAATTGTCTCTGCAGATAAACTTAATAATACCCAATAATTATGATTATGACTTCTATGCACAACAAAAGGATGTATCATTCCAAATGAATCGCTGAACAGAATATGGATTATGACTTGAAACAGCTTCTGTTTAACGCTGTTTTCGGTTACTTGCTCATTCATGTTTTGTTATTAACAGAAACGAAGATTTGTGTTTGTTACTGTGAGCTTCGTTCTCTTGGGTTGTGAGATAATTTGCATTGCCGACACATGCGCGTTGAAATTCTTCCTTTCAGGGCTGCAATTTTTTCCTCTAATGAAGCCATTATTTTGCCTGTATCAAATTTAGTAGTGTGAGGTTAATGGCTTCATTAGGCAACAAATCGCCACCCAGGGCCTGTGTAACGCACTTTGCCTTCCTGTCTTGGCTATATTTCATCGTTTGCCATCTATGAAAGTATGAAATTACAAGGGAAACAGATTAGACCAGGCTAACAACATGGAATGCTTTTATTGCACAATGTGATTCAGAGCAACTATTCACCTCTGAGGTGGTGATTTAGCACAGACATCAGTCTGAAACCAGAGATGGAGATATACATAATTAAAAGAAAGGTGTCTTCCAGTTTGGTATTTCTGAACTTTTGTAAGCAGTGAAATATGTGGACAAGGAAACTAGAAGCAGATCATTAAATCTGAAAATTTCCCTGAAGAAATCTTGCAACACAACGAACTCTGACACACCCTCCTAAAACTATGGAAAGTGCTGATCTGTTTCACAGTGTGTTTACGGCAATAACAAAAGTCTAAAGAAAAAGGCTCCGAAACCTCTTCATTAAACCAATGAGAAACAGCATGAAGACGTATTATACAGCTTCATAGAGAACAGTAAGAATGATTTCCTGAAGCATTTTTAACGACAGCGAGGTTTAATCAGTCTGAGAGAGAAGGAGCTCTGCTGCCTCAGAAGTGTGGTGTGGAGTGGGTGTGATGGGTTGTTCATGATGCAGAGCAGTTTGTTCATTGACCTCGTAGACTCAAATGCCTTCACTGGCCTTTTCTGACCAGTGATCCTTCCAACCTTACTAGTTTGTTGATCCTGCTGGCATCTGTGGCACTGATGCTGACCCCCCAGAAGTCAACAGCAAAATATATGCACTCACTACCACAGACTGGTAGAAGATCTCCAACATCTTACTGCACACATCAAAGGATCTGAGCTCTCTTAGAAAGTACAGTCTACTCATCCTCTTCTTGTACATAGCATCACTGTTGGTCCTCAAGTCCAGTCAGTCATTAAGATGAACCCCCGAGTACCTGTATTTGTCACCTGTTTCCACCTCCTAACCCATGATGTTGGTGGGCATAGTCACAGTCTTTTTCCTCTGGAAGTCAACCACCATCTCTTTTGTCTTACACCACCACCATAAAGTTCCTCACCAGTTCCTTGTACTCCAACTGCTCCAGCGTCGGTTGCAGAAAGGTGTATAAGGTAAACAGATTATGTAGCAGTGGATTAAAAAGAAAATGAGTGTGCAGAATGTCCCATTTGATAATTTCCAAACAGAAAATAGTTTTGAAAAGTAGCAGAAAGATTATTTGTAAACTCAAATAATCCAGAATATCGACATTAAATTTTAGACAACTACTGAGAATGTGCTTATTCACCTTCTGCCAGAGTCAGAGTTTGTATGTAAAAACAAGACGAAGTCTCTGTACATTTTTCATAAAGCCCGAAGTATCAGGTGAGTTAAGTGTGCAGTCATTTCACCATCATTTTAAAAACAATAGCAATGCACTCCTTGAAATCCATTCAGTCATGCACTGAAAATACATGGTTTTTAGCAGGCGCCATCTCATAGCTAACTCTGTGTGCAGCTGTAATGTTTAATTCATGCCCATGTGTGTCCCCATTCCAGGTAAGACTGTGACACTCACTGTCACTCTAATGGAGTTGGAGGGGGGTTCTGTGGCAATAAAAATGATAATCAACTGACAAACAGAGCCCACTTTGAGCAAATATCTATAAGGCTGCTGGGATGAGTCAAGTGCCAAACCGCAGTCTCGAGAGTGGAGCTTTCCCGAAGTTGTGCTCTTATCTTAAATGAAAGGATGTTATAAAATTGGAAAGAGAAAAACCTATGTGGTTAAAACCTTAAAATCTCGTATCAGACCTGGCCATGCTTTCTTGTAATCACAGCAGGTCTGGGCAGTGCTAGTAGCCTTTCTTTGTCATCATAATCTGTTAGATCTGTTAGTCGCCATCGTTATCAAGCAGCAGAATCACACACACCACTGTTTTCTATGTATGTGTTGCTGCTGGGTGGCCGTATCTGTCTTTCTGAGACTTTCACATTTGTTGGGTTTTTTAAATAAATTTCTTCTTTGGCTAGTTCATGTTATCTGTATACATACATGTGTAAAAATGAATCCAGTATGGATCTCAATATATTTTACAAATGTTTGTCCCCACAGATAAAACAGAATTGGGTTAAAAAAAAAAAGCAGCTTTTTTGTTGTCCCCATTTCCTGGAATAATTTGCAGGACAACCTGAAACTGCCACAGATGGATACTATGGGGGAATTTAAGCTGTTTCTACAGTTATTTTAAAAGAAGACATAAAACACTTGGTCATTGTAATTGTTGTCATGATCTTTTATTAGTGTTCACTTGTTTGGAGTGTGTGATGGGCAAATTTGTGTGCTTACGTTCAGCATCGTTGCAGCTGTCTTGACCAGGTGACTCTTAAAAGTGTCCTGAGACTTTTACCTGGATAAATATAGACCATTATTAAACCAAAGCCACTACAGCACTTTAATACATGATATGTATTTTTTCATATTATGTGTAGTTAACAGATTAATAGATCTGTTAAGAACAAGTTGTGCTTAGTCACTGACCTTGACAGACTGGCTGTGGCAATATTAGCCACACAGTTCTGTGTGAAGGACCAACAAATACAATAGATGGTTAGTGGCATAAGTAACAGAAACACTGTTGCGTTCTTGTCAAGCACTTGACCATTCAATAGCCGGCGGGTTTAATCACTCATCATTTTATTTGGACAACAGATTTAAAAACAGAGTTTATAGAGTTGGAAGTGACAAACTCATGTCACTAGTGCCCAGTATGTGATGCCCTGACTCCAAAAGACACCTTGTGTTTAAATCTGACACATTTTTATACACATATCTCCATTGACTTATTATTCAAGTCTGGCCTTTTTTTTGTCCCATCTTCCTCTCCTCACCCCCAACCGGTTGCAGCAGCCAGACCTGGTCCTGGGTCAGAGGCTTCTTCCTGTTATAAGGGAGTTTTTCCTTCCCACTGTCACAAGTGTTTGTTATAGGGGTCATCAGATTATTGGAATGTTCTCTGTATTATTTAAGGGTCTTTACCTTACAAGGAAAAGACAGAGCTAGTTGATACCCTAGGAAGGAGAAGCTCTGCCTAGCAATCCTCTGACTTTCACCCAATATTGCAAAGTGGAATAGTGGTCTCCCTTGGTTGCTTGATAAAGGCACTTTACAAATAAGGGGTGTGCTCTAAATTAAGGGGATCACACTCCTCAGTCTGCATAGGAAGGTGTAGGTCAAGATACTGGAAAGGAGCAATCTATTGCCACGAGCTGTGAGCAGTAGTGACTGAAAGAATGAGACTGGGGATAAAAGCCAAATGGCAACTTCCTCGTGGTGATGTCGGCATTACAGAGGAATGTATACAGTAAATCTGTGCTAAATTCAGCACAGCGCAGCAACATATCGCTGACGTGGGCTATATGGTCTGTGTGGGTGGTGGTAGTCCCTACGTAGCGGAAATGTGTATTTGCTCATTGAGAAGTAGTCGTTTCTATGTCACTTAGCGCTGCTTTGCCTACTTTCTACTGCTCTCTGTGGAACCCTGACAGAGAGGGATGTAGCTGTTAATGTAGCTTTGGGGGTGACCTTGCTTGCCTCTACTTCACTGATGCTTTTTCTTTTTCTGTGCGACTCTGCCCAGGAAGCATAGAGTAGCTACCTTGATGTAGTGTACCTGGATAGCGTAGTGGCAACGCTACTGTTTTGGAAAATCAGACAATGCCTCGACATCTTGCCAAAGAGAAAGCTACATTAACTGTACCAAACCCCTTAAGGTGTGTGGATCGCACAGAGAGCGTTAGAATGTAGGCAAAGCAGTGTAGAAAAGACTTCTTCTCAATAACCAAACACATGTCTCTGCTATGTACAGGCTAACACCACCCACACAACACATATAGGTTAAAAATACATCTCTGTGCTGTACATTAAGGAATGGAAGATAGGTTCCTCCAAAGGGTGTCTGGGCTATCGCCTAGAGATACGGTGAGTCATTCTGGAGGCGCTCGGAGCAGAGGTGGTTTGGGCATCTGATTAGGAGGCCTCCGGGATGCATTCAACATGATCTGCTTCAGGCATGTTCCACAGGGCGCAGGCCCCAGGCAGACCAAAGACGCACTGATGAGATCATGTTTCTTGGCTTGAGAACCCTGCCTCGATTTGTGCTGAGTAGAGTAAGGCCACTTTTTAGACTGGATGATCTGATATCGTCGTGTTGGTGTTGTTCCTGGAACAACATAGTAAATGTTGTTCCAGGATCAACATTGCAAGTGACCAATCACATTGTTGTAACGTTATTCTTTGGCGTGCCAAGCCATTCGTGCATTTATGAAATTTCAATGTTGCAAGGACAATATCAATTCTGCTTAGCGTTTTTTAAAGGGTCAGGGTCAGGGTCCATTGATCGGCGGACAGAGGCGGTTTCTCGCAGCTTAAGTACAGTTTTTTGTCTTACGGCAGTTTTCCCGAAGTTGCAAAAGTATGACGTCACAACATTCTGATTGGTCACTTGCAATGTTGATCCTGGAACAACATTTACTATGCAAGTGGTCTGCACTAACAAGGAGGAGACCTAGAATCAAAAGGTAATTTTTTAATGTTTCTGAAAGCACTTTAGTCTGACAAGTAAAAATCACAAGTGTTTGTTTTTTAATTTAACTATTAGTCCCTGAGTGATTTTAGTGCATTAGTAAGAATGTGCTGGTTTTTTACAGAAGAGGGATTTAAATTGATTTTGGAAGACAAAACAGAGCTTTCACCCCCCCACCGCCACCTCTCCACCCCCACCCCACCACCACCACCACCACACACTTCCTCTGAACTCATTCACAAAACACAGCTACAAAAAGACAATATTTTCCTCTGCTTAATGGAAATGCAAAATTAAAAGCAGGCATAATTTCTTCTTTTTTCAAACCACAATCACAGCGTAAGTGCACTACTAATTTCTAACCATTTTTATTTATCTAGAAGTGTCTGAAGAAAAGTTTTTTTTAGAGGAAGATTTTTCCATAACTGGAACCAAAACATTGACAGATGTGAAGCTAATATAAAACCCAAAGTGCCCAAATATCCCGATCAAGCAGGAGTAGAGGAAACTCCTCTGCCTACATTAATTGGTTTTCTTCACACAGATTCTCCTTACCTTTCGGGTAATGCTCCACCTAAAATTAAATTAATCTTCAGAGTATCAGATGGATAATTTCCTTACATGCAATTAGAGATTTGAGACACCCAGACCCAGATGTCATCTAAATGAATGTAAATGACTGTATTAAAACAAACAGATGATGCAAGAACAGCTCAGGATCATGTATATTAAATGTGAACATGCATTGTTCTAAGTCAGTCCTTACCTAGCTGGTAAGCATTAGTCTGCTACATAAGTAGCACATATAAATTGTGAAAACATTTACTAATACATATAGTTTGGTCAGTAGTTTACATACACTCATCATTAACATAAATGTCATGTTGATTTCTTTAAACTGTTCTTTTTCCAGGGTGGAATGACTGTACAGCACACATGTTTAATTACTTTAAGCACTCACAGTAATATTTGATTAATTTTCTGTTAGCACGTTGCATCTTGACCTCCTTTAGTAGCCATCAACAAGCTTCTGGCAAAATTCTGTTGGAATATTCATTCTCCTTAGCAGAATTTGTAGTTCCTTAAAGACAGTTAGCTTTTTTGTACAGAAAGATAAGATAAGCATAGTCTGCAAATTTTCAGTAGAGCTAAAGTTGTATGCTGTCAAATATTGTGATGGTAGCATCGTATATGATACGTACATATGATAGTGTTTATATGAAAAATTCCGTCTGCATCCTTTTGTTACTATTCCTAGAAGGGTCATGTGATGGACCGAGCAATGAAAGAAAGTCGGGCACAGGTTAAAGTCCCCCGCAAAGTCTTTTTTCTTTTCTTTTCTTTTTTTTTAATTTAACCCCAAAACATAGTTGGTTAAATCATACAAAAAAAAATCAAAAGCGTGGGCCCATAAAAGAAAATAACAGAACTCTACTCAAAGTTAACAACAAACAATAATGGTAACTCAAACAAACTGACCTAACTAAACAAGACAAAGGGGAAACTTAAATAGTGGCTGATCAGCCCAAAAAAACACAAAAAGGGGTAAAACACACAAAACTTAACTGAAACTAACACAACAAACTCCAACTCCTCCCCATGATCCCAAGTTATGGAATATGTCAATTTGTAGCTTGCTCCGCCCCTTTTCCACCTCTTGGCTCCTCAATCAAGGGACTGGAGCAGCTGTAACTAAGATAACTCCGAAAACAAAGAGATTAAATCATACATAACAGTGTAAACTAAAATGTGCGCACTTATTTTAGAATACAGTGTCAGGTGAGTATGTGAATTAATTCTAAACCAAAACCATTTTTTTAGTGTCCTGTGAATTAATTCCTTATTTAAAGACAAATGTGAATGCAGTGCTATGTATAAGCCTCTATACTGTATGGCTGTAACTGCAGCCATCATAGGTCACCAGAGACCTGGTAGATGTTAAGACGTTAAATATCAGAGTAGTGTAAACATGTTGTGCACAGTGCTTTAATGATGTCTCTGATCTCTGTGTGGGTTTAATTTGGGTTTCAGACTAATAATTGCCTTCTTCACTGGAATCGACATCTCTTTGGACTTCATGTTGAGTTCCAGTGAAAAGATGTCAAATGGAAGTTCCAACACTTAACAGTCCTGTTATTTTTGATTCTCTGAGTATATGGGACTACATATGATGACAGTAATTCCTAAAAATGTAATACAATCCTTTGTTAAAGCCCTTGAACTGAAGCTGAAAGTTGGCACTTTAATCATATCTCGATTGGGCATTTTAAAATCCTGCCTGTGGTGTACAGAGGCAAAACTACAACAATTCTGTCATTGTCCAAAACCTTATGGACCTAACTGTAGGAGGTCTACAGGTAACTGATTGGTGAGAGCTCCATCCTTGTCACATTCACTCTCTCCTGAGGTTGTCATACTATACTCTTATCATTCCTCTCACTGGCTTACAGCAATGATCTCCTTTGAGGACATGATGGAACTGGAGATGAAAGATTATGGAGAAAAAGCACAAATCAATGGATAATGAACACCAATCAATCACTAGAAGGGAAAGTAGGCATATGTGGCAACAAACAGAGCTCTCCTGGTCTCTGGCATGCCTTTGATTAATGCCTTGTCTCGCCATGTGTGGCTGGGGCCCCCATAATGCATTGCAGACAACTGTCTAGAGACTTAATTTTCTTCAACCTCAATCCTCAGAAACCTTCTCTTCATCCTCTTGCAGCTTTACGTGACGATGCCTCCCAGGTGGCGACAGCAATAATATGACCATTAATAGGGTTGCCATAGTGATTAATCATGAATCCAGATGGAGTCAAAGCTCATTGTTCTATCTGAACTAGTAGATTTTTGGGTGGGCATATTTGTGCCCTTGGATTGACTCACAATTAATGCATATCATCAATGGAAAGCCTTAACATAATAAGCCATAAAAACAATCCTTATTTCAGACCATATGAAGCAAACAGACTCCTTTTTAGAGGAGCCAAAAAGTCCAGCTGTAGTCTTTACTTGTTGCAAATTGCAGCATTGCTCTGTAGAGGTGACACATGGGTTTAACGAATGAGATGAAGTGTGAAATGACAGATAAGATGAAACCTAATTTAAGCCCTGTGGGGATTTAGATCACTGCAGAAGCAGCAGTAATAGGATTCAGCAGGAGAGGGACAAAGATAATGAAAACGCAAAGCTGAATGTAAATAAATGAAATATATGCAATTGTCTGGCTCTAACAATATATGCTTGATTAAAAATAACAGGGACGTAGATGTAGGGAAGAAAAAAGAAGAATGTGATATATGATTCACAACTAGTAGATACTAGCCACTGTGCTTTTTATTAACTTTTTTTTTTGTGATATTATTACAAAGCAAATCATTACCTGATGGTTATCCACCATCTTCAAAACTATAATTAGTTTCAGTCAAAGATGGAATCTGATTTTGTTCAGCATTTAGTCCTCCATTACAATAATTATTCCTACACTCAAAGCTGCTTTAGCACTTTGAACGTATCAGTTTTTAGTCCATACTGCATGATTAAAACACATTTCTCTATGAACCCAATGTTATTGGATCAGAGGTTAAGGAAGGCTGTGCAAATCAAATTCACAGAGCTTGTCTGCAACTACTGGCAATTGCCCATGAACTGCACACATTTACCTTACAACTAGTGGTTTCCACATGATTGCCACCCCGTCTCTATGTACTAAGCTGGCTTCTCTGCTTGGGCCACTGAACAGTTTCAGGCATTTGTGGTGTTGTTGTCTTTTTGAAATGCTTTTAATGCGGTTGTCTAGCAAATAACATGGTATGCCTGTACTAACAATTAATCTAATAAACACCAGTTTTGGTAAGTAAAATTAGATTGTTTTTTATTTGTATGTTAATTGGCTTTTAGTAGGAAGTATCTGTGTCCGTGCTAAGTACCCAAATAGTCTTATGAAGCTAGTGTGCTAATCCTAGCATTCCTAGCATTACCCAATAAATTAGGGCTTGCGCCTCCAATGCAAACATGGTCAGTTCTAGTTTAATGAAGCAACACGGCCACTATAAAAATGGGGCTGCATAACAGGGCTTCAGAAAGTAATGGGATGGTATGGCAGCTTAACAGTGTTTTGTATACAGTCTATGAGCTCCACAGATAGCACTGATCATTGATATCTCAAAAATGTGCCTATAATGCAGGTTTACAAATCTCTTTGGATTCTTTTTGACAGTAGAACAATTTTAGCAACATAGTTAGGTACAATAGCCTGAACAAGAGCTTAGCTAAAGGGCTGAGTACCAACACGTTCTCAGCAAGGTGACAAATTTCACCATAACCTGTTGTTGACTAAACAATTCAGACTATGAGACACACTTTGAAACAGCACTGACTAACTTCCTGATTAGAACAAGTTTGTTGTTGAGTTTGTTGGGCTGTATTTGTATTTCTGACTAAGAAGCAGCTCTGCAAGTGTTTCCTAATTACTTTTACAAACACAATCACAGTTTTCCCTAAGAAAAAGTTTATATTGCAAAGATTCTGGCATTTGTCTTAGTGACAACATAAAGCAAATATCTGTACCTGGTAGAACCTACATTTAAAACTTTGGGATTACATAACCTCTGGTTTAGTTTTAGTCAGATCAGAGGAAGAGATTTTTTAAAAAACTACCAGCCTTTATACTTCAATCTAGACAAGAATAATCAATAATGGCAGCACTTACTGTCAGAAGAACCTCCCAGACTAATTTGGGGGCTCAAGGGAAATTTGTTTAAAGTACCTTTTCAGAAAAATTAAGTTTTAGCCTCGAGCACTTAGAATGGACGAATATAAAATTATTGAAATTGTGAGCATACATCTTTGCGAGTGGTCTTTATTGCCTTCCCTCTCTACTCTTCAGAGGCCACAACAAGTGCACACAAGCAAAGCCTGGATTAGCGGGTAATGGCTGACATCAATATGACTGTAATGTCATTTGAAGATGCATCCTGATCGTTACTGGCTAGCAAAGAGTGGTCCCCAGCTTGCTGTAATGACTGGGATGTCAGGAAAACAAATGTTATTACGCAGCGGTATTAAATATAGCTGTTATTTCTGTGACAGCAGTGCAGAAGACAGCAGTCAGCTGATTTTCAAATGTGTTTCTTTACATCAGATGAACGCACATTGCTTACTGTGTTTACTCATCACTACAAAACACACTGCATTTTTTTTAAGTTCAATTTTTTTGGACTTTATTGAAACAAATTGATTCATTTGTTTTTAGTTGCACAAAGAATATGTATATGCAACGACTGAAAATATTTTTTATTTCGCAATATTGTCTGAAATGTAAGTCTGCTAGGAAAAACAAACAGGCCATTACTACCTACAGCTCTGGGACTCGTTCCTGTGTTAGGAGAATAAAGTAGAAATTAGCTGGGTTTGGAGTAAATAGAGGATCTCACTGAGTGCATGCACTCACTACTCTGATTCTCTTCTGCTGCAATAATTAAAACTACTCCAGTCATTCTTGTTTTTCAGCTTCAGACATAATTTGTATTCATTAGTCATTGGAGTGTAATGTTTTATAATGGTGCTTTAACTTAAAATGAGTCTCTTTATGGCAGTTCATTTTCCTTTCTTTTATTAAAAGCCTGTAATCAAAAAAGTTGTGATGCTGTATAAAATGTACATTAAAAAATAATGCAATGATTGGCAAATCATTAAAGCCTATATTTAATTAAATAGCACAAAATAGCCCATTACATTTTTAATTACATGCCAGCAACACACTAAAAGAAAAAAAAGAAGGCTGGGACAGAGGTAACAAAAGACAGAAATAAAAGTGCACTGGCTTGATAGAACATTAGAATAATTAAAAAAAGCACCTGTTTCATTTTAGCACAGAATAACACCTGAGCCCAAATCATCATTGCATGGCCTCAGAAGCACTTCTTAAATCCACAGAAGTAAACCAGTTTTTCAGTAAATTAACAAATGCTATTATAACTTTTCCGTACAGAGAAAAAACCCCCCACAAGTTCTAGAAATGTGAAAACTGTTGACAGACCCTCTGGCTTTTTGTCAATGCTGAATTCAAAGGGCAGCTTATGAAACTCGTACATCTGTATAGAATTCATAGATGTTTTAGAGCAGCGGTCCCCAAACCCCAGGAGTCTTTTAGTACCGGGCCATGAGAGTTGCAGCTCGGGTGTGAAATTTATGGTTTTCAGGGTTTTTATTGGTTTTTAGTGTTATTTTTTTTAATAGTTTTTATCATTAACTCGGTTTCCTGGGTCTTTTCCCGTGTGTTATGAATAAATCTTCTTTTTTTGGTACCACTACTGGTTTTATTTTGTTGTATTTATCCGCGACACCTTAAAGACCGGTCCGTGGAAATATTGTCGGACATAAACCGGTCCATGGCGCAAAAAAGGTTGGGGGCCGCTGTTTTAGAGCAATGGTAAGACAAAGCAGTTTCTAGTGAAGGTCTTGCTTATTTCAGCAAGATGACACCAACATTACAGCTTGTTAAAAAGGGACCAGTTGCTTAGGTGGCACCACTGAAAACATTCAGATCATTTTGAAACAACTTGTGTAACAGAGAATTGTCCAAACTGTTGAGAAGCTGAAATTTTACATGAAGCCAGAAAAGGAAAACACTACGGCAAGTGGTCTCCTCCATTCCCAAAGACTTGCAGGGCCCCCTAATGGCTCAGTCACCTTAGAGAAAAAAATATGACAGCATCTTCTTTGTGACTGTGAAAAATCTAGTTCACTGCACTGAATCTTTTTTTGCAGTTGGAGGCTGATTACAAAAACCAGCTGGGTGTGATTGTTTTGATCCTAAGACGTTTGGACAGGTCACCTGTCTCCAACCGTTACAGGTATGACAGGGAGTGATTGCAATCACTCTTAGACAGGCTGGTGAAGGTGTGAAAATAATTTCTAATTTATAAAACAGACAAATTGCCAACACATTCCAGTGAGTCTGAGCCAGTCTGCGCCAATGACTGCAACTTGTCTGTGATGGATCTCAAATGGCTATCAGCTGTTTATATTCTGGTTAAATTCTTATATGAGAGCGAGGTTACTGAGCAGTTTTGTCATTTTGCAGCTAAATTGCTGTCCTGCAGCAGCTACATTGCCATGTATGGAGGGATTTCTTATTTTGCCTTTAAATTCTGTGAGGTTCTGGCTGCACTCTGACTGTAAGCACTTAATGTGAACTGATAGATTCATGATTTTCCCAATTTCATCGCAGTTTATTGCTGTGTCATCACAAAAAGATAGATATATAGACTTTCATTCAGAAAATGGCACCGAATTGACCTTATTGTTGTTTTTTTGCTTGATGTCTGAAGTTTCTGTGACTCTGAAGCAATAATTTCAAAGGCAACAAGACTGCAAGTTCATTGCACGCGGTTGCAATCATTTTGGCTGTGCTGTGGTCTCCAACCACTGTTTGGAAGCTTATCATGATGCAACACAGTAGTAAACATGTCACTGTCACAGCTTTAATGAAACATGCTCCAGGCATCAAATGCAAAATGAACATTTATATTTTCAAAAAACTGTAAAATTTCTTAGTTTCAGCATCTGATATTTGAGAGTCTGTCAGCGTGTACAGCACATTGTGTGCAGGCTGTTACATCCTATTACTTACATTTTACACAGCATGCCATCTTTTTTGGAAAATCAGATTGTAGAATAGCAACAAAAATTGTACTTTAAAGCTTAAAAAGAAGAAAAGAAGAAAATTGTAACTGTAATATCTTGTAAAATGAATTCAAAATGAAACGAATGTAAGCTGAAACAAGAACTGAATATGAACACCCAGCATTATAAAATTGTTCAGTTTAATTGTTTTGATCTTAGGAAGAAAAAATTCCATTTTGCATATAAGTAAAAGTAGGTGGGTGGATGGCTTCAGTTGTAATGTACAGTGCACTGCAAATTAGTGGAAGACATGTTTTGACACAGTTTCACAGTGAGCGGTGACACGCATACGGCACTGCAGGAAAACAGAGGAACACCTAATGAGAATGAAGAAGAAGAAGGAAAAAAGAAGCTGCAACCAAAGAAAATAATGAGACAGCTAGGGATTGTTGAGTGAAGTCGGCAGACCAGTGTGGTCTGTATCTCAGCATCGTTTCATCATCTGCAGAACAGTACTTTTACTGCTGTACAATTCCCTATGCTATACATTCAGATTTAAATACATCTCAACTAGCAGAGTAGTTAGCAGGCACATATGTATCGTGTCACTTTATTAAAACAACAACAACAACAACGACAACGACAGCAAAAAAAAATAAGTTGGTAAAAATGAGGTTAAATAAGACACGTTTGCATATTTCTATTATCTTCAGTGTTTCTTTGGTTTGTTTTGCTAAAATCATGCTTTCATCTGTCCCTGTTTATACTCAGTCCTTGCAGTACTTGCAAGCCTTCAGAAAGTCAGGCTACACCATCATTCATTATGTGTGGTGCTTTAAAGTCTTTTAAAAATTGTCTCACGACTTGTTATTAAAATGGACATCATCTCTCTGAGAGTACTGGAGGATTTTGCGTAATGAGGGAAATTGGCCGGCAGTGTCCTCCAGCTCAACTCATCCTTAATCAGTGCTGCTGGAGATGTCTGCCTGTCCGTGTAATGATAAATTTAGCAGTGGAGCAAGAACAGCAACTCAGTCTGCCCTTGTCTGCACTGTACATGATATCAACATCACTTTTGACACCGGCGGAGGAACAAGCAGTTCTCCTATGTGTTGAAAATGTATTTATGCTACAGTCGAGACATATAAAATACGACAGAGACATGATAGGTTTAATTAAAAAGGGCAAACAAGTTGATTAATAAAAATATTATTTAACACCACTGCACTGTACTGCACTACTTATGAGGATTTTTTTTAGTACTGTATGGAATAGAAGACCAGAAGAAATATAAACCTATAAGCTAACTTTTTTTTTCAGTATAGCTGAGAGTACTAGCTAATTTAATACTACTAATACTACTAAAAACACTAGCTTTGTGGATATAGCTGAAGAGGTGAGAGAAACTGCTAAGAGGTGTTGGGTGTACCTTCTGGATGGAAAACAAAGGAACATCAGACTGGGTGGTGGAATCAGGAAGTACAGTAAAGTGTTCAAAGGAAGAGGTTAGTAAAGAAAATGAGAGATAGGGTGATGAAGAAAGTAGATGGGCTGCTGGGAAGCTAGGTGTACAGCAAAGAGAAAGGTGACGAAGGCAATGGAAAATGGTTGTAGTGGGTGTAATGAGAGGCTGGACACTAAGCAAGGAGCAAAGGACTTGTATCGATTGAGTAGACAGAGAGACTGAGCTGAAAAAAATTTGCAGCCGGTTAGAGCGATTAAGAAAATAAATTTACTAAAAGTAAAGAGAGTGTGTTTAGATGATGGAAGGAGTACTGAATGAAGAAAATGAGGGAGAGAGGGAAGGACAGATGAGGAAAATTAGTGAATCAGGAAGTTCAGAGGATTCATAAGGAAGAAGTGAAAACAGCAGAAAAGCAAGTTGGTCTAGATGACATACCTGTGGATGTTTGGAGATCTAGAAGAGAGGGCAGCAGACTTTAACTAGATTGTTTACCACAATCCTGGAGTGTAAGAAGATGCTTGAGGAATGTTGAAGAAGTGTGCTGGTACAGATTTTCAAGAGTAAGGGTGATGTGCAGAACTGTAGTGACTAGAGAGAGATGAAGCTGATGAGCCTGACCATGAGGATATAGGAGAGAGTTGCTAAATCAAGCAAGAAAAGGGAGATTATTATCAGTGAGCAGCAGTATGGCTTCATGCTGAGAAAGAGCTCTATAAATGTGATGTTTGCTTTGAGAGTTTTGATGGAGAAGTATAGAGAAAGTCAAAAGAAGCTGCAGTCTCTTTGTGGATATATAAAACAGGTCATTTGGCTGCCAAGAGAGGAAGTCTGGCGTGGCAGAGAAGTATGTGGGGGTGGTGAAGGACCTGCATGAAAACAGTGAGGCAATAGTTAGGTTTGTGGTAGAAGTTACAGATGGGTTTAAGGTGAGGTTGAGATTACATTGGGGCTGTGAGCTACTTCTTGCTTGAAGAGTTAATGGACAGGTGGACCAATGAGGTCAGGCAGGAGTCACCGTGGACTATGATGTTTGCATCCAGAGAGCCTGGAGACGTGGAGGTATGCTCTGGAGAGAAAAGGAATGAAAGTCAGTAGAAGCAGAACAAGCATGTGGGTGAGAGAGAGGGACCTGTGTAACAGTAAAGATGCAAAGAGCAGAGGTAGTGAGGGTGGATAACTTTAAACAGACCAGAACAGACTGGATCAGAAATGAATATATTGGAAGGAAGCCTCGGGTTGAGTGGTTTGGGCACAAAGTCAGAAAAGGCAAAGCTGAGTTCGTTTGGAGATGTTGAAGATTTAGCTGCTAGGCAGAAGATAAAGAGGATGATCGGAAAGAAGGTGAGTAAGAGATGCAGAGGGTTGGTGTGATGGGAGAAGAAGAAGAGATCAGTGACAAACTGAGATGGAGGTAGATCAGCGGTCCCCAACCTTTTTTGCACCACAGACTCGTTTAATGTCAAACAATATTTTCACGGACCGGCCTTTAAGGTGTCACAGATAAATACAACAAAATAAAATGATATGACTTTGACAAAAACTGTGGTATTTTGTAAATATAATAATAAATGCCAAAACACTGTGTAATTGTGTGACGTTATTAGCGGCGTCCTCCTGAAATGCACCAACAACATTGGGAGTAACATCCTCCTCTCTGCCCCTTAATGCTCTCTGGTCGCTATGGTAACGCGTAAATATTTCTTTCAAAATAAGACACACAGCTACAGCACGGGAAAAGACCCAGGGAAACCGAGTTAACGATAAAAAACCCTGAAAACCATATCCGAGCCTCAACTGCCACACCAAATGAGCCGGTCCGTGGCCATGGGGTTGGGGACCGCTGAGGTAGATGATCCGTTGTGGCGACTCCTAAAGGAGCAGCCGGACAAAGAGAAGGAGGATTGTGGATCCAGTTGGATGTAATGTATTTGATGAATTATGCCAAGTCTAACAAAATATGCTCTTTAATCCAAAGGACATACCATACAAGGAAATTTTAATATTTAGGAAAATCATCAGGATCAGAAAAATATGACATTCCAACATTCCAACTTTAGAGAGCTATGCTAGCTGTTTCCTCTGTTTGAAGCCTTTAAGTTAAAACAAATTAATCATCTGCTGGCTGTAGCTTCATATTTAAAAGGCTGAGCCGATAAGCTAACTCTGTTCAAGAAAGTGAATAAGCCTATTGTGAAAAAAGCCAAAGCATTCTAAGACAGAGCTGATTCTGCATGCATAAGTATTTTAATTCAGCCAGAAACGTCTGGGAGGATTATAGTCATCTACAGTGTAATAGCACCGGGGTGTCCATTAGTGCTCACATACAGGCTCGGTTATTTAAAAACAGTCTGAGACATGTTTGGTTATTTCAATTATGCAAGCAAAATTAAGCAAAATGTACAACTTTATGTATATTGCTAAACACTGTTTAACAGCTGGGTGTGATTTAGAGTTCATAATGTGAGGGCAGTTGTAGTTGATTAACCTCACGTCAGGGGAGCCTTACTTTCCTTTCTTTTACATGAGTCTCTGTTCTGCAGTTTCCTCATTATCAAACACTTTCCGGTGGCAACACTAACTACATCATTCCTCAAGCACCAGGCTGTAACTGGGTTAACTCAAATCACCAAGATGAAAACCCACATTTCCTTTACCAAACCCCACTCGCCTTATTAATGTCCTTGCCATTTACATAGGGATCATTGCTCATTCATCACATTGAAACACAAATATTCCCAACAGTTTCATATCTCTCCAAAGCAATTCATCCTCACTTGTTTTCTCCCACTTAATAAAGAAACTAGGCATCCACCAGCACGTGTTCAGCACCAGCAAATGTTCAGCACGTTGACATTTTGAAAAACTGAGCTTATAGTATCCAGAAATCTTCGAGGATGACCTTTTCCTTACCTTTCAAACCTTTGACTGTACAATGCAAAAAGCATTGCTATAAGCATAAAGACATCAAAAAACCAAAAGAGATGCCTCATTAGCATTTCCTTATTCTGTCCTTGCTTCTAATTACATACATTAAGAAACCTCTGAGGAGGAAGAGGTGTTGCAAAAACCTTGGTGGTCGTTTTTCCTCTCTCCCTCTTTGTTGATGATGTGGATAATGAGCCACCTGTCTTACCGGAGTCCTGCAATATTTCACCCAGTATTTCATCTGCCAGAGCGATGGGAATAAAATCCTCAGTGTGGTATGAGAGGACAAAAAGGAGTGGCAGATTCTTGGCTCACTTGCTTAACCTGCAAACTGCACAGTTTTATCTCTTTTTGTTTTTGAGCAAATTGTCTGTGCCCCATTTTTCTAATCTCCAGACACTCTCTGGGAGCAGTGAAGCCGAAGCCTGCTATGTTTTTCAATAATATGTCATTATTATATTCACCCGTGTGCTAGAATTGTATCCCTAATGGTGGAAAAATACAAGGATGAATGAATTTCCATTCTTGATGACTCTGTCCTTGCTCTGAAATTTAAAAGGTGATCAAGGATTTCAGGGAAGATCTATTTCGTTTCCAACATTCTTCATCATGTTAACAATGAGCTCAGTCACATTTTGTTGTTGCAGAGAAGCATATGTAAGTGAAACATAATGTGTTTTAATTTATTGTTCTTACCAAACAGCTCATTTATTTGGTGCACACTTTTTTCCCCTCCGACTCTCAGAAGAGCAGTGGGAATTGGGAAAGGAAAGTGGCCCCTGTCATGCAAAATGCAAATGTGAACTTTGCAGAGAGACCAACTTTGATGCCCAGGTCTCCTTGGTTAGCGGAGACAGAACAAAAAGGCCAGTTGATGTGCCTCCAGGTCTGACGAGGTTCCCATTTGCAGTTTCAGAGGATGATTAACAGGAAGGCTGTGAAGACTCTACCTGCCGATAACACAAAGATGGTCATCCGAAGTTTATGGCTCAGTCCAAGTCATTTTGGATACAAGCCAAAGCATCACATGGTCATGGCATCACCGCTCAGCTGATCAGTCATACTCACTGAGCAAAGAGCATAAGAATGGATAAAGCTGTCTCCACATTGGAAGCAATTTGCCCATCATGCATTGCTTCAAAACTGGCGGCTGGTTTCTTGCAGACATTCCAGGCCCTGGTTGCCTGGGTAACACTCTTATGTATTTACTAAAAGGTCATATGTCAGTCAATAGTATCTCCATGGTAGTTGCTTCAATTGCTTGCCGGTGGAGAAGAAATGGAGAAAAGTTTATTTTGGGTCCTACCCACTTCACATCGATAGTGATGATCTCACCCGTTGTCCCTTGAAGTTGGTGAATTTGCTCCACTTTCTATCGTTGCTAAATCACTGCAAAGTTTCCAGTGTAGTTGAAGCTCTAGTGGGTGTTTAGTGTCGTTTGTTTTGTGTTGGCAAATTCTTTTCATGTCTGTGTATAGTGTTTGTTAGTTGCCTGAAAATCCGTCCAAAAACTTCACTCCCATCAATCTGGCTTCATGAGGCATCGATCCCAACTACATTGTTGAAGTACACCACCCCTACTCTCCAAGCCGGGATCTTAGGTCCACAGATGGTCTCCTTGTAATCGGAAAACTAAGGTGGATTGTGTATTCTGAACCGTAGCGTAAACCGTAAACTTTTAACTAAACTTTAAAAAGTGAATTACTAAATAATGTTAAAGTTCATGCCACAGCATTATTTATCGTTTTGTTGGATGTTGTCCATCTCCATCTCCCCATTTGCCCTTTGGTATTTGTGCCTTAATGCCAAAACAGGTCTATTATTTAACCACTGTAGGTCTAGGCACTAAAAACTTCTTGGCTAGGAAAAGACTGAAGTTTGGGATCAAATACACTTCTTCTTCACAAGGTGGAAATAAAGTAGAGTGTGACAGACCTGCCTCACTGATGTCATAGCCCGTTGCATCAAACTGCAGAACTAAAAGCACCTTGTACCCACACCAGCTTTCACAAAAAGGAATTAACTGATTTCCCCAGGGAAACCAGAGAATGGTGGGAAAAATACTGTGAAAGGGGTCGTTCACTCACCATTTACTCATCTGATCAACAGCTTACTAGCTTATCTCTCACTGGTTTCAGCTGAATTCTCAGAAAAATTAAAACATTGGAACAATTTGTTCTTAATAAAATAGAATTAGAATACAACAGAATACCACTTTATAGTTTTGTATAATAAAATTGCGGGTGCTCCTCACCAACTGTGCAGGAATAAAATATAAATATTAAGACAGCAGGAATAAATTACAAACAGGAGAAATATATACAAATCAAGAGAAAAGCGCATAGTAACACCAAATGACAAAGACAAAAAAGAAGTCATGTATGATTTGGATTTACTGGATGGAAATGCCACTAGAAACGATAAACAAGTTCACATCAGTCGTGTGTTCAAAATCTGTGTCTGCTGCAGCCAAATGGCCAGACAACAGTACTGATGCAGTGAAGTATGACCTTTTCTAAAACTGAGGGAAGAAGCTTTGGTGCCTAAAACTAACCAAACACCAAAAAACAACAACAGAAACCCTCCTACACAGCCCACATCCTAGTTTATGCCACAGCTATTCCTTCTGACACAGCCTTTGTGCTCTTGGTGTCTCATATTGCCACGACTGTTGTATCAAGGCCATCGTATGCAAATCGCTGAGATGCTAGAGGCATAGACAAAACACCAAAATGACACTTTGAGAACAAAAACATGCTGTAATTGTCTTTTCCACTGTCATTTGATATTTGATCATATTGAGGATCTAAATACAGATCTCAGTTTTAATGAAAGCTAATACTTACCTCAAAATAAAACAGTAGAAGCAAAGCAGAAGAAAACACTAATGACAACTACAGAGACCACATGGTGACACACAGACTGACTGACAAGAAGAAGAACAACAAACAGGACTTTAAATACACAGAAAATAAACTGGGGATAGGTGGAACCAAAGAGAGTGGGGCAGACCTTCAGTAACGAGGGACAATAAACAAATGTAGGAAGTAACAACACAAGACAGCTGAGGAACCCGACCTTCAAAATAAAATAGGAATTAAATAAAACAAATCATAGTTCACATATAAAATACATAATGAGAGAGACTGAAGGAGACAGAGGGCAGGAAGAATTGAACTGAAAATGTTTCCGGGTCATTTTTCTTCTCATGCACCAGACATCTGTTCAAATTATCCAGATGTGCTGTTGTGTTATATTTTATAAACTTACATTTACAATTATTTTATAAGGCCATCAGTTCCAACATGTTTCCAGCTTCAGCCCATATAGTGCCAGGACAGGACATGTGGAGACTCATTAAACCCATTCTTGTTCAGTACATTTTCTTACTTTACTCAGCGTGGTGGAGACTGATTTGTCAAAGAAGTTTTTCTAGCTGTTGTTGTTGTTGTTGTTAATAATAATAATATCCTGGAGGTTTAATGGGTGGTCATTTCATAATACACATTCTCTGTTAGTCTTATTAAGTTATTTCATTTTGAATGTCAAATTGATGTGTTTGCAAAGCGGATTCATTAAATTAAAGTCCAGAATCTTTTGACTTTCACAGCTGTGTGAATGATGGGTCAGTAGCTACCAATGCATGCTGTTATCTTTATTTCCTTATTTACAGTTTAGATTTGTCTTTTGAGAAAAGGCTCTATTGTGACTTTATTTTTTAAAGAATGGGGATGACTGAAGGCCTTGCCTTATCTTTTCCTCTAATCATGAGTAGCATAACATACATGTTATGCCCGGGGCAAAGAGTGCAATACATTCAATGCAGTTTTGTCATTTTTCTTTCTAGCCTTGTTAATCCAGATTGTTTCCACAGTATATAACAGTTCAAGCAAATTCTTATTTGTAATGCTGGCTTTGAAAACTTCATATAGACTATTGAAAACAGTTTAAAGATTATCAGTGTTAGAAACACCTGCAAAGGTGTTGTCTGCTGTCTTTATGATTTGCAGGTAGCAGATTTGCAAATCCAGACTTCAGAGATCAACTCTTTAAACAGAAAATAAACTAGACAGTAATCAGCCACAGTAGGGAGGACAACAGGAACACAGCATGACTCAACAAAGAACTGATGCAAACTGAGACTTTTAATAGACACAGGAGCTAATCAGAGAGACCAGAAACACCAGGTTAACAGGGCAAAGCTGAAACTTATCAAGACAACAAAGGAAGTAAGACAAGGCACAAGAGACAGAGGACCAAAAAATACAACAGGACAAAGTCAAGTCACTCTGAAATGTCAGTCCTACTACTAACTACCTACTGCTTCAACCACCCATTAGATGTGTACTAATCACTCCCTATTTCTACATGTCATGCCCACAGAACATGAACTGCAGTTTCCATCTTTAATGTATAATGATGGATTTTCTTGTGAACAAAAAAAAAGAAATCTTGAGTGTGTAGTATGTTATTTACAATATTTTACAAATCAGATTTCAGCTACAAAAAAGCCTAAATTTGTGGCCTTACAGTATAAAAAAGAGGAGTCAAGTAGGATTCATGCAGATCGTGGCTCAAGAGTTGGCAGTTCGTCTTGTAAACGGAAGGTTGCCGGTTCGAGCCCTGGCTCGGACAGTCTCGGTCGTTGTGTCCTTGGGCAAGACACTCCGCCTACTTACTGGTGTTGGCCAGACGGGCCGATGGCGCGATATGGCAGCCTCGCTTCTGTCAGTCTGCCCCAGGGCAGCTGTGGCTACAACTGTAGCTGCCTCCAGTGTGTGAATGTGAGAGTGAATAAATAGTGGAATTGTAAAGCGCTTTGAGGGTCTAGAAAAGTGCTATATAAATGCAATCCACTATTATTATATGATCTGTCCCTGGGTCCACTCTGGACCAAAGTTTAGTATAACAAGTCTATTTTACTATTTTTATTAAGACTAAATATTAATGAATTTCACATTTTTCCTGATTGACACAACTCTCCTTTAATGCATTTAAAATTATGCAGCCGCAACTTTAGAAAGTGGCAGCCAGCCTCACTGGTCAAAAATAATAATAACAGCTTTGAACAAGTGTAATGGAACTCCCAAAGCAATGTGCGGATTATTGTCTGGTGTGTTTACCGTGTAATTCAGGGAGTTATTTTGCGGTATGGAAATAGATACAGCCTTTGTTCACATCACTTGAAATGTCTGTCAAAGTCACAGATTTTTTAAAAGCTGTCATGCTGAGTTACTTAGATAGCTACACCTTTATGAGTGATCAAAGAGCTTCTAAATCTCCCAGTTCCCCGAGCTGCCTCAGTCACTCTTTTACTGGAGCCATTCTTTTTTGTTTTTCTTTGAGCTTTTGTCATTGCCACTTCTGGCTCCCCAAGGTTACAGCCTTTTCAGTCTCACTGTAACCCCCACTGGCATGCTGTATAAAAATACAAACAAAAGAAAGCCAGGGCATTGAAAGCATTCAAACGTATTTCTGTTTCACACGTTTAACTTTGACGTGTTTGTTATGAGTATAAAGCTGACTTTATCTCCTACTGAGAACATGATGCAAATAATGGTTATTAGTGCCAGACGAATGTTCTGTACCTGCTATGAAAAGTTACAATGTGTAGGTTTTCACCCAGCAAACACGTGTATGTGGGCCCCGCATGGGTTTTATTTGGGCTATGGGGGTTCCAAGTGACCATGGGCTTACAATGGACATCCAATCTGCGACCCACTTGGGTTAGCCATCAGATCTCATGCCATGAGTTTCTGGAGTTGCTGTTTTGTTTCTCCCATGTAGAAACATCTCACTGCACAGCATTCACTGTGTTGTTAGGGTTGTGTTTGGGAGTTTTGCCCCTGTGATGAACTAGATTTTGTCAAAGGGTGTTGCTGGGTCTGAAGTGCACTGGGAATGTCTTGCTTGATTTTCTCTGTCAAACCTGCAACATAAGGTTCCAATATTCTTTCCTGTAGTTCTTCAGTGATTTGGTGAGATAACAAAATGTTTTAAGAGATTTCTTTATGTGTGTGCTCCTTTTTCTTTCTCTTCTTCCTTAGAGGGAACATTTTTCTGCTTGGTGTTGTGTAAGAGCAGTTTGTGGGTTTTCATCTTAAGACAGTGTAAGTTTCAGACCTTATTGGGGAAGTCAGTGGATTTTCCACTCTGCCATCGAATATTTTAGTTGTATGGAATGCACACCCACTGTTGCAGAAAGTATTATTTAAAGGAACTGAGACGTCATTAATGCTGCCAGAGTGGGTTCTAATACTGGAAAGTTTGTTCTACTTGCTGACGCTTCACTATGGAGAAGAGCCAGCAGAGAGGAGCAACCACAGGTGCTTAATGAGTGCATTTGTTGCATTAAAGTTTGACTATACATTATAGTTAGGGAGAAATAACCCTGGATTGCAGCATCAAATGTGAGCTGCAAAAGGGGAGCCAGAGAAGTAATGTGTGGACTCCTTTAAGAAGCTGAGCACAAACAGACATATCAACATACTGGAGTTGCTGTGGGGCCAGGAGCGAGTGCAGGTGCTTCAGCAAGAATGACGTTTTTCTGGATCCTTCATTTGATGTATAGAGCATCATAGGCCTGCTTGTTGTTCCGGTCCAATTTGGCTAGGCAAACAGATTTTCCTCTCTTCTTTGCAGGTGATGTAGTTCTGTTGACAGACAGACATTACAGTCATTCAGTTCTCATCCTCAGGGTATCCACTACTGCTATCTACTGCTGTTATTTCACAGTGGTGTTGTGATGTTCAGGCTTTGACAATATTGGAAAAAAACAATGCAGTTGTTTGAAAGAATAATAAATGAGAGCTTTGTGTTTCCCCCCTCGCTCTGGTTCTGGTTTATTTTCACTGCTATTTAGTTGGGTTTCAGCACCAAACCCAAACTATTCCTCTATTTGAGGATGAGAGTCAACATCTGCAAGGTCAGAGTCCTCTGATGACAACAAACATGGATTTCTCACATCAAGTTCAGAGGAAGATGATGCTGCAAATCAAGTTTAAACAGAGTGTGACACTGAGAAACGGGTTGCTGGGATGTTGGCACTGATGTTTTGTATTGTTGTCAGATTGTTGCGTTAAAGGGGGCTGTGCTGGAATTTAAGCAGTCCATGAATCGCAACAAAGACAATCTACATACAAGCTGCTGCTCTCACTATTTAAAGTGGGATTGATTTCGAGCCCAGAGATCTCGAAGGTGCACGGCTGGTTGAGGCAGACAGGGCCTTGCACATTCATCTGGGAGGTGAATCCTGCCTAAGCCCAAAGCATTCCTCACCTTGGAGGTTAATATAAAGTCATACAAGTTTTGGGTAGTAAAGACATAGTTTTGAGCTTCCTTCATGCAGTTTACCACCTGAGATCAAATCTCAATACTTTTGTCCTATCAGATGCTATTTGCTTACTAAAAGAGGCTCGTTTCTCCAGTGATATTGGTGTTGTTGTCAGTATCCTTTGAGAGCTCAATAAAAGAGCACAGCTTCTTGTGTGTAAAGTGTAACTTTGCTGTATAAATGGTTAATTCATGCTGTTTTGTCGCAGTGGCTCATTTGTACAAAAGCTGTATTTTTGATGGTTACATCATAGATGAGAATGCTCTGTCACCCCTAAGTCAGTCTTTTATAATGTGCAGAGTTAATATTATGAATGTTTCCTTGCACATTGTTTTTAGACCTAACCAAATAGTTTTCAGTACAGAAACCTAACCAGTGAGTAAAACTCATGTGTGAATGAAACCAAAACAAATTAGCAAATAGAAAAAAAGTGAAAAGGATAAATGCCCCTCTGCCACCACTCCAAACTCCTAATGTTGACTTTGTAGGTTTCAAAATGGGGCAGTTATCTATGGGGGTGAAGAGGACATCATATACATATCTGCAGCGGGTGGCACCTGACAAGATGACATAAAACTGTGCAAGAGAAAATAAGAAAAAAACAGTTATGTGCTGTTCCCCCAATTGGAGGGAAATTAGACTTTTAAATCACATCATTGAGATTTATGGAAGGTAAAAGCAGAAGTCTTTGATTACTGAGGCTTTCTAATAATTCATTTATATTCCATCTCACCTACGAGAATTTTGAGTTTCTGAAGAACCTGACCTGACGATATTGGGAAGAGCACACAGAGGACTTCCAGGTAGATACTGGGTAAACATGCAAACCCCCCAGAATGACACAGCTTGATTAAAGCCTGTGCCTTCTTTGCAAAAGACATTTTAAATTCAACAGTGTCAATCTGTGTGTCAGACCCCTCAGTATGTAGACTGCTTAGTTTCATACAAATTGCAGAAATTGTGTTTTTTAACATTCTGGTCTTGAAATGTGTTACCACAGAAAAGCATGAATGCCTTCATTCCTTAGTGTTTTTTAATTAATTTGTAGCTCATAAGATAGATTCTAAAATTTCTTTTGATGAATGCTTTTTTTTAAAACTCAAGTTTCTTTTTGAATGTGTGAGATTATGCAAAGATCATAGTTCCCTTTCAATTGGCAGCTACAATATATTGTTTTGAAAGGTAAGAGTAGGAGTCCTGGAGCCACTGGTAATATGCTTGTTTGGTTATAAACCTGCATCCTATTTGTAAAAGTATGGATAATAACTGTTGATAACCTGGATTCAAATATCCTGCTGCCAATTACTGAGAAATGCAAATAACGGCTTTTGGCATCTTTGCTTATGATATTAGAAGTTGAGCAATTCTTTTAACGTGTGGTAAAGCCCTCATTAGGCAGTTGGGAAGTTGTTGGTAGAAAAAGTCAAGTCTTTACTAACTGCTTAGTTTAGTTTAGGAAAACAGAAGGTTAAAATATGACCCTTCAAAACATTTAAAATGATGTTTACCCAGTGCATTCACATGGGAAACTTTGGGGTCCTTCACTATAATCTGTTTGTAACGAGTTGATCCGTCTCACTGTGGCCTTAAACCTGCTGCACCAATGCACTGATTCGTGGCCATGGAAGTCAAGAATTATTTGTCTTCTTATAGCTTTTAAAGCTATTTGAAGAGTCATGAAACTGAATGCTGCACAGTATGAAGCCGCTGAACCAATTAAGTAAACTAATTCACTAATCTGTATCAGTCAAAAGATGTTTTAAGACTGGTTAAAAGTTGGACTGATTGGAAGAGAAAAAGATTTCCCCCCTTTCCCTCCTTTTATTCTTCTCTTATCTCCTCTTCTCTATTAGTCAGCACTGTATGGGGCAGTGTCTCACTAGGAGGAAAAATCATTACCTCTCACTTTTAATCTCCCACTCCCCTCTTTGTGCCGCACACATACGGTTTAGTGCTGCCTTACTGAGCCCTGGATGCTATTCTAGTCCATGTACTGTAAGCAAAAGCTCCCCGCGGTGCATTCAATCTCTCATTCATCGTGCTTAGCTCAAACAATACCTTTTCATACTTTTTCATGGAAGAAGTTTCTGCAAAGCCAGAGCTGGGTTACAAATGATGGGCATGTAAGAGAGACACAAAGAAGGAGAGGTAAAGAAAGATGATTGATTGCACGAGTATTACAGAGTATGTGTAGAATGCCACCCTCTGTGATTTTGATCTGCTCCAAGTTGGAAGCGAATCCTACGTGCCTCCTGGAGTTAACAGGCATATTTGCCTTTTGTTGCACCAATGAGAAAGTGACGCAATGATGGGAGAGACTAGCATAAGTCTGACAAAGGAACACATAGTACTTTTAGAGTAACAAGTCTTTTTAAATCACTGAAGTTTTTAGATTTTCAGTCGACAGCAGGATTTTGAAAATGTGTCAAAGAGGTTCCAAATGTCAGCATGTGCCGGCATTTAAGTGTGTATCGCTTTATGCAATAAAAGGCGCTTTCTGTGCCTGTAACTAGGCATTTTTGTCTTCACTGTGCAGCGTATTTATCTTGATAACAACTGGAGCACAGTACTATCACACTGTAACACAGAGTGCGGCTCTTACGACATTAGGATAATCAGCAAATCTTTCATTGTGTAATACAACAGTAACAAAGAATGCCTGTAGATGACCAGGTTTCTAACAGGAGCACGATGGCAGGTTAAGTATCAGTTTAAAGGCATTATGCACACGCAGACCTTTTTCTGTTGTCTTACATGATCAAATTATTATTTTAGCCTTTATTATCTTTAATGCCAAGATAAACACATTTTTACAGCACAAGCTAACAGGAGGTTGAAATGAATCCTCTCCTCTTGTCTCCTGCAGGGGGTGCCGTGGCTCTGCTCATTTTGCCATCGTCTCTTCTGTCAATTGCACACACATTGTACTGTAGCTCAGTGAATTGCTATGCACTGCTGTGACTCAAATGATGCAACAAATTTTTGTTACATAAAAGCAGTTTTTCAAGCTTTTGAAAAACAATATTCTTAGGAAAATCTGAAGGGGGGGAGGGGGGGGGGAGAGAAAAAACCCCACATACCGCCTAGCAGGTTGTTTGGGCACTTTTCACTTAAACTATACAATGTACTAAAATGTCAAAATGGCGTTTGTAAATAGGTGTTAGATAATAATATGCTACAGAAATAGAAAATCTGTTCTTCTTTGTGCAGCATTTGAAGTCTTGTAGGGAAGCTGTTGAATTGCTTCCACATTTGATATTTAAGGGGATTCCAGCATTTCTGTGCACAAAGCTCCTATTTCACTGAGCTGTATGCTGCATTTTAACACTGCTTCGGTGTTTCTGTGGAGAGAAGCGATGTTTGGAATAAGTGTAGTTTTGTTGTCTCTAGCGATAGACAACTAGGAAGCAAATTGAGTGATAAGAACATGCCACAAGTGAGACATGAGCTTTTTTTCCTGTATAGTTTTGTTCCATTCATATTTACCAAAATCAATAGCAGCTATAGCCCCTTCGGCAGTAATGAAGGATAGATGTAGGTGGGCAGATTTATCACAGCTTCTATTATAGATGTCCTATTTGTAAAGAGAGAAGAATCCAGCTCTGTGATAGCTATTCAGATATTCCTTCTCTGTGTACGCCTCAGATATGACATTTGATTGTGTATTCAAAGGTTAACCCTGATACTGTGAAGGAAACAAAAACAGAATACATGATTGCATGTGTTTATAGTCTCGTATAGTTTCAATATGATACAAGTCAAGCTCTTGATAACACAGTCACTCTGATCTCAGTGTCAGAAATACTCCATAAAGAATTTAACAAGGTGTGAACTTGGAAGGCTCCTGGGCTGATGCAGGGAAAAGAACTGCGCTGTGCAAGTGCACTGCAAGTGCAATCAGAAGATTGCATGTAGATTTACAAAAAGATATATCCACATGTACTAAAACAAGAGTATGCAGAACATGAATCCTCACAGCTCTGCAGAAGAGCACAGAACACAAGACGTCACAAGATGAACAAATGTCCAAATGTCATTTATTTTTTCGGGTTCTGTATTCCAAAAAATGTTTCTGGGAATCAAATAGAGGCAGCGTATTTGTATTCTTAGACTGACGAGGCCGACAAGTATCAAGCCAAGACTTCACCGCTGCCCCAAACACACGCACACCTTTTTACTAATGCATATCCATTTGTCTGCGTAAACGCAAGGTGAGCAGTGCAACTGGAACTCAAAGTGCTTTGTTGTGCTGAGGGACTCTGAGTATCCACCCAGCAGGACATCCATATTTCCCCTTAAGGGCCCCAACTGAATTAGTCTTTCATTCTATTTCTATGCCCTCTTCCAGTATGTTCCCTTTTTCCCCTCGGAGAATTCAAGACTAAACAAAGTGCTCTGTGGCAGACCAACCAAAGGGCAATGTGCAATACTGTGTTGTAAACCCTGACATTAGTCAGTCATGTAGTCGTGCTCGCTGTTATTTATTTTCAAAGGACAGTCTTTAAAGTTTGGTTGTGTAGGTTGTGTAGCATTGTGATTCTATGTTGTCATATTTAACTATGTATCTCTCTCTCTCTCTCTCTCTCTCTCTCTCTCTATATATATATATATATAAACATATATATATATATATATATATATGTTTATATATTGTTTTGTTTTGTTTTGTTTTGTTTTAAAGGCTTAAAGTTGTGCCCCCCACTGCTTCCACTGATTGTGCTGACACAGGCTGCTGTAGCATTTGCTGTCTGCTAAGTTCAGCCACTAAACTTGACTGTGTAAAAAATCTGTAATAGAGATGATTCACTGAGGAAAAGCTCAGTGTCAAGTGAGAGTTTGTATATTTTAATGTAAGCAAGTTTATCCATTCATCCATCCTCTTCCAATTATCCAGTTCAGCGTCGCAGGAGGCCTGGTGCCTATCCCAGTTGCCACAGGTGCGAGAGGCACGATACACCCTGGACAGGTCGCCAGTCTGTCGCAGGACGACCACTCACTTACTTTCTCATCTGTGAACAATTTAGAATCACTAATTAACCGAACTCCACTAACTGCATGTCTTTGGACTGTGTGAGGAAGCAAACATCCACACACAGGTCCTGGCCAGCTGGTGCAGCTGGTGGATTCAAACCCAGCCACTATTACATTATATTAAAAAAAAATAATAGGGTACAAATAGCCACCCTTACATGAGATGCTGAAGCAAAGTATGGAAAGGGAAGTACTGAATCGAATAACATTAACCCCCTTGGTATATGGCTGGTTGATTTCCTACAAAGGCAGCTGAGCCCAGCTGGTCCTCAGAGAGCTTTCCCATTTCCACAAAGAAAGGAGCAGCTCATCTTCAGTGAGAGGAAGCTGGCTTTGCAGGCCACACTGCAAGAGCACCCCCAACCAGAAATGTAAAACCTATTGTCTGTTAAGAACAAGCTGTCCGAGAAAGCAATACTTGGATGAGGCAAACTTGACTGTGCAACAAGCGTTTTTCTTTAAAGACCAGGGACTTGGTGTCCCTTATCAGGAGAACTTATATATCTGAGATTTGTGTAGTGACAGTAGCGATAATCTGAGGCAGATGCAGAGAAAATTTAAAAATTATTTAAAAATTATTAAAAGTTTAATGTTTTTTCTCTGTGAACATAAACTGAAACTCTTTAGTTATACATGCATGTATCACTTGGTTTCCTGTATGTCTCTGCATTAGTAGTGCTTGGTGGGTTTGTTTTTAGGTTTTCATGTGATGAACAAATGAGTGTGCTTAGAACAAAGCTGATTGATCTGAACTAGAGTTCAAATATCAGCTTTCTCAGCAGTACAAACATTCTGCACTACCTGACTGGTATTGTCTTCATTAGGGCTGAAAGATTTATTGAAAGTTTTCAGAGAAAGCTATTCGACAGCCTTCAGAACTTCCCCACTATCTTAAAGTGTGGCCCATGGGCAGATACTGAATAATGATTACTAGATAAAACAGCACAGTGTGAAACTGTGGGAGCACTTCTATTCAGTTTTAACTCATTTAGTCATTATGTAACACTTAACCATAATCCTAACTTTGACCAGTACACATGCAGTGGCTGTTTGTTAAGCCCACGTCCTCTGAACAGACCTAGAGATATCGGGGGTGATTTCTTGTACATATTAAGCTACAGTATGACCTTCAGAAACACAGTAACTTCCTTCCAAAACAGAAATTTGGAAATCACACATACTCCCTCTATATCTCTTTTACTAATGTTCTTTCAACAGCTGCAGCTTCTTTTCAGCAGACTCATCTTTTCATACATCCTTGCTCTTTCCTTGGGCATATGAAGGTCAGGTGAAGGTAATGCCAGGGATTATGGGAGCTCAGTCACAAGTCCCTCTGTCTGCCATGAAAGGGTGAAGTTAATGGCTCAAATAGGAGTGGGAGGTCTCCAATCTCTTTGCCGCAGGCTGTGAAAACGGATGCCTTTTATTGCAGATTGACCCTCACAAGCTGTAGCTGAGGCCTCTCACCTGATATCCAGGGGCTGGGGGGTGGCTTTGCATGGATTTAAAGTTAATGTACCGGTGTTAATGAAGCTACCATGGTCCACTGGCCTCCTTGGCCATGCCATGTCGGAGTGTCCATCCCCCTGTTGATCACTGCAGGTCTGCTGTGGGTCATAAGTGCCAATAAAATTGTGGCCTCCACTTTCCTGGATGACTTTGGGTCTGATGGGCAATGGTGGATGAAAGGGTAAAGAGGAGGGGGAGCTGCCTCCCCTTTACACTTTGCAACCATCCCTACAGGTAGTGAAAGTGCAAAGCTATTTATTCATGCAGTGGTAGTAGTATAGCAGGGATGTACAGCAGTTGTAGCAGTAAGAGAAGACAAATCACAGGACAGCAGAAGTAGCAGAGGAAGCAGTAGTTGTAGTCATAAAGGTAGTAGCAGTTGATGCAGTTACAGGAGTCCAACACCACAAGGACTCCCACTGAGTCACCCTCACCTCCCCTGTAGCTCTTCGACTACTGCTGGGCTCAATGTCATCCAAAGTATAGGGACTGACAGAGGTGCGAAGGGCTTGGCAGACCCCTCACTGACTCTAATGGAGATGAATGTGTGTGTGGAGGGGCTCTGAAACAAACTGACTGCAGGGTCAGAGACAAATGAATAACACACATTAAGTTACATGTACTCCCATTCGAATTAGTAGCTTTCTAAAGACTGTGTTTGTAAAATAATCAGATTTTAAAAGCTTTACTTTATTTAATGTACACAGATCAGGGGTTGGACACAGACCAGAGGCATTTATTTATTTATTTTTTCACAATTTATGTTTATTGAAAAGGTTCCAACCCTGGCAGCTATTTTGTTATTGCCATGTACAATTTCATAATCAGGTTTATGGCAGCATAACAAGATGAAGGCTGTATTTATAGAAGGGAACATTGCCATTTACAAAGCAGAGGAGGAGGTCAGGTTAAAAAAATCACCTGTGATAAATGATGCCATATATTAAAAATACTCGTTGCATATGGCAGTGGCATCAGGCCAGAACCGCAAAGACTGCACATCTCAGCTGGCGGTTGTCACAGACCTTTGCATCTCCTTCAAGGCGACTATCACGAGTAGTTTAAGCTCGATACTGTCACTTGAGTTTTTAATATACAGTATCATAGTTATTTGATGTGCTTGTCTTATACCATTATCATAGTAATTTCTCATTAGCTTCAAACTGTTATGTAAGCCATACCTGGGACAAGTCATGAGCCCGTCACAGGGCTAATAAACATCACACTTATGACCTATGTAATAAACAATGAAGATAATTATTCTTTGACTAGGTCAGACACTGACGAGACACTGAAGAGGAACAGCTGAGATCGAGGTGGGCTGCCAAGCTACTTGCAGATGCAACTGTAGGCAGGCTAATGTAGCATAAAAAAGTGAACCTGTGTGAGATCTGCAAATCAGATTTGAAAAGCTATATTTTTATATAAATGAAGATAAAACTCTTTTTGTTGCGGTTTACTGACATGAAAGAAAACATATGTCTGACAATGTGGGACAAACTCTGAGATGAAGTTAGATGCAGGGGGGTTTGTGAATGAGTTATTTACATGTGACTGTCACTGGACTCTCTTCTGTAGAGCTTCAGGGTATTCTTTGCATTTAGCGGACCAGGATTTGTTTTCCCTGAATGCTATAATATTTCACATAACAAACTATTATGTAAAGGCATGAAAACAAACCGCAGGCTGCTGCTGTACAGTGGCGACCTTTCTCATGTACGGTGGTGACCTTTGGAGAAGTGTTTGCTGCAGGCAGTTGTTGTTGACACTGTGGTCTTACTGATATCCTGACCACAAGCACAGAGTATCATACTGTGGCTGATGTCAATATGCTATCCCCAGCCATGAGTCACAATACATTTATGCTCGGTGAAGGAAATCTGCACTGAAGGCCGTTTGTTTTGTTTTCTTTTCTTCATTAAGCATCATTTAAAAACACTGACTGTGTCACAGATGTGCCCGTCGGCAACACCTACAGTGACTCACTGAAACAGCATCTTCTGTATTTTGCTTCTTCATTATTTAAAAAAATAACATTTTTTTTTGTGGATGAGTTATTCATTATTATGTAACATCAGGCTTCTGATGCACTGTGGTCATATGTGGATGGACATGGTCAACTCTGATAGGCTGTGGTGACATTCGGTGTGGTTTTCTGCTGCTGTCACTGACCTGCTTCAAGGTTTGATGCTTTGCATGTTCAGAGATGCTCTTCTGCAGACCCTGATTGTTAGCCTACTCTCTTCTGACCTCTGGCATCAATGAGGCATATTTGACCACAGAACTGCTGCTCACTGAATATTTTTTCTTTTCCAGATCATTCTCTGCAAACCTCAGAGATAGTTGTGTGGAAATACTCAGACTTGACCAACAACCATGCCGTGTACCAAATCACTTAAACCATCTTCCCTTCCTATTTGGTTTGTGCCTAGATTTGTTGATTTGCTACCATTTGACTGGCTGATTGAATATTTGTATTAAACTGGTGGGCTAATAAAATGCCTGGTGAGTACATATTTTATTTCTGCAGTCCTACCGCAGAAATAAAAAGAGAAAATTATAAATGGTGGCTCATAGCAGAAGTATTTGTTTGCATGAGAACATAAAATCCCTGTTTATATGAAATATTCTTAATTGTGATTTACAGGCTTTGCCTCCCCACTGAGACAAATCCTTTGAGGACACAATGGTGCGTAAATACAACCTGAACTGCGAGAACTGGGAGATACTGAGCTCAATTATGAAATGATTGGAAACACAATTTTAAGCATAAATTACCTGTGATTTGTTGGGTTTTGATTTACGTGCATAGGAAGAGCTCGATAGAAGACACACAGTTCTCAATCTTTTCAGGTCTCAGAGGACTTTACCAACAAGCATCGGGGTGTAAGACAGTATAGACAGGCTGCCACTGTATTGTCAGGGTCACAGATGTTGTCAGACATTTACTCTTTCCACCTTAATGAGATACAAGACAATGCACACTGCATTATTAGAACCTTCACACAGTGATTGGATGATTGATTAAAACATCAATATTCCCCGACTTTACCAACCTCAGCTGCAGCATGGTAAACAGAGTGAGACCTGTGAAATGATGAGGCCACATTATTGCTTGCTTTGAAAAAGTGATTGTGCTTTAATGCGGTGGGAGGTTTGGGGGAAGGGGGATTCCAAGCATCCCAGCACCATTATTTAGCAGTACATTACCTCCCATCCCATTCCTATTAGCAGGTGCAGATGGCGCTCCTTGTGCCACTTCGAGGTGCTCACAGCTGGCAAATCTGAACTGCGTCTGGACTTTGGCCATTCACATCACATCAGACCAGATGGGAAAAGGTGAGTCTTCTAGTGTAACAGTGTGTACAGGCAACAGCATTCACACACCGATCTGGCTGTATACACATGTTGTCGTCAGCGCAGAAATGCCATACAATCACAGTAAGGTTGAATTTTGGTATTTGGATTTACAGCAGTTTTTTTTCCACCTTTGGTGGTCAGACTGTGGTCATTTCATTGATTGCATGCTATGCTAATGGGTTATGTATTTGACCCTTGCGGTTTGTGAGATATGTAAACTGTCATAGCTGCCTAGTTACTGTTTAGCCAGCTAGCAGTGGAGGTCAGGGAGGTCAGTATTAAAGCTTTCTATTTCCAAAAGCAAATACTCAAAGAGTCTCTGAACCTAAAACGTCATGGCAGCCACTTATTGTCATCACTGATAAAAAATACTTTTTCAGTTTTCTTCATAAGGCTCTCTTCACTCAGGCTGAAAGTAATACAAGGACTTTCATTGATTGATTTACTCTATCTGTTAAATAAGCCCCACCTATTTTTTCCTAGCAGTTGTCTTTAAGATGACACAAAGTGACCTGTCTGAAATTCTTTACAAATTGTCATGTCTGAAATATTTACCATTAAAATGTGTATTTGTTTAAGACTTCTCCTGATGCCTAAATATCCTCTTTTCCCCATCTAATTATCCTCTGGATCAGGCTTCTTTTTTCCCTCCAGCTGTAAAACTCACATTACCCCAACTTTTTAAATCTGAGGAGCCGACTGTTGTTTCAGACAGCAGTCTAATAACCTTTCTCATAGTAATATCAACATTTCAGAAAGAAAAGCCTCACTAACCAACTAAATAATGTGCTCTCCCTGTCATCTTTGTTATTCATAGGTGATATTCGGAAGCCATTTTAATGTTTTTTCTTTCTTTTTTTTTAATCCTTTGATGCTTTAAACCACCACACTGCTCAGCGTGACAACTTACTTTCTGTGATATTGGTATTTCTCCAATAGGTCCTCTTCTTATAACACCCCACCTGCTGTGATATGTGAGTTCCACAGGGTAGTAAACTGAGTCCTTTTCTTTCTGTTTAAAATTATTTTCCCAACATGTTCCCAACACCTCTGTGATGATAAAACTGTAATTCTGCTACTTGATCCAATAATTAATACTATAAATGCATAACTCTCTTCTGCTCTACCCAATACTTAATATTAAACAAAATTATATAAACTTTGAAAAGTCTGTGTGTTTGTCTGAGGTCAATTCTCCTGCAAAACACTACCACCAAATCCCACAAACATAAATATAATATTCTGTCACATTGCACTTAATAAGAACATGTTCACAATGATGAAGAAGCTCAAAGAGACTTATATATAATATAATCAGAGCATATCTCAACCATGCAGTTTTGACCACATATTCAGTTGACTTCATTATTCCACGAATGTCTTGCTGTGCCGATCTGATTCCTCACCACAAAGGAAACCACTAAATTAATAGCAATGACTGTAAAATAGATTCATGGTGACTTTTCCAGCACAAATAACCTGGGAATACTACCCACGGAAAATTCACTTCAAACCACTGCCAACAACCAAAAAGGCATTCAGGTGCATTACAATTAGTAGCCACAGGTGTTTAGAAGTTAGTTTATTGATGATAATAAAAGAATGAGTAAAAGAGGCTTTTATCATTTCATATATAAATATCGACTCAGTGCTGAGTTTACTTGTGGCCAGATGGGCTATGAGAGACGGGAGATGATCCACAGTGGTAAAAAGGGTCTCCTTCCAGTATTGTTAAAACATTTGCAAGAATACGTTTTTAAAAAATCACTGACTGACTAACTAACTTTTAAGTGTCTGCAATATTTCATTAGACAAACACACATGGTTTACTCTAAGCAGCAAACTGTTTAATGCTTTGAAATTGTAATCAAATTGGCAAAACCTTTGATGTCGCGCACACATGCATACCACTGACATTTTGTCTAAATAGGCCTGAAGAACAGATAAACTGGCCTAAATTCAATAAAATGTTCCAAGGTAACCACTTAAAATGAAGACAGGAGAGCGAGAGAGTAAGGGAGACGCTAAGACAGCGGCTAGAAACTTTATAATAAGAACACTGGAGGTGATTGGCTGCTGATCAAGCAATAAAAGCAAGACAACACTCAGTGCAAAACAAACACTAAATATTCATTCTGTTACATACAGAAAACAAATTGTATCCTGGAATGATCTACTTCCAGGATACAATACAAAAGCAAGAGCGCATTACTCAGTCAGTTCGTTCTAACTGCAGTGCAGAGTGACAAAATGTAACTAGATTTTTAGAAAGAAGTAATATCAGCAAACTCTAATATACTATGTTAGCACCAGAGGATCACTACTACACACTAGTGGCATCTTAGATACACAACAAAGTAAACAATGCTGCACATGTAGTTCATTTAGAGTTCATATCATATCAAATAATATAGAAGGACAGAATGAGATCAAAGAAGCATCTGTCTTCACTTTTAGCCTTCACAGCAGATTAAACTGTCCTGGTGTCAGAAACATAAACCACCATCCTCTACGCAGATACATTACAAACACAAAAACATCTGCTGATTCCCTGTATTAGCATTTAATGATCAAAACACAGAGAGTCCTCTTAGAACAATAAGACTTATCACATATTTAAAGTGTAAAACAGATACATAAACACTATGATGGACGAGCACACTTACAGCGACACATTCAAATCATATACCATCTTAATCACTACACTTAAGTTGACTGCTCTGTAGTATCTCTGCAGCTGTTTATTTCTTTGCCGTCTTAATGGCTGAAGAAATGTACAGTAAAATGCCTTGATACACTGGCTTCAAGCTCCAGTCATCACTAATGCTTTAAAAGACTCATCCTCTCTCTCCACTAACACTGTCATCACTGCTGACCTTGACCTACAACAGTTTGTATCAAAGAAGCGGATCAACAGAAGACACAGTTCTCCACACATCTCTTACTCACCTGGACCAGAAACCCCCCCCCCCCATGTACGAATACTCTTTGTGGATTTCAGCTCAGCTTTTTATACAGTTTTCCTCCACAAACTGGTTTAAAAACTGGGCAGCCTACACTTTGGCAATTAACTATGAACATGGATACTGGACCACAGGATGTCAGGATGAGAGTCATCCACTCTAAACCTAAACTCTGGCATACCACTGCGGTGTGTTTGCAGCCCCTTCCTCTACTTCCCACTTTCCCTCATGTCTGCTCCTTCATTCACACTACCAACAACACTGTCAAATTTGCTGGCTGTACCACAGTAGTAGGAGTGATATAAGACAATGATGAAACAGCCCACAGAGATGAGGTCAGGCATCTCACAGACTGGGGTTATCACAACAACCTGGACTTGAACTCTACAGAAACCAAGAAATTTATAGTGGACAGTGTGAAATCGAGGCACACAGAGCACTCTGACTTTTGTGTACATGGACAGGAGGTAGAGAGGATAGAGGGCTGTTAGGGTTACTTGGTACTCACATCTCAGCTGACCTCGTCTGGACCACATACATCTCTGATCAGGTGGGGAAGGGCCAACAGAGGCTTTACTTCCTGAGGAAGTTAAAACACGCTCACCTTCCTCATCATCTACTTACTGGCTTCTACTGATCAACAGTAGAGAAGCTACTGATTTGATGGTTCACCAGCTGCACAGGAGAGAACAGAAAGGACCTGTAGTGTGTAGTGAGTTCAGAAGAACATGTCATCAATGCAACTCTACCTCTACCATGGTATCTGCACTAGCTGACTCCAAAGGAAATCACAGAAAAGCCAATAAAGGATCACACCCACCCAGAACATTACCCCCCCCACCCAAACACACAAACACTCTGGGAAGAGATTCAGATTAAGCCCCGAACCAACAGATTGAAACACAGTTTCTTCCCACTGGGAGAAAGAAAGTGTAACTGTTTCCTCGGACTGTGGTCTAAGAACTGAAAGTACAGTTTGTGCCACAATGCATTTCGCACTTTTATTCTCTGTATGACCTTGGTGTGTTTGCCTTTATCTCCAGTTATTTTCCATTTATGCTGCAGCCCATTTTGAGTTTTGGTCTCAGTGTTGCAGGATTTGGTACCACCAGCAGGTTGAGATGTATCTAGCCATTGAGTGAATAACTGTGGAAGGTAACCATCTGGCAGACCAGGCACTTTCCTGCTGTGTAGATGTGCCTGCCTTTTGGGAACAATTGTGTTTTATTTATTTATTTTTTTTACACAAGGCTTAGAAAACGGATAGATCAAAACAATGTTTATTTATTTATTTTGTTCATGATTATTTTAATTGACACTTGCCCATTGGGTGCAATGCATGTATTAAAAGCTAGAGTGCAAAAACGTAGGCACAGATAATACAAAACAGAGGCACAGAGAAATTGCAGGCAGATGCTTCCTAATGTGGGCAAAAACTATAATAAAAAAAAAAAAAATTGAAAAACATGTCACTGACATGTTTTTTTTTTTTTGCAGGATTTTGCTTTCAGCACCAGTGGGCAATGATGGCATTGTTGGGCACAGTCTGGAGGATAAAAGTAGGGTGAACATAGAAGGTGAGAAGCATCAGTGGAATATAGCAACATAATGTACTGTACCTGCTGCTTTGCTACACAGGCCTCAACCCCTTAAGCCATTTCGTTGCAAAGAAAGGATGTAGTTATAGATTCAGGAGTGGAGTGAACATCAGCTACTTCCTGTACATGGATGACATCGAGCTGTACGCCAGGGGTGAGCGAGACGTCAACTCACTGATCCATCGAACCAGGATATGCCGCAAAGACTTTGGGATGTGATTCATGAAAGATAAAAATGAAAGATTCATTAAAGAACTAAATTTCACTCCAGTCCAAATCAGTGAATGCTATTGTAGAATATTGTAGAGGTTCAAGCTGTGTTTGCATCATAGTCCACTGGAGCTTCTGTTTCTCTCTATAATGGCTGTCTCCCTGCATGATATGGTTTAATTCTGAGGGAATGGTAATAGAATTAATAAGAGCTGAGCTGGAAATACATTATTGCAATGTCAAATCATCTGTACCAAGGCAAAAATGAGAAAAGCAATATAAAACAAAAAGTGCATGGAAATGTGGCATATATTAGACTTATTTAGATGGTCCTTTATTGTTTTACATTCCTTTTGACTCACTAAAGGTGGTTTTGAATGTGGATTAGGACAGAGATATTTCAGGCTCTCTGAAGGGCTGTTTTTAGCCTCAATGAGTACCTTTTTCCACTGAAATCCTGCATCAGCCCGCTGTCTGTCCTTTCTCCTTGCAAAAAATCTTGTCCGTTGGCTCAATGTCTGTTGTGTGCCTGCTGACAAATAAATGCACACATGATAAATGCGAAGCGCTGCAGGAATCCTTTTCTTGTTAAGAAATAATTTCACGATACATTGCAATCGCCGACCTCTCCTCAGTCACGCCACCTGGGCACCGGGTCTGGCCTGTCCCTTGTCTGCCTGAGGTGCAGCTGGCCCTCCCTGTCAAGCCTGCCAAGACACTGTCTCCAGGCAACAGGCTCAGAGGCCACCTGTCATTGTGGATCAATGGACACACCTGCACACCCACCTGTCCACAGTCTTGTCACAACGGGGAGATGCGAGACAAAAAAAAAAAAAAAGACAGACAGAGAGGGACTCATCGTGGGTGGTTGATGACCTGATTCTGAATGAATGGATGAGCCCGTATAGCCTGATTTAGCTACACGAGATTGAGTTTGACAGACCTGAGAGAGGCTCGAGTGTGGCGGTGAATGTTTCGGCAGTAATGACTGCTTGTATTTGACACCACGCAGTGAGATGATTGTTTGCAAACTTTCTTATATAACAACTCATTGCAATAATCCTCTGCTTTACTTGGCTTTCTTTCACCTTTGGAGGCTCAGAAACTTTTCTGATTAAGTGCTTGGCTGGACACAATGTCTGGACAGAAGCGCTCAGTGTCATAACCATTAGTTCTATTTGGATTCATCCACTGAATGACAGACGACTCACACCTCAGGCTCTTCCTAACTTACCAGAAACACTTAATTTCTCCAGATACTGGCAGTTAATAGGCATATCAGTGCAGGAATCTTCATATTCATATGCGCCAATGACCTTTGTGTAGACTAATTATGCGTTGTGCAGTGTGTAGACTCTACTGTGTAAAGTTACAAAAATGTGATAAAGGGACTAGAAGAGAATATTACTGACATATGAAAAAATCCTCTCTATGGACTGGGAACCATTTAGTGTAATTTTTAAAGGAGGATTAACATAAAACACTGTATATTTAAATCCAAACCATTATTACTTTTCCTTAAATATTGGTCCCCAAAGTTAACAAGGCTGGGAGTGAAAGCAAAGCAAAGCAAACTACACACACATAAATCTTCCACTCAGGACATGGACTGCAGTATTCTGGCTGACAGCCTCGTGCCGCTCACATGAACCAGGGAGTGTACTATATACTTGATTGTGATGCAGATGCTTCAAAGAGTGGACGTTTTGCAACTGAAAGCTGGGATCTGAGGAGGTCTTTCCAACTCAATATCTCCTTGAAGTTCAAGTATATAATCCTAGTAACAGTGGCCGCTGGTGGACAAACATGTTTTAGTAATCCAACATTAAACTTAGACTGTGCCCCGCGGTGAGCATGGCTGGCAAGGATATTTCTGCTGTATGGACTGGATTGTGATCGAGTTTACCTCAGCTGTCAATGTCAGATGAGAAGCGACAACCTTTATTGACTCTAGAAGAAGCTACTAAACTTTTTGAAACTAGTTTGATACGAGTCAGTGAGTCAAAGAAGTTCACTTCTGACTGATGACAGTGAGTGGGTGTGTTGTTGAGAATATGTTGAAAAATTCTGTCAATATAACTGCTGTTGCAGCTGTTAGCCTAAGTTAGTCACTGTTAGCTGGAGTTGAAGTAGATCTCTTTCCTTTCTCTTTTCATTTCTTTAGTGAAGGGGATCCTTTCTTTGATGATAAAATGTATTTATGATGCTTCATAGCTTGAGTCTGAAGATGCAGGCATGAATTTAAATGTCCCTGCATGGCACGAGTTCTCTTCTTCATAAGTAAGCGGTCTCTAGCCACATACTTAATACACGGTTAGTCAGGAGGAAGACGTCCTTCCTGGTCACTATATTCAAATATTACCATATTTGGTAATATTTGGGCAGCATCTACAAACCACATACCTTCTCCTATCTGTTTTGAAGAGATTAATATCCGTTTTACTATTAAATAATATAAAAAAATTAAAAACTGTATCTTTAAGTTCAGTGATGACATCATAAAATAAAATAAACACAGAATCACCAAATTTCATTAAAAACACTTTCTTTCTATTTCACATAGTTATCAATAATTGTCATTATTGTCATTTGTTGTTTCAGCTGCTATGTGCTGACCTCTCTTCTGTCACTCCTTGCATTTGTTGCAGAAGGATTGCAGTCCACCTGATCCATGAAGCACACTGCTTGTCCATTACCATCCACTTCACAGTTTCACTACTTAATCTACAAGCACTCATATAATCTAGTAGTAACTTTGCATCATGTTTCAACTACATTTGAAATCATGTGGCTCCTCAGCTTGCAGCCAGGGGACAGTATATACGTGTGCAGCATTCACACATGTACCTAAAGGTTTCTATCACTTCAGATGACATTACAATGACTTACTTTTATAACATAGTTACCTAAGCCTTATCCTAATCTGAACTGGGACTTGTTATGCAAATTCTCAGCTCCATATTTGTAGTCAAGGACTCCAGAGAGTTGCTTTGCATACAGCACAGTTAAAAAAAAAAAAAAAAAACGCACAAAAATGATCTTATACTCTTCAGTTCACTCTCCTGTCTGAATCAAGCATTTAAGGTCATCTCCCTTTAAGCATGTTTTCTTTTGATTGGCTGCCCTTTACCAAGTGAAAGAGGGTGGGGCTTCTGTGGGTTAGGAGTATCCACTGTTGCAGGGAAATATACCTACTATTGGTACTTTCTGCCAGAGCATTTCGAGCTGTCTGAAGCCTTGGAACTAACTGAGATCCGAGCTTTACTGTAACCAGAAACCTACATTTTTTAAAAAAAATTATTACTACAGTTGAAACACCTGAGGACTTATGGGGACCAGCCCCCAAGATGATTATCATCTTGGCATTACTGTTTTCTTCTTAAAGAGCTTGAAATTTTAAGTCAGAGCTTATTTTTTCTTGTAACTGAGACACAGTATGTGACAGGTTTGGATGTCCAAGTATGTGAAAATACTTACCGTCCTTTGTATAAGCTTCCTTAACTCCAAAATGGGTGCCATTTGTCACAATAACACAGAATGTCAGGAAGCTTAGTAAAGTGGCTTAGAGAAGGAAAGTGTGGTTCTCACTGTTCTGTGAATGACAGCTATTTATTTTACATGAATGGCACTCATACTGTAGTTGTCTGCTGCTGGTGAAAAATGTTAATTTAAGTCACGATAATTTACTCCTTATTTAATCTTTCATCAAATATGATTAATAAATGTTGTTTTCTCACTATGTAAGTTAGCTGTTACCAACAGAGACACCTGTACCCCGTGTAAGGTTCCAGAGGTCAATGTTAAAATCAGAAAACCTGCTCTGAGAAAGTCTCATTGTATAATGTGGTTGCCCTGAACTGATTTGAGTTAATTCAGCCCCAGGATTGTATTGAGGACCTGTTGCCCATACCATATTTGTAGCTACAAGCTGTTACTAGGGGCCATGTTGATGTAGCTCTATGCTCATGGTTCAATATTCATGTTAGTTATGCAAACTTTTATGCAAAATTTAAATATCTGGGGTCCCTCGTCGAGGAGAAGAAAGTGGCATCATCAGTGGAGATAAGCTCCAGAATTGGGCAGGCAGCGGCAGCATTCGCTTCCCTGCGCTGGTGCGTCTGGAAGAAGAACAGCATCTCATTGGCGACAAAGATCCGCCTTTACCGAACCCTGATCCTGCCCATTCTACTTTACGGCGCGGAGACGTGGACAATGCTCAAACATGACCTGAGCAAGTTCGAAGTTTTCCAAATGCGTTGCCTTAGATGCGTTCTCTGCGTTTCCCTTCACGACCATCATTCGAATGACACCATCCTCACCAGCTGCCGCAGCCAACTGACGATCGGTGACCTAATCCAGCGTCGCCGACTCCGTTGGTTTGGCCACATTTGTCGAATGGACCCGAGCCGCTACCCCCATGGCCTACTCTGGTTGACCCGCCCCACCGATTGGAGGGTGCATCGAAATGCACCAAAGAAGACATGAATGAAACAAATCCAGGATGATTTGAAGGCCCTTCGACTTGACCTCGAGCAGGCAAGAACCATCGCCTTAGATTGAAAAGCGTGGAAGATAATTGTTGTTCAAGCAAGATAACCTGCGGCACCTACAGCAGCGTACTGGTTGCGCGGCAGACCACCGCCGCTGGTCGCCCGCTAAGGACAAGAAGATGCAAACTTTCTCAGATTAAATGTTTTTTCTCTCTGTCCAGATATAATACCAAGGATGAGAGTCACAGAGGGAAAGGAAATAAAGGGTGGCATATTTCCGGGTCAAGATTCTCTCTTCTAAATCCAATACTGAAATCCAAATATGCTTCGAGTGCAAGATGTCAGCCTGGTTAAACTTGTTTCCTACTCCCTGTCACAGTGGAAATCTGTACAAAATCAGCTGCTGAGGAAAACACTTAATTACCTTACTTTGTCAGTGTTGAAGCTGCTCTCATTGTGAATTCAAGACAATGTGAGTGGGCAGCAGAGAACATATTGATTTTGTGGCTCACAAAGAATGCGTTTGTGTGACTGTTTTGTGAATTGCTGTTGCAATTTCCACCCCAGCCCTGCATACCAGCACCATCATAATTTAGGTCTGATTATGTCTTCATTCTTCTGTAATTTAAATGTTTACCGGGCACCCAGTCAACATCCACAATCCTCCACCCTTCATTTGCATACTGATGCTGAGGCCAATAGGCCAGAGAGTTTTGGAATAAATACAGTGTGTCATCAGCATTTGCTCACTCAGAGCTTAAATTAGCGTGGACCTTTTGGCAACGGTTCATGCAGCAGAAGTGTCTCTTTTAAATTGGCCGTGAGGGTTCATGATACCCCTGGGAAGACAGAATAGACTCATGTTCTGAATGAGCAATTGTGTAAAATCCTTCCAGAATCGAGTCAAGCGGCGAAAGAGAGGCATTTTTTTTATTTTTCTCCAAGTGTCAATGTCAGAGATGTGCTTGTAATGTGAAACAAAAACAAGAGTTCATTTAAATGCATTAAAAAGGAGACTAGCAAATGCAATCTGGAACATACAGAGTGGTAGCTTTTTAGATTTATTTTAATTTTTGGTGATTGTCTTGTTTTTACGGCCAAGAGTTGACCTTTATCTGCCTGTCACAATGCAATAAAGGCAAGGTATTATGTGGTAAACTAATAAAGGAGGAAGAACCTAAAGGGATAATATTCTGTTATAGATATTCTAACATTGCTCTCAGAGTTGTGGGTGCAAACACCCGAATGTAATGCTTTGGATGGCAGTCCTACCTGCAAGTGAGTACAGAAATCAGTTCTGGCAGCTTTGGATTTATCTTGAGGTATGCATGTTTCTCCTTTTGCAATACTAACATATTCATGAACTGAAGTTAAAAGTCTGCATTACCAGCACTGCAAAATTGGACCCTTACCATAAAAGCCAGAAGGGTGGGGAGCTAATTACTGCCAACTTGCATTTTATTCTACATCTCTCCGTTGTCAAACTTACCCTCAAAATCAATTTCAATATCATGATCAAAGTTCATTGCAAGTCCACTCAATCTTTTGTCAGTCATTGTTCCTTTCAAAAAGGCTGAAGGAGCACTCAGTACTGGGAGCAGATATGGGCATCATTAGTATAATGGTAGATATCACTAATGGCAGCGTCCACATTTCTAGCAGCACTGTCAGAAATTCTTTCCAGCTCAGAACTGTTTTGCTTCTGTTTTTAAAAGCTTAAAAATCTCAAGTTGTTGTCATTTCCTTATTACTTGCTGACACACAAGATAAGCAAATTCCAACTGTTCCAAAGTGGCTGTTAAGCAGCAGAAATGTTGACCGTGCAATACCCAGTATCTGTATATAACAGGAGATGCAGCCAAAAATGCAAGTGCATTAATCATTTAATAACCCAAACATATTTATTGTTGTTAACGCTGCATTTTCAAAATGTTATACAGTAAAATTAATAATAAATAAATAAAAACATTTGGTACGTTATCCATTAATTATGTGTAATTGGTTTCTGTTAATTTCTGCAACAATGTGAAACTCTATTAACAGACTCTCGAAGCTTGTTAGAGTTACAGTGTGTAATCATTAAAGTGAACATCTGTCTGCATAAATTATTTGTTAGACATATTATAATATTATACATGACTGAATTCTACTATATTGCTGACTGCGTTATCATGCAACAATAGTCTGATAACTGTCACTAAATAAATTTGATTATCAAATAAATAATGCAATGCTTTGATAAGCATACGAAATTGTAAACAGAGCATACTTTCCAAAATGATTGGCTGTGATTTAATGTAAATCAGTTTGAAGTAAACTAAGAGCTGCGGCAGCAATATCACGGGGAACTGTGGCATCATTTCCAGCAGTTTTTTGATCCCATTCATGCCACATTGCAAGTATCCATGTTAATGCAAACAATCTATAATCCTCATTGGCATTTGTTCAATCTCTTAGTAGCCAGATAGAGTCATGTGACAAGGTTTTGAAAAACTAAGTACATCGTTACAGGATCAAGAGGGTAATTAGCAGTCAGGTGCTACTAATCAGGGGACTTAAATGAGCATTAGAAATCTGTTGTTTAAAAGTATTCAAGTATGTTTGTATATTAACACCATGCCACAATCTTCCCAGCAGTGGATGACTCAGCCGTGCACTGCTCAGAGAAACAGCAAAAAATCAAAAAACAATCTGAGAATACATCTGAGACTCTATAGAAATCAGTTAGCATGTTTAATGTTAAAGTTCATGACAGTACCAAACAATGAACAAGTATGGAGGGAGTCTCACATCTTTAACAAGAACATAGCAGCACAGTGTAGGTTTGCAAAGTTGAATAAACCTCAACATTTCTACAGTGTCCTTCGGACGCACAGGACCAAAATGGAGATGTATGGCCATGATGCACAGTGCCACCTTTGGCTTGCTCCCACAGGACCTGGACACCGTGCGGTCAGTCGGTTGACCACAAGCTGCGTACCAAAGTATTCTAGAGTCAGATGTAAAGCCATCTGTCCGGCAGTTAAAGCTTTGGAAAGAAGGAAACTTGATTCCAAGCACAGCAGAAAATCTTCAACAGAATGGCTTTAAAAGAAAAGAGTCAAGTTTTTGCAGTGCCTAGTCTAAATCTAGACCTCTGCCTGATTGAAATGCTGCGGTGAGACCTTTGGTACATAAATAAGTGCGAGTGCACCTCAATGATTAGAAACAATGCTGTGAAGAAGAGGAGGCCAAAATCTGAATATATCTATATACATTTTATAGTGACTGCAGATGCATTATCACTCCTTCCACATTATCTCTATTTTCACTGGATAGTAATCTTACAACCCAACTGCAAGCCTGAGATGAACAAACTTTGCCAATCTTTAAATATTAAGGATTACAACAGCTTTTCCATTGCAGGACCTGTTAATTAATTATTCGGTGTTAATATCTTTCATCTGCTCCAGTAATGAAGATCAGTGTTTATTAATGCTTCAATCATACTGAGCCTGCTTTTGACTCAGTCCTGGGATCTCGCAAAATAAAGTCAAACTAAAGATGAAGCTGCTGTTTACCAATATTAAATACATGAGCTGACACAATCAATCTTTGTGTGAGGATTAAATACTTAGAATGGACAATTATAAAAACAAACAAGGACATAATGAAAAGTTGGTTAGGAATGGGTCAGATTACATCACTGACAGATTCATGTTGATAAATTATGCGGTCTGCAGGATTTCTAGTGCAGTAAGGCAGCTAGCAAGCCAACTAAGCTGCATGGATTACTTTTAGGCACTGACATAAACATTCTGCTGCATTTTCCGGGGTGCCTCCAGTCCCCTTTGAGCTTGATGCAAAGAGACAGTGACACTCTTAGGATGCCAGTGGGAACCCTGACAGAGCTTTGAATAAATGTACACTGTTAGGGCTGCATGAGGAGTGTCAATCCTCCGAACAGTGGGTGTTTACACTTGGTAACTATACAGAGCAATGATACTTGATCCCTAAAGCTACCCAAATTTCTTTGCTCCCTGTTATCATTAAATGCAAAATTATAAACAGGCAGTGATTAAAGAGGCGAGATAAATTACGCACGGAAGGATATCTCAGTAGCTACAGTATGTTAAAGCAGGAATGTCTGAGGTGAAACTGCTACAGTGATGCAGAGAACTGCTCTTATCACCAAGCTTGTTTTTTAATGTCTTGGCAAATCCCACAGTGCATTATCTTTGCCAAACTAAAATATATACAGTAGATAGTCATGTTACTAAATAGACCTGATAAAATTGTATGTAAACATACTGGCTGGCTCTAATGTGTCTTTGCTTGCCCAACTCCATTTTAAGAACTGGGGACAAAATTAACAGATCTTGTTTTCTTGCCAGTGCATCCTCGAAGTTCAGCCAATTTGAGACTTCAGGAGAATTTTGTCTCCTCTTTTCACACTGTGATAAATCTCTGTAGTGAGCAATAAACTGACATTTAATGAAGATAAAGAACTGAAATCTGGGGTGTGAGGTGAATGAGAAGAGAAAAAGGAGCACAGCAAGACCAAAGAAACAGGACAGACTGCACGAGATGAGACAAAAGTTAATGATGTGCAGCAAAACAAGAGCGGTAAATGGAGAAGTGTACCAGCAGTCTGAGCCCATGGCAGCATAATTAAAAGATCACTCAGCATCACCTGATCCAGCACTAACTGTAAGCTTGATCAAAAAGCAAAGTTCGAAGCCTAATCTTAAAAATTGAGAGGATGCACGTCTCCTGAAGCCAAACTGGGAGCTGCTTCCACAGGAGAGGGAACTGATAGGCGAAGGCTGTGCGTCCCATTCTACTTTTAGAAACTCTATGGGCATAATATAGCATATGTGCCCTTCAAGGGCCTAATCTTAAGGATTTTGAAATTCATTTCTGAATTCAACAGGGTGAATAAAGAGAAGCTATTTGAGGTGTACTGTAATGAAACACTGATTGGAGTCATTTTTGGGTCACTTGTGGGGTCAAAATGAATCAATCCCAATAGGTTATAATTTTTAAAACCTGGAAGAAGAAACAGTTTTGACCTTAAGAGCAAATATCACTTGATAATTTATATTTATATAAAATGATTTACCCTGTCTGTTAGTGGACGGGTGTTATAGGCAGCTGTAGCTCATCGCTTTTTGCTAGGATTCACCTCAAATTCCACAAAGAGCTGGACTTTTTTTCATGAATTTTGTGGTCTTGGTGCCTTTTGGCTTCCTGTGTGGAAACTTGAAGAAGTTTGTGTTACAGTTTTGTTGAATGAAATTCCACCATATATTAGTTTAATGGCTCCTCCCATAGATTATGTGTAGTCTTTGTTATTGTTTAAAACACATGCATTTAGTGATTAGTTGTTTTCTTTATATCAAAGCAGTGGTAAATGCTAAATGTGACAGCTATTGAAATGCACAGCCATGAATGCATCTTCTAGGCTGTAACATGCTATGTAAGCACAAGCCTCTCCCTAGATAAATAGGAGTGGTAATCTTTCATGTGTTGTTCTTATGTTTCTCGTGCACTTTAACAAGAATGGTGAAGGATGGTTCAGCCACTACTAATGTGCGTTTTTGTTGCCCTGAAATACAATTACAATGGATAAGTATTGTGTTTTTCATGCCTTTTATTTGGTGCGGTTTTGTGAACTTGTAGTGCTTTCATGAATGGATAAAGAGTCTAGGTATAGATTGAGCAAAAAGTGGTTGTAAGCACCTATAATTGAGGCTGAATTTCTGAAGTGTAAAATTGCTATAAAATTGCATGAGCACGGGTTTGCTCATTTATTGACAGGATCAGATTGTAATGCTCTGAAATTCTGAAACTTACAGTAAATACTGTAGTAGCTGTGAAATTGAATGTGTTCTGTTCTCGTTTTAATTTCAGTTTAATTTCAAAACTATCTGATGCAAATAAATGACTTTAATTAAAAATAAAGAAATGCATATTCTATTTTCATAACTGTAATAATAAGGGAGGTGTGCACAAAGGTTTTCTGTGTGTGCAAGCCCCGGGAGAGTAAGCTTCAAACGGGTTGACACTGTTAGTAAATAACTCATGAACACACCAAATGGGTCGAAGATAGAAGAGTCACAATGGCAGTGTCCTTTATGAAAAATCCAAAAGCTACAACTGTGTGATTTTGATGCTGGAGGGAAAGACCTGAGAGGTTAGAGAATGAACTCCTCATGTCACACTTCACTAGCTGAGAACTGTTTTTGCTCAGGGAAATCTCATCTGAGCTCAGTCATGTCGTTCAGCTGCAACCGACTATGAACGGAGTGGGAAAGTGGTATCAGTGTACCTACTTGTTTTTAAATGAAAGCAGGATCTTAGCAGTGTTCGTGTCTGCATTACACACAAGAGTGTGTGTGTTTCGGGTGTTGGTGGGGGGGAATTTTCGCCATTAAACTGAATCATTTGTGAATCTTCTGACATTTTTTTTTCTTTTATCAGAGAGATAAAATGATTTGACTCACTTTCAAAGACATCTGTGTTCCTCAAAGGCTGAAGTACAGCAACTTTTCTGCTGTCAGACCAAAGTTTTGTTTTATAGCCAAATTCCTGCAGAAGTAATGACTTCCCCAACAACCTCGGCTCAGCTTTAGTGCTAATAAGCAAATGTTGGTAGGCTATGATGGCAAATGAAGTGGATAGATGAAGCTACATGCTATACAGTATTTGTTACAATCATGTGTATGTTAGCATGATAAACAATATTTATTGTACATACTGTAAATAGTATACTTTCTCCCTGCAATAAAAAAAATCTTTTACTGTTTTTTTGCAGATGCCTGCAAACCGTGGTCCCAGATGGCTAAAACTAAACTGTCATCACAACACAGGAGGTGTGATGACAACAAACAATAAAAGGGAAATGGGAACTGTTACTATGCTTAAAGTAGAACAACTGTTGCTCTCACTTTAAGTCACACTAGTTGGAATATATAGGACTGCACTAGCTCTGTCTTTTTAAATTGAGCAATATTTAAAACTATAACCATGCACACTGCCACATATGGCAAATTTAAGTGACAGGGAGGCCACTCTATAAATGGAAAGAGGCAGTATGTGCTGGAGAGCTTGTCACATTGGAATCCCTAGTATGCCAATCAAGTCCTCTTCTGCAAGTGCAATCCACTTATTCCAATTACACCGCTGCCATCAGATGCGATCTGTTGTTTTTGCCACAGGAGATAAGACAGCATGTCTGCAAAGCTCCCAGAAAACAAGGAAAATGACTTTCATCTTTTTTCCCCAAGTACACAAAATGCATCTAATAAAAATTATATCAGGTCAGATGAATTCTCTGACAGTCTGCATCATTTTGCAGGCATGTGCTTCAGCCGCACAGACGATCCGCCACGTCCGTGCTGTCATTTTGGCTGCCCACATATTGTTTACTGACATCTTTATTTATTTATTGATGTTTAGCATGCAATCATGGTTCGCACAAAACTCCATGATGTAAATTATAGAGAGTCAATACTTCTCTGCCAGCTTTGCTGCTATAGAGACTTGGATTTGAGCCAGGCATGTTACCCACACCCCATATTGACAGGAGAGGCAACAGACACCACGCACATAGAATACTAACAACAAGATACAGTGTAAAACAGTAGCTCCTTATGTGTTCCGAAGTTGTGGTGATGCACAATTTGAGATGAAGGTTACTTTTAATACAACAGTATCTTTTTTAGCTGTAGACTTACTTTTGTAATTATTGTACAAAATCCATGATCCTGGCTGTCAGTAGCTTTCATAGACTGTAAATAAAAGGTGGCCACTGCACCTTAGTCCCTTGATTTGTGGACTACCACTTTCAAGCTTCAAGTTCCACATTTTGCTGATTGCTTTAGGATGAGCCTAATATGCAAGCCACAAGTTACTATCTCATAACTGCGCAGCATCCTTGTGTTTCTTGCGTGTGACTTCTGGTTTTAAAACACCAACGCTTCAAAACGTGTCTTCTCTAAGCAATCAGTGACATTGCAGTGGCTGCCTTAGTCAATGGGAATGACACACTTTCCAATTGAGTTGAGTCAAATTGGCAATATGGTGATTAACCCTTTATAGCCGGTCGGATTGGGCACGCTCTGTTTTGCATAACTATTTTTAAAGCCCAGTAGAATTGCAACCACATAAGCTAGCGCAATAATTTTTTTTGTATATGTTTTTGCATATGAAAACGGACGAATTGTACTTACATCTTATGCATTCAGCTTGTCCTAGGTCACAGTTTTCTTCCACCTATGGCTTTGCAAAAATAGCGTAAAAAGCATTTGCAGCAACAAAAACATAATATTCCAGAAACAGGCTTTGCTGATCTGATCAGCTGTTCATAGCACTTCCTACGTTGGAATTAATAAATATATTTCCTGTGGTTGAAAACTATTTTGTGCAACTTTTTTGCATTTTGAAATTTCTCTAACTAGAAATATGTGTAAAAAAACAACAACAATGATTTTCATTTTTTTTTGTAGTTTATGGCACTTTTCTTTTGCAATTTATGCAGTTACTATGGACTTAATGCATACATATAATTAAAATTTAGGATTTAATGGTTGTACTGATGTATTGCAACTTGAAATACTCCCAAAAATGGCACTACAGCATGTGAAAATATAAAGATAAGCTCTTGGTTCTATGGTAGGTCTTAACGGGTTAACTGATAAATTGGTGAAAACCTGTTTCCATCTGTTGCAAATCTGTTACATCTACATACACAGAAATTGTAAAACCAGCTAGAACTTCTTCCATAAATAGTGATATAATTGGTGGATAGTGATATCGCTGCAGAATGGGTGCTCGTCAACCTTGCTTTTATGTAGGAATATAAGCAGAAAACAACCAGTTAGCAAACTGATAAGTTGAGTCGTTGGCAGTAGTTGGCAATCTATCAGCATTTCTAAATTAGATGGGAACTATTCGCAAACCTTTGCCAATCTGTCTGAGGGTCAAAGTCAGATCGAATGTTGATTGTTTGGATTGTTTGGACACGTTGCATCCCACCAGGTCACTTGTGCAATTCTTCTTCAATTGAAAGTAGTCTGCAAAGGCTGAGGGTTTTATATGTTCAGCCTCTGAGCAACCAGTTTGCTCCTGCAACTACTTGTAATTGGTTGCCAATTTGCTTTATTTTATGTTTTATTCTAGTGCGACTGAGCCATTATTTTATTTTTTATTTTTTTATTTTTTTTGTGTCCCGTTTGGATCTTTAGCCATCAGAATTGTTGTCTTAAGGCCAAGAAAGATGCCAAGCGGATTTATTTTACCAAGTGGATCATCATGGCCTTGCCATATTGGTCCATTTGATTGACCTTTATTATAATTATGTATTTATTTTATTTTCGGTTGCTACAAACGGGACAGACGTGACTGGGGGATAGGACAGGGAGAAAGAATGAAAGAAAGAGAGGGAGAGAAAGAAAACCAAAGGGGAGAAGAGACGGTGAGAAGGGGGGGAAGAAAGGAAAAAACAAACAAACAAACAAAACGCCTGGATCACCTGTATGGAGAAAAAAAACAGAAGAGAAAGCAAACAACAAAGAGCAACATAATAAAAACAGCACCATCACAATAAACTAGCTAGCAGTAGATAACAGTAGATACTAAATAATAAACGATATTGTGCAGCACGCAAGATAGACAGCGCACAATGTGCTTTGAGGCAGCAGCCAAGAAAGGTGTAGTCCGCGTCTGTGAACACCCGTGTGTACACCTGTGTGCATACCTGTGTGGATCAGCATGCTTGTATTCCAAAGGTTTCTCCATGTAACGATCTGCTAGGGAGTGTGGGGAGCCATAGCCCCGTCCACCAGGGTATGAAGCAGGTATGGAGGAGATCCAGGCCCCAGATATCCAGAGGCCCCAGAGTACAAGGACCCGAGGAGGACCACCAAAGGGGGGGGGGGAACCGTGCCACCCTCCTGGGAAGAGCTGAGTAGAGCCCCAAACGAGAGGTCACCCCGCAGCTACGGAGCAGAGGCCAGAGGGGGTTGCAGTGGCGTGCCCGCGGGCTCCGCCGGCAGCCAGCTGTGCCAGAGAGGACCGAGCTTCAGGCCCAGAGGCCAGAGGCCTGAGGGCATCCCACCCCCCGGAAGGAGCCCAGCCGGGCCACAGGCGCCCGGCCCCGCCAATCGGCCACCAGGAGTGAGCCGGTACATGCATGAACGCCCAGCCCCAGACGACAAGGACCACCAACACACCAACGTCTGAGGGCATCAGCCACCGGCAGGGAGTGTGGTGAGGGGAGATAGGCCTCCGTACTTTAGAGGGCCTGAGATGTACCCAGAGAGGTTGAGTCTAAGACCCAACCTGACATATAGACACAGACAAACAGGCACACGCGGACACAGACGTGCATTCCCACCCCCATATGCACAACCAAATACTCGGCACTCACCCAACGTATAGACAGACACAAATAGACACTGCACAGACAGTCGCACTCCCCAAACATACTCTATATCCCAGGTCCAGGTACCCCCGCCCCCAGAGGGGCAAGCCGCACCTAGACCCAGGAGATGTAACCCTTCTCTCTGGGGTGGAGGCAAGCGGACCACCTCCTTATCTGCAGTAGCAGGGAGGCCCCGCATCCCAGGCGGCTAACAGAACCGGGGTGAGTGAAGACCTCAAACCTCCCTACGCCCGCTCATATGTAATGTTGTTGTGTGCTGTTCTAAAGTGCATTTAAAACTCAGGAGAGCATGGTACTAGCTTCCTCTCAGAGAGCAGCACGGCTCCTCCCGAAAACCCTCAGTGTCTAAATGCATTTAAAATTGAGGGTAGGGCACCAGCGCCAGAGGTGGGTTGGAGTACAACGACCATCCTCTGGATGCTGTAAAACGTGCCCACCCCCAAGGCCCTATATGTATGTGTTATGTGAGAGTGTGAGTAATGTGGATGTCTAGGTTGCAGAATAAAATTGAGGCACAGGCGGCCAGAAGGGGACAGAGGGGGAGTGCCTCCCCTGCACCCTGGTGACATACCTGCACCCCAAGCCCTGCGTGTGTGGGTGGGTGTGGTAGAGCGGGAATAGGGAGGCAGCTGAGGATGGGGAGGGAAGAAAGGGAGGGGCAAGCGGCCCCTCCCTGGGGCCAGCTCCCCCGCTGACCCCAGTAGGCACCCCCACGCTCTGGAACCCACCAGGGCAAGGAGGCCCAGGCCCATCCGGACCGGGGCCTGCAGTGCGACTGAGCCATTATAGAGTTTGTTTTATTTTTAACTCTGAAGGTTGTAGTTTGGACACAGGTTTTCCTACTGCTCCCAAACATGTATCTTGTCTAATTAAAAGTTGTGATCTTTTAGCAGTGTTGGGAAGGTTTCTTTTAAAATGTATTCAACTACAAATTACAGAATACATGCCCCAAAATGTATTTTGTAACGTATTCCGTTACGTTACTCAATCAGAGTAACGTATTCCGAAAACACGTAAATCTTTCCATGTGTCCAGTATCTTAGAGAACCATGACAACAGCTCTCTATTCATAACCTTTGGACTTTGGCTACAACAACTGCTCAGTTTGCACATCTGTTATTTTTACAAGCCAACCCAATATAGGAGGCTGAAAGTGGCCCTGAGATGATGTGAAAACATTCCCTCGGTGCTCGTCTCTGTTCCTGGGAGACTTAAGTTGTAAAGCAGTAGTTAAAAACAGAATGTGATGTACTATTTTGTCTCACTCGTGTGTTGTGAATCAGTACTTTTACGACCAGTGGTGTCTGACCCAATCTCACTCATCATTAAAATTGATCTGAACTCTGTCTTCCAAAAAGACTATAAGCACAAGGATCAATAGACTTGAAGGCACACCAGTATATAATGCTCGGAATTGCAGTTTTTTTTTAAAGGTCCATTCTTTGCTCCACTCTCCACATATGTTTTATATAAAAAGGATGTAGACAGAATAAGTTATCCTTATCTGTTGCCCTGCATTAAAATGTCTACACTGAGAGAGGCACAGAGATTTGTTTTCACATGCAGATCTGTTTAACATTCCAGCCCAGTACCTTAAAACAACATCTATATTGGATGCTCACAAATTATGCCCAGTGGCAAAATTCATTGCCAGTTCAGGAAGTCCTCTAAGTTGCAAGATGGAAAGCAAAAGTCAAGGGACAGATCAAAATGACACGTCTTAAAATAACAATCGTCCCCTAACTGTAGCCAGGTTTATTATTTGACTGTCATTCTGAACAATAAAACACCTTCTTGGACCTTAACAACTCCTTTGATGTTTTCATCAAAGGCTTGTAACCACGCCACAGTTCTGCGACTGCTCTTGAAAGCCTGGTACTTAAACACAGACGGCCTTGTTATTATTAGACCCAGTATGGTCAAACAAAATAGACTATAAAGCTTATGCTTATTATTTTTGAAGGTCAGGGATTACTGTGTATTGGTTGCTAATTGACATGAGGTTCCTCTCGCTCTATTGTCAGCCCTCTTCACTCCAGCACCTACTGTACGTGCACTTTTGATCTTAGATTACAGAAAATATTCCTTTACCAGCCCAGCCTCATCAGGAAAGATAAAACATTCAGAAAACAGCAATCGTTTTGTCCATGTTCATGGACACAAACATTTTCTTGCGACAGTAAGCACAGCTTTGAAAGTATTATATTTCAATAGGGAGCATATTTAATGTCTGCAGCATTGGTTTTCTCCAGACAAAGGAGGGATATGTGACTATGGCAACCAAGGAAACATAGAAGTAGCAAACATTTATTTAAAACCATAATATACATATATTTAATATCCTATCCCTACCATGTCATTTTGGAAGATAATTAATAATGTATTTCAAAATAATAAGTTGGCCATAACCTGTTACATTTTGGATGTTTACTTGGGTCTCTGGTCTGAGCCACAAAATGATTTGTTCCACCAATTGCAGCTCCTCCAGTCTGTATATGTGGATTTTGCCGTGTCTTAGATGTATAAAATAGTTATTTTGTGAACACAAATCAATACATATTGGACCCAAACGCTCAGAAATAAAAATCAGCAGTTCAGAAGTCATGGCTGTTGTGTTGGTAAGTATCACACATGTGAAGCAGTCACCAAATTTAATTTGATTGATTTTTAAATCATCTCTTATTTCTAATTTTGTTGGTGGATATTGCTGATATTGGGGATGTTTTAGCAACTTCCTGTGTTGATGTTTTCGTCCTGTCTTGGCTGAATTGTTACTCTAGTCGAAGAATTCAGCTTAAAAAAATCAAATAACATCCACTTCCCTCTCCTGACACCTTCTAGCAAAATTCCTATACTTTGTCTCTTTTAGATCATTCCCTCCCCTACCATTTCCTGTCTCTGTGCACCCGTTAAGAGCTGAAGTTTTATAAACCGCCTCATACCCAGAAAACTTTGTTCCTGAGACTCAGCAGGAAGCAGACAGAAAAATGCATCCTTCAAAAACCTGCGGGGAGACTTGAGCCAGACCAAAATTGTACTCCATTTTGGCTGAAATTGTTCATCCACTTCATTACAGGGGATTGAAAGCAACCTGCCACCTTCCCAGGGTGTTTAAACTAAATTTAACAAACTTTCAAGCTGAGACGAACAAGCAGAGCGGGGTCTTTATTGTTCGTGTGCCCTTTTCCCTTTCAAAGCTGCATGGGCTGCCTTTATCACACAAATTGCAGCGGTGCGGTGGGACTGTGATGTCAAACCGCATTGTAAAAATGACACTCATGTTGCATGTTTGGCAGAAACCCAACTACCCAGGGCTTTGCTCGTGTCAGTCTGCTGATAAGAGAGACTTGTTGGCATGTTGCAAAACTGTTGAGTCTACATTGACTGGCACTGGCAAGTTTTTTTTCTCTTCAGTGTGTTAACAGTGGTGCAAGACGAGTAAGGAAGAAACCTGCAACACAGAAACATCAAGTAATCCACATCACCGTAAACCTCGATCAGACAAGATCCTTTTTTGTTGTATTAAAATATACAACTTATAAATGAGTTTTAAGTTAGAACCTTATTAACAGTTGATGGCATACTTACATAAACATTAAAAACTGTCCTAATGGTTGGCAAATCATGAAACACCCATTGCCAATTAGGTGTGACCAGTTACCTTCAGAAAGGCTGTTAAATAAACTCATGTACATTCTGCAGCTACAGGCATGACAATAATTTTTTTATTTTTATTTTTTAATCTCATTTTCTTGTTAACTTCATTCATGGGTAAAGTGGCAAAAAATATATAAATTTAAAAAGTGAGTATCACGACTTTTAGCACTCTGGCAGCCTAATATCAATTCAATTCAGTTCAGCGTTATTTAAATAGAGACAAATAAATCAACAGTTGCCTCAAGGCACTTCACATCATAGGGCAAAGAACCTGCAATAATCGAGTGAAAACAGAAGAGCCCCAACAATCAGATTTATTAATCTTCCTCCTCTTTGGAAATCAAATTTGAAGACCTACCTATTTTCACAGGCTGTTGAGTCACTTTGACACTGGCTACGGGTCTGTGTGTGTGTGTGTGTGTGTGTGTGTGTGTATTTATGTGCGTGTATACACACATATTTATTTTTTTAACTACACGATCCTTCTCCTGAGCACTTTGTCAGACACTTGTACTGTTTTAAATGTGCTCTACAAATAAAGCTGACTTGATTTGACTGGACCCTCTATTTGGCAACAATGGGAAGGAAAAACTCCTTTTTATCAGGAAGAAACCTCCCGCAGAACCGGGCACAGGAAAAGGCAGCTATCTGCTGTGACTGGTATGTGGTAAGGGGAGGGAGACAGGACAGGGCAAGCTGTCATTATTATTAACTCATAAATTAGTCACATTATACAGTAAAAACCACTTTGAAAGATTTTATCATCCAAAATGAGGAAAAAATGAACCTTATATAAGATTAATTTAAAAACGTGTTTTGTTTGGAAAACAGAACACAGATAATTTATTTTTCTTGCTCACAAAGGTAAATAAGTCATGTAGTTTAACAATATGAGACTGGCTATACTCCCTGTTCTCTGTCTTGTACATATAACAAAAATTGACAATCAAAACTCAGAAGCACACAGCAGAGTACAGCTATGTGAAGCAGCTATCGCCTGCTGTGGTGACAGAGTGGAGACACATAGTTTTATGGATTGGTGGAGCTTGGTGCAGTCAGTAAAACAGCATTTGGAGACTTGACGAGCTCAAAGTAGAACCGCAGCATTGGAGTCAGTTGGAGTAGTCCGCATGTTTGATTCAGATGCATATAGCTATGACGTTTATTGTTTGTTTTCAGTTTATGCCTTTCATATTGTATTGTGTTTATGTGTTAACAAACAAAACAAACAATACAAATATAGATGGATATCAATGCCGTTTATAAGAAAAACTAAAAAAATGTCATAAAGAATATTTATAAAACCCAATTTTTAGGAATAATTTAAAAATGTCCTTAAATGTTTTTTTGATTAAATTTCAATTAATTTATTTAAACTCTATTAAAATAATACACAGTGCATTATTTTACTACTACTGTATTTTATTCATTTGAATTTAAAGCCAGGAACACATTTCCATCATGTTTACAACTCCACTCTGTCAGTTTTTAAATCCAACAACATCAATACAAGCAGCATAGTGTTGTTGCCATTAGCACTATTGTCCCATAGCAAGAAGGTCCTGGGTTTGAATCCACCTGAAATTTAAAATCTAAACGATATGAATAGTAATGCCAGTGATGACATCATTTTATGTTAAGTATTTAAATATGTTTAATTTTGTATGCTAACATAGCTGTAAGGTATATATGACAGAAGTTTTGGAAACAGATGCATTGTGCATTTTCTTTCACATAAATAAATAAAGAAACTTTTCTTCCCCATATTCCAAGCATAAATGGTTTCAACTTTACATTATATTTTCAAAGAGGGATATGACCTTTGCAGAAAATGTTGACACAACATTAACTAAGACCGATCAAACATCATCTGCTTACTGAGAGGACAACAACACCTGCCGCTTCCCAGCAAATGTAGCGAGTAATTCTGTATCAGTTGCATCGCAAGCTAATGTCTCATGAGGCGCAGACGTTCCTGCCAAAATCTGAGGGTGACAGATAGGTGGAAGAGTGTGAAGTCTGTGTGTGTGTGTGCATACACATGCACATACCATAGCACGTGTGCAATGACTATTTAGGTAGATACCCCTGTGGAGGTGATGTATGTCTTTATAAACACCTGATTATTTTTAGCTCTTTGATTTCTTTTGTTATGTTATTAACAAAACTTGTTACATAGACAATTAGTCTCGTAAATCCAGTTTGTAAAAACCTCGTATAATCATCACAGTCTCTCTATTCACTGTTCACTGTTGTGTGTCACCTTTTTATGCAGTAGAGAGATTTGTTTGAAAAGAATTGAAATGAAGCTCCTTCACCATTAATTGAATGAAAAATGACACATAAATGTAACAAATTAAAAGAATATAAGTTTTATCCTTTGAGTTTTGAATATCACCCCATTTATACATCCACACTAACAGATTATGCACCACCCTTTGTAATGCTGCAAACACATTAGGAATGTGAAGTAACACTTCATACATATTTATAACACCTATCATTAAAGGAAAAGTTGGAAAAGTTCATTAGCTAACCAACCCTTGAGGGTCTTGGTACTATTTTGTACAGCATAAAACAATAAGCATGCAGAAGAGGAGAAATAAATGCCACTCACTAAACTGAATAATGAGACAAGAAGTGACGAGTTTGCAATACAAAGGTGAGAACAAAGCTTATTTTAAAACTTTTTCAGTGTAAGTATTTTTATTTGTATTTGCTTTCAATGCTAAATCACACTATATAATAAAGATATCAGTTAAAGTGTGTTTAAAAATCATATATTGTCATTTATTGTCACTTTAATGCTTGTTAAATTAAAATTTAAACTGGGGAACTCTAGAAATACATTCAGTAGAGAGACATTAAAATCAAAGAAGTGCAATTGAAATGCTGTAGATTCTATTTGTGATTCTATTTTGGATAATTTAAAGAACAGTATATTTTTGGATCGTTCATAAACAATAAATAACATACAAATTAAGAAAAAAAAAAACCTGTTGCTCAATGCGTCACCTTGTGTATTACAGCCAGCATGACACACATGTTTTACAGTGTTTAATCCATGACAGTTGGTAGTAACACCTGGTCGACTCTGACTAAAAACCACATTTCAAACGACTCACAGAAGCTGCACAGAGCCCTCCTGGCTCTCATTATGAAGGCTTAAAGCACCTATCTCCACCTCGAGGCAGTTCAAAGCTTGAAAAAAAATTGTCCAAATGGGTCAAAGCAGTCAGCTAAAAAAAAATATAAGCCTTCTCTGCCTGTTTTGATGTTTTGGCATTTTTTTAAATGGCGAAATATTACAGATAAAGAGGAGCAGCTTAAACCAATTATCATCTGGAGTGAAAGAAGAAGCGAATGAGAATAAAATTTGTCACTGTCGGCCTCAGCATAAGACCACGCTGCTATAATTAGCATGGCCTTTTTTAATCTTCTTTGATAAGCTACTGAAAAGTATTTCAATAAATTGAGAATATGATTTTGATTCATATTTTTATCTGTAATGACACAATGTAACTACTCAGTGTGGTACATCAGTTTTCCTTACACACCAGCTTACACATCAAGGCATTAGCAAACAATATGCATTAATTGGTATGATTTAATGATAATAGATTTATAATTATTCCAATTTATTCCAATCAAATTGTTTGACAGGAAAAAAAACCCTGTATGCCTTAGATATTATAATAGATATTTAACAGCTTACATATATTAATCTAGACGCTAGCAATAATACCAAAATGAAAAAAATACAGTATGTAAGTTTGGCATGATGTAGATATTCTGTTTGCCATTTTATTTAACAGGCATTTATTAACCCATCAAAGTACTTTACATCAGAGGGCACATTTACTATCCATACATTTACCCTTCATACAGCTCTTTCCTCTACACACACCTTTCCTCTACACACCGGACTTTCATGGCTAATTCAGAATCACCATTTAACCTGTGTGGGAGTCAGAGGGAACCTGCACATGCAATACAAAAGTGAACATACAAGCTCACTCACAGAAAGGCTGACTGGGTGATATAAACCTGGAGCCTCCTTTCTGCAGTAAATTATGTTTGGCAGTAAATAATCCACCATTTCAGACATGTGACAGTGCAGGGTCGAGATAATAAGACACCATTCACAAAAGCCTAGAGACCGGTCTGTGATAACTTAGCAACCACCAGTCATGAGTGAGAGTGTGTTTTCCCCAACCTGTACATGGTTGCCCAGAAGTTGATGCAGTCAATGTGAAAGTGAAGTCCCAGTCATAAAAGCCTTTTACTGGAAGAATTTATATTCTTCCCCAGCAACATCCACAATTCTACAATAAATTGCTGAAAACTGCAGTGTGATTATTATAAAATTGCCACGGTTTCCCACAGTTTGCATGTGGCATGCCGATTTGTCTGCAAACACTCTGCAAGTGGTAGCGAAACTTCAAAAAGCATGGTTGCATGGCTGAGGCACAGTTTTTACTTTGATGGTAAACCACTTCCAGTTTGCGTCACACTTTTTGGAATTTTACTAGCAGTCAGCTAGCAGTCGTTGAGTGTGTGCAGAGAAGTTTATGTCTTCTATGCAAATCTGCAAGCGTCCAGAAAAACGTGTTTGTGTTCTCCTTCTGTCTCAAATCACCCTGGACACTTGCCTCCACCTCGTCCACCCTGACTACCCTCTCTTGATCCCAGGTATTTAAACTCATTCACCTTCACTTGCATCTTCACTGTAGCACCCGGCTGGCTCCAATTTACACATATTAACAGTCATACACTCATCATGGACATGAATGTCATGGTAATTTGTGGCTTTTAATAATTCCCTTGATGGACACTCTATTTCCAGGGTGGAAGGACTGTGCAGCATACATATTTAATGACTTTTAAAAAACAAGAACTTTGGTTTCATTTTGCACTTTTATTTCATTACGTGTAGGTTAGGACTTTTTCTAGATTGTGGCCTGATGTGTTGCTTTTCTAGCTCACTTAATTTTGTCAGACAGGATCTCTTCAAAGGATTTCTTGATTCTGGCCTGGGTGTGGCTAGTGAAACTGAACTGTGGTTGATCACAGTTAACTCATGATTACTTAAAATTTGTTTGATGATCTGAAACATTTAATTGTGACAATTATGCAAAAACGGGCATCAGCACTGTAGATACAGAAAAAAAAACCAACCTAGACGATTCAGATGAATGACAACTGAAGTGATACGACACTCGTTGACTATTGCAACAAATGTGATACAGGTGGGAATATTATGTGGATTATCTTCTATCAAACTGAATGTGAGATGGCTTCATGCACACAGTAAATATGAAACTAGGTAACTAAAATAATTTACTGGGCATAGTTCAGGCCAACAAACACATGACAAGGTTCATTTTAGCTTCATTGCGCAGTATTACCCACTACAATTCACACCCAAAGCTTGCTGAAACCAAAACACCCACACGCCAATCACAGGTTTGCTGTAAGAGAGCAGGGACAGACAGGAATTAGAGATGGTGCTGAGGGGATGGTGAGGGAAAGAGAGGTCTTGATTAAACAGTTACTGCCACGTAGCCTCACTCCAGGCAATTTGCTAAGACTAACACATTTTCGAAATGCCTCGGCTTGCTGCCAATCAGTTGCTCTGCATAGAAATGTGGCCAGAAGGTTTTGGATTTTGTAGTAGGAAGGATGTCATTGGAGAGAAGTGCCGCTGGCATCCAACACCTACTCTCCTGGAAATATGCTTCAGAAATGTCACATGCAGGTGCTACATTTCTGCCTGTCATAGATTTGAAATGACAGCATGTACATGCAGGAGACAGGTTCTGAAATAATAGATTTAATGCAGCATTCTGTCCTGTCATATATTATAGCTGTGCTGTATGTGCGCATGTAAGATGTTAATATTCGTTTCAATTTGGCTGAAATTCAGAATTAACATAGTTGATTTGAATGTTTGAAGCTACAAAGAAACTTGCCAAAGGCGGTGTGAAGGAGGATATTCACATGCAGTAGCACTCACACATTTGCAAATGCGCACACACAGATATTTTCTCGGTGTCAAAGCAACTGTAACCCATCATGCCCCCACTGGTGGAGGTGCCAGCCACTGGCTCCCTCAAGGATAACAGGCAGATGACAGCGCACACAGTGTGGCAGCTGCAAAAGATCGTCTGCAAAAGCTGGAAAATTCCTGTCTGCTTACGACAAACACTAACTGTGGTTTCACAAAATATTCAGCTCTCATAGACACTATTTTGACTCCCATTTTTGCCCAGCTATCTACACTCAATGAACTCAACAATTGTTGGAAAGCTGAGAAGAGCAATGTTGTTTTGTTTTTCGGTGGAGCATTATTTTGATGCGCAAAATATCTGAAACACTCAGCTATACCTAAGTGGAAACCTACTAATAATCAAGTCGGTTAACTAGTGAAGACATGTCCATCTTGATTCTCATGTGTTTGACTAGTGTGCCACTACAAAGTTTTCTACAACAGTGACACATTTTAAATATGTGCTTGCAAATGTATTAAAAATCACAAACTAATATCAGTTATTTACAAAAGTGTTCAAAGCATCAGCAGAGACAGTAACATGCTTTTCTTTTTTACTTATCTGTTTGCATAAAACAGAGGAAGCAGAGATGGAAGAGTCTCCTGGATGGCTGCATCAATCTGCCTTTTTTTGGCAGCCCGCGTGGAGTTTGCCAAATGGCATGTAAAAACTCAAAGACCATGTGGCAGAAAATATTCTCTGATCTGACGAAAGAAAAAGTGAAATCTTTGAGGAAAACTTTAAGCCCTTTGTTGAACACCAGGCACTGCTCATCGCCTGCTAATGCCATCTCTACTGTGAAACATTAAGGTGCCAACATGATGTTGTGGGTGTGCTCTGAGTGGCAGGGAGCGGGAAGTGGTCACAAGGATGAATGGAGCAAAATGCAGAAAGGTCCTTGAAAAAAATAACTTGTTTCAGAGTGCAGCAACTTCAGACTGAGTGACAGTTCACCTTTCAGCACCTCAATTACCTGAAGCAAACCGCCAAGACAATGCTGAAGCTGCTTTAACACCGAGCTGACTGTTCCTGAGTGGCTCACCCAAAGGCCAAGCCCCCAAAGGATGTGGAGTGACCTGAAGTTCACATATGTTTTCCACCCAGTGTGATCAAGCTACAGAGGAAAAAGAAAAATATGAACTGCTTACAAAGGTATTTTAGGCACTTATTTACAACACTTTTGTTAGAACTTTCCCTAGTGCGCACAGCATAAACCACCATGAACCTCTTATTATTTCCTCACAAAATGCTGCTCGTAACTGATGTCAGAGCAGTGAAAGCAGAGCCAGCAGCAGCTTGCCTCACACGCCGGTCTCCCATCAGTCTCCTGTCAAAGACTGGAGGTTTATCCACAATTCACATGCACAAACAACCAGAAAAAAGCTGCTTACTTCTGAACTTGACAAGCTCCATCCATTGCTAGCTGATAATGGAAGAGAAATACACACATGAAATAGAGACATGCTACAGTTTCCAATGAGAACCAAGACAAGCAGAGTTTCCAGTGACAATAGCCTGGTAAGGCCAGAAGAGGTCAGCACTGTAAAGAATGCATGGAAACAGGTGAGACTTGACTAGGCAAGAATCTGACAACAGAGAGACAGACAAGCATTCGCACCCGATTTAGACACAGGGAGAACATGGACGCGCCACACAGAAAGACCCCAACTAGGTGGTGGAATCAAACTCAGGACCTTCATGTTGTGAGACAACAGTGCTACACACCACGGCACCATGCTGCTAGTAGCTAGGATAGGCTCGAGACGGCCCACAATCCTGATAAGGATAAGTGGAAGAGAATGAATGGACCAAATGAAGCAACATTTCATGGCTTGAAAAATCCATGAAAAAATTTAAAAATTGTTCCTGAAATGTAAAAAAAATGTGATCTGTGTAGAGAAAGACTATTTTCTAATAAAGGCAGCATCTGAGGCTTTCTTTTACTTGATATGAAGTTTTCTCTGCTGTTTGAAAGTATCAGAATTGACAATCCTGCAAATATTAATTGATTAACTTTTTCTGTGGGAATCTTGTCAGAACAGCTTTATTTACCCAGGAAGGGCACTCAGGAGAATTAGGTGCTGTTACAAAAAACATTTAGGAGATTAGGTGTTGGCACTCATAGCATGATTTCTTAGAGAGGTCCACATCTACCCATCAATCCAAAAAAGTCAGATCCATCTCCTTTTATCTTCAGTCTCCTAAAATTAGAGGAGAGAATCTCAGACTCCTGCAGACAGGGAATTATTACATTCTAGCAAGAGACTCTTTTCTAAATTGCCCTGGAAACCTTAACAAGACCTCGTTAGGCAAGATTATCTTACATTTTCCCAACAAATGATTTACAGTAAGTTATTTCAACTGTACACTATTACATGACAGTTGTCACAATTTTATTGATTTTTATCATCTATACAGATATTGCTCAATGATTGAAAAGGTGCATTTTATTTCTAAACGTCCCTATTTCTAGGAAGTTATCACTGCACAACTTACTATTGGGCCACCGTAGCACGTCTTGTTTCGGCATGTCACAAACTTGGACTAAAAGGATAAATCAGCTGACACAATCAGTTCATCCACTTTGCAAGGAAAACTAAACCCAACAAAGTTCAAGGTAAATGTGTAACAGCAGCACAGGAAACTAGGAATGGTAAAGCTATCATGAGACCAGACTATGAACATGTTATGTCTAACAGTCCCCTCTATATCTGTAAATAATCAGGTTTCTGTAGTGACTCCTAAACTTCAGCAGTAATGTGGCTCTATTGTGGGGAACAGCTGCTCCACCTGGTTGGTCCAATGAGCTACTCTGCCTTAGTAGCTTTGTTAGTAGTAGACTATGTTGTAGCTTTGACTGCATCATTCTCAGAACATACTCATCCCATTATCTGGCTTTACATAACACAATCGTGATATTTATTTATCATGTTTGAGTTCTCTATAGACCTGCAATATATACTTTGCTTGTTGTGTATACTGGTTGAGCCTGTTCTTTATTTTAAAAAAAAGTAATTAGTTGTTGTTACTATATATGTCTTGCAAAGTAGAAGTCAGAACTACCTTGTTGACATTACTTTTTTTTTTTTACTATTACAACATATAAGTCTCAAACTGACTGAATGCTTAGAAGGACCACAAATAGAGCTGGGAAGCCTTGAGTGGTGGCAGTACGGTGAACAGTACTCGAGTTTCTCCTTCCTTCATGCTGATCAAATTCTTACTGCTTTAAAAAAGCTCTTAGTGAGCACTAGTGGTGACCACGAGTTTGAAAAGGTTTTATATGTGACACAAATGCTTACCCTGTGACTGTTTCTTTCTAGAAAGCTTTGAGTAATACTGTCAGGCAAAATTCAAATCAAGATTTTGGCAAAAAATCAAGACATTTAAAAATATTACTGACTAGTGTTGTTTTAAAAAACAAAACAAAAACAAATAAACAACATTCACAGATATTAATCGATACAACCATCCAGCGTAAAGCCTTTGCCAGATCAAACTGTGTGGATCTATCTCCTCTGGTAACGCCTGTGGAAATAATTGAGCACCCAAAGATACATTTATCTGATAGCCATGTCATCAGCAAACATGCTGTTGTCAAAGCAAACTAATGAATCCTTAATTTTGCTCTTGCATATAATTCTGTTAGTGTTACAGGGTAGAACATGAAATCTCAATAGTTGTGTGAGACATTTAGCCAAAAGCCTAAATAGTTGGTCATAAACTAATTTATTTATTGAATTTATTTTGGAAAATTTCTTAAGCAGACCCAAATGTAGACCACACTACAGACAGAAAGTCAAGGAGTAAAACTATAGAGAAATAAAAATTAGACATAAAAATAAAAAAAGTAAAAGTACTGCAGGCTGGTTGTAGGAAATTCCAAAGAAAGTCTGCAAGAAAATACATTTTAACAAGAACAGACTTGGAACTGGACAGGAGGGCAAAAGCAAAGGAACATGAACATAACCAATGGCCATGACTGAATAGACCGACCCATAAAGACAGAGGGAAAGATTTGGAAACAAGGCCTCGGTAGAAACAGTTAGAGTGGGGCAGACAATGGAAGTAGGAAGGGAGTAAAAGCTGGAAGTAAAAAACAAAAAGTAAAACTGTAAACCAATAATGGTAACTTTAAAAAAATAAACCTGAAGCAGGACCCAGACCGCAGTGCTCCGCTTTTGAAAAGTTTCTTTCACAGGTAGTCAGTTCAATCTGGAGCAGCAAGAACATCACATGAGTGTGTGTTCACTGAACAGGAATAATCTGCTACCAAGGAAAGAGTAAGAGTTTGGCCAGAGCTGTACTGACGGATATGTTGCTGTGATTTTGATTTGAGTTCAGATTTTGAGGTTTTTTTTTCCAGAACAGGTGTTTTTCCAGCAAGCAAAGGAAGTGGTGGAAGACACGCAGGCAGGTGAATTTCAGGTAAGTAAAAACACCGTTCTTCTTTCTGCAGGGACAGCCCACCTTCAGCCAACTGAGAGAATTACTGAGAGGCAAAGAGGGTTTTTTAGGTATTCAAACAAGCATCAGAGAACCTTATTACCACAAACCAATATGACTCCAACCTGGCAAGGAGTGTAAGCCTGAGCTGGTCCTTAAATACAGAACAGGTGTGTCAACTGAAGAGTGGAATTCACCACCAGGTGGAGCCCAAAGTAGAGCTGGCCCGAACTCCACCTGAGAGCAGAGGAAAGAGAGAAGAAGGAGAAAAAAATCCTTACACCATGACAAAAACAGAGGGAACCAAAGGACAAATAACTAACTCTGAAAAACATCAAAACTTAAACAGGGGGACACTGAAGGCAGGAGGACACAGGAAGCTAGAAACAAAGGTGTGTAACCAAACCAATAAATGCAGAACGGCCATGACTGTAAATAGAGATGGCCTTGCGCTTACCTGTTTAGTCTGCAGATGTGTTATCTACCTAAAGTGATGCGCAGACTGAAATATGTAAAGAGCTGGGCTGAACATGACACATGTAAAGTAATATCTAAAATAAACACATTAAACTTGAACTTATGTATACATATGATGCATAGCTGGTGCAACAGCCCGCAGGTGTTTGGGATCTGGGAATATCACTTGCCATCCATATGCCAACAGTCTGTGGGAGAATGAATTGTCAAGAAATAAGTACTATGCACTACAGTGGATTAAGTAGTTAGACAAACATAATAAGCACTTACACACACAGAGGAAGTCAGCAGTAATTTCCCTGGGAGTTTCAGACAATACTGAGTGAGGAAGGAATGAAAACTTGGAAGACAGAGAATCCATCGGCTGTTTCTGTGTTGTCTTACGTACAGTGTGATGTGTGATATGAACTTGTTTTCTGTCTCTGTTCAATGAAAAGACAAATTTAGTGTGTCTCCTAGTTGTCGGCCTCCGTTCTGACTTCTTTAGGAATTTTAAAACCAATACTGATAACGCTACTCGCTGAATTTAAAAAAATCTAAAATGTATTAGCTGGTATTTTTTTTCCAGACACATGAAACAGAAACAGATTTTGACATTTGTTATGTATAGTTATTTGAGTCCTTACTAAAATAATATAACAATAGAGTTCAACTATAACCTTGTTTTACTGTCAATGCTAATATGATACATGTGAAAATACCTAACATCGGTCAGTATATCTGTTTGTATTAGCTGGGGTTTACGTTTTTTAAAATACAAGCTAATATCTTATTGTTATTTTTAACAAATCCAATAAAGAAGACCAAACTCAGTAATATGTTAACCCACCTATTAATACTTTTTTTTATATAACCGCATAAAGAAATGAAAATATTAAGTTTGAACACCACAGGATATTCATGCGACTTGTTGATAATAAGAAATTGTCAGAATATCCTCAACTTTACCCTTTAATTTTGTATTACATACAGAAAATAATCAGAAGGAGATGCCAAACGTGTTCACAGAGAAGCCACTGATTATCCTCAGACGATGGTTCAGTTGTAAGTTCAAGCCATTTAGTAAGCAGATTCTCATCAAATTGAAATATTGGGGCAGATTTCCATTAAAGCTTCTGTCATATCAGATATTTTAAAATATAATTAAGGATAAATAATTAATCCAATGAATTGCTTTTTCTATGTACCGTATAGACCCAGGGCCTGCCTCACAAAGTAGGATTACTAACCTTATCTCATGTGGGTATGGCCTATATGGAGTTTAAAAATGACAGCTGTTAACACGTCAAGGATAAGCTGTATCCAGCCTGTGCTCAGCACAAATTTATGATGCAAAGATGTAAATCACCATTACATTTCTTCAGCATCAGTCTCAGATGCTCTATTGCACCACAGTTCTGGCCTGAAAAAAATGCACACTTTGAGCTTTTCTTGCTCACTTGGCAGCTCTTTGAAGTCGTGTCCACTCGTATGTAATTGATACGAGCAGCCGTTTACAGAGTCCTGTTTTAAGAGAGACTGCCAATTAGGCTGTCTGTCACTTACGTAACACTAATGAGAAATTACACCCTTTAATCACTGTAAATGTTGATACTAACGGTGAGCTACCTGCCAACCTCCACAGCATTCAGTGAATACAAATTGGCCAAAGCAGAGCTGACTGGAGCCTCGGAATACGTTTTACTCTCTATCTGAGGACCAACTCTTGAACTTTTAAAGCCTGAACCATGCAATAATTGCCAGAAAATTCTCATATTCTCATATCATATCAACGTCTCATATTGCTTTTGTTCAAAACTGATGAACAGCAAATAAGGATAACATTTTTTTATTTGAGTGATGGAAACTAGGTTTTTGTACATTCAGATAGGCTTAAATCACACGTTTGTTCCTCAGGAATAAACTGTACTGCATGAGTTGTACATTTGCTCCTAGTTTGAGATTAAAACGACAACAACAACAAAAGAACACCTCTGCAGATAATTGGGTGTTAACAGTTTTACTGTTAAATTTGATAGGAAAGCCTCAGGTATTTGAGGAAGCTGTCAAAAAAATGTGAGCAGCTGGAAGGATTATGCTGGGAGAACTAATCCTAGACATAAACCAAAAAATGATTTTATTAAAGTCAGCCATACTGAAACACAGGTCTTGGTGAAAGTGGTAGCAACCAGTGGTGACACAGTCGTGACAGCAGTGTAGAAGTAAGACCGATGAGCATTTTAACACAGTGTACGCAGGTGTAATTACTGATGTTAGCGGCCACCTGGTAGCCGGTCAGTGCTTGTGGATTATAAGTGAAGCAGCTGATATGAAGTTATGTCCTTGTGCCAGTCAGCTTGGAGGATGTCCAACCTGTGCTTATTAAAAAGTAAGAATCGAAAAGCTTTCTGGGTATTTAATGTGTTTCCTCTCAAGTTTTAAAGACCGCTGTGCAGTGAAAAACACAATCTCCATTTTAAATGGCTCTAATCCTGTTTAAATGCAGATTAGAGAAACTCTGTAATGTAATTAAATGCAGGTATGAGGTAAACAGCTCTATCTCCTTCTGACTTGAGCATTATATGGAAGTGTGCCCAGTGTCTACATTAACATTTTTTGCTACTAGAAAAGTGGCAAGTTTTGTTTTCATGGCTTTTAAATCTTGCATCTTAGGTGAGCACAGGATAACAGGGCAGAATTTCTATTCATTGTGAAAAGTTTTAAGCTCCAAGATATGGAGGTTTTGTTCTTGGATGGCATTTATAAAGAACTCACCATATTCACATGTACAGAGCATCTCTCAGGGGCGGATGGTGTGGTGGAAAATCCAAACGCAGGCTACATAGGCAGGTTTAAAGAACAGTAAGCAAGCTGCTAAAAAATTCTCATGAGAGAACGCAGGAAACTATAAACACAAAAACAGATGAATCAATTTAATCAAAACAAGAAACAATTTTTAAAAAGAGAGCAAAGTTCAAAAAAAGCAACAAAAAAAGCCAAGTCACAACAGCTTCACAGTAATAACGGTCTTTGTTATTGAAGTAACTACCTTGCAGGCAAAAGACTTACCAGTCTCTGAAAACTGAACAGAGGTTGGCTGTTAGTAAAAGTCTCTCTCCTGCAGCGTGATAAGTGTGAAAACTCTACAGCAACATCTGAAATTCATCAGAAAACAGCAATTATTTGTATTTTCACTTAATTAGAACAGTGAATAGAGGGTAAATAAAAACATTGTAAGAATGAGTCATTTAACTCAGGTGTTAATTAACCTGAAGCTCAACATTTAGTCACAGTGGTTTTAGGACTCCTATCCTAAGTTAATGCAACTGTCTTCACAGACTGTATCTTGATAACAGGTAAATGTTGAAACTTTAAGCTCAATGAATAAAATGTAAAATCACTGGAAACCAGAAACATGTCTATAGCATTACTTATAGGCTTTATAATGTGGTTTGATAAGTAAACCTGCATTCTTTAAAACAGACAGCATGTGGTGCCTAAAGACATTTTTCTGATGAGGATATGGACCAGTTATGCATCAGTTCCTAGTTTCAATTCATATTTACCACAGCATGATGAAAATTTAGTAAATTATGGCCCCAATGAGAGCAAAAAAGGAAGCTAAACCAGGTAAGCTTGGTTGTCAAGTTGTTAACCTATGAACCAACCAGTCGCAGCAGATGGCCCCGCCCCTTTCTGAGCCTGGTTCTGTTGGAGGTTTCCTCCTGTTAAAAGGGAGTTTTTCATTCCCACTGTTGCCAAGTGCTTGCTCAAAGGGGTTGGGTTGATTTTTGGGATGTTCTCTGTAATATTGTAGAGTCTTTAGCCTCCAGTATAAACATCCTTGAGGTGACTGCTGTTTTGATTTTGTGCTATATAAATGAAATTGAATTGAATGTGTAGTGTCTCTTGGTTTCTCAGCCTCAGTCTTCTCACTATGAACAAATCTCAGTTTGACGTTTCACTGACCTTTTGGTCACAATGATTTCAGATTTCTGAAGACTAAAATTCAGCACGAATCTTTCTCACACATTTTCTAATATTTCTTTTAACAACATTATGGGGGAGCTGAAACGATGAGGGAAAGGTTCTATGTGAGCATTCATCTTTGAATTTTACTGCTCAGTGCTTATTCAAGTGAAGGCCTATTTCCAGATGATTCACCTGTATGGAGCAATGGCCCCACGCAAAAAGAATTTCCTGTGACCACTCATTCTTATTCTCTTTATGTACACAGACACACACCTGCCTCCTCCACAAAAGCTTGAAAGTGCGTCACTTAAATCATATCCAGACCTCTGTGACAAAGCCAGTAGTGTGTTTTGAAAATGCCTTACTGCTTCAGGCACAGCGGTGCTTTATAGATTTCATTTCACAGCAGCAGCCTACCAGGACTGGGCAAATGGCTCTGCAGTCGCACACTTGGTATAGTTTTTGTACATTGCTTGAGGATGAGTAGATTTGCAGTATCATGCGATCAAAACAACAGTACTCCACATCTCATTTCACTGTGTATTATTCCATCCCCACAGACATGAGGTGGGGAGACAACTCACGACCCAGCAAGAAATTTCACATATTTTCTACCCTGAGAGAGAACTGCCTTCCCATTATGTGACACATGTCTGTTCTAGTTCGTATTTGTTTAGCATTATTTATTCAGGAAATCATATATTCCTCAGTGAGATTTTGAAAAGAGACCTGAGGACAAACTGCATATACAGATGTATCATCCCACACGTGTTTACACAACTATACAGTATAAAATCCTCTAAATACATTTAAATCATAGAACTAATTGACCCGGTGTGACGGCCGGGATGGCTGATGTGTTTGAGGCGTGAAACAAAACGCAGACACGGGTGAGAGTGATGAAGGTTAAAAAAAAAGCGAGCCTTTATTTTGGCTGATATCATAAGCAGAACAAAAGGCAAAGCGAGCTGGAGGGAAAAACTAAACTAAAACCTACACTGAGAAAAATTAAGATTAAATATGAAAACTGTGACAAGAAACAATCTAGACAGGTGCATATGAAACTATGAGGTGAAAAAACATGAGCATAAACCTGAGACCTGGAGAAACATGAAACAGAACAAACAGACGACCCAACACTGAACATAGGAAGACAGAGGACTTAAATAGAAGGGTAATGAGGGAAGTAGAAACACAGCTGACACAAAGTAACCTGACGTCACAGGGTCAAGCAAAACTAAACACACTGAATATGGAAAAACAAGACTTTCAAAATAAAACAGGAAACATGGAGACATGTAGAGATAATAACACACAAGTTTGACAACATAAAACACGGAGACAAGAAAGACATGACAGACTGGGGAAACACGGAACACAGGGAGAGACACGTGAGAATAGATTAGGGAGATGCAAACACAGGCATAACTAAACGTTAAACAATGGGGACAAGACAGACTAACACAGAAGACAGGAAAAGACTCACCAACACGGAGACACAGGTGAGACATAACCTAGACTAAAACTCAACTAATCCCTAACTAAATAATAGTACAAGAACTGAACATTATTCCAATCTAAACATAAGAAAATCAAAAATACAAAGTAAACTCAAAACACTGGGTCACTGGCTCCTGACACCCGGTTGCTACATATGCCAGTTTTCTATTCTGGCTGACCACAGTTTACAAGATGAGTGGAAGATTTTTCACTCCAGTGTTTGGTGCAGTGGGTCCTTTGTGTAAAACACAAAAGTTTCGCGTTCGGCGTGACGGCTGCTCTAAGGAGGTCAGCCACTACATCTGCACCCTTGCTGGGAATATCAAATAATCTGCTAAAAATCAAGGTATTATTTTTGACCAGGATTTGAATCTCACATCTCCAAGCTCATCCGGTCCTTTTTCTTTCATCTAAGAAACATCACAAAAATCAAACCTTTCATGGGCATTTCTCAGTCTTTCCTAAGCCATGTTCAGCTGGTCCAGAACATGGCAGCTAGGTTCAAACATCCCCTCTTTTCTTGCTTCCCGTCACTGGCTCAGAACTCATGTTAAAATTGTATTAATAATATATAAATCCCTACATGGCCAGTCTCCTGCTGAGATCTTATTCTAGGCTTTGATCTCTCCCATCATCTGATCAGGTTCTATAAACTGTACCAAAACCAGAGGTGATTATAATTTTTGAAGTAGTAGCTACTAAACTTTGGAACAGACAACTGGCCTGAACTAGTGAGGAAGACTGTTCCAAACAACTACTCAAACTCGATTTATCATTTTATAGTTTTTTTTTAACCTTTGCCCATTTTTTTTGTCTGTATTTAATTTCAAATGTGTATTTATTAGTATGCATGTATGTAAAAACAAACATAAGACCATATATATATTCTTCTTATTATAAAACAAAAGCAGATTTCTTATTCAGAGCTGAATAAAGAACTCAAATGAAGCTTTCATATTCTAGAAAAACCTGGCTGTGACATCTATTGGCTTGCAGGGTTCTTTCTGTTCTTCCTGTGACTGGTCTACTTTTACTGTCCAATTACATGCATTTTGGGTTCCTTGGTGAAAATGGATGGATTTGTGGGAGATTCATTTTGCTACTCATGTAACGAAGGTAATCTTTTTTTTAAAAAAAGGAGTCTCTCAATGTGAGAAAGAAAACAATTCTGGGGAAGCAAAGAGCCCCATCCATAAAACATCTGCAGTGAATTCACCTCCGAATGATCTTACTCACAATGACAATAACCCAAGGCACCTCACTCAGTTATACTGATCCGTGTGAATGTTGCAGCACACTGACCCTCATGTTCTTCCTGGCAGAGGGGCCCGGGAGGGAGGACTGGAGACACTGAAGTCTCTGAGGACGTAATGGGTCAAGACTGACAGATTTTGGTACATGGGGGGAAATTTTCAGTTGGTAAAAGTTTAAACTGCCTCTGGCACGTGACATTTCTCAGTGTGCTGTCTGGGATACTGCAAATACCAAACTGAATCTTGTGTGTTTAATACACCTGGAGCTGACGTCTTGAATAAAACAGCTTCCTTTTAAGCCAAAGCAACACCTAAGCTCTGTCCTATATTGCAGTTTTGAATATGCGGCACTCTTCCCGACCAGGTGTTTACTGCACTGCATAGATGTCAGCTTATGCCTAATTTGCTTCCTGACAGCGTTCTCACTACAGTATCTCTCTCCCCATGCCTCTCTTCTTGATGCACTCCTGAAACGTTCACATATATTCTGGTTTAAAATGACTCTTATGGCTGTAAATCAACTCATACTTATGTGCGCGCATACACACAAGAGGACTGATGTTTCCCAATAACTCACTCATTCAGCCATCCACCAACTGGCTGGACAGACTTTGATGAAACAGGGCTTTGGAACACAGTGAGTCGCTCTGGAGCCCGTGTCACCACGCATGAGGCACTCTGTGTCTTCGGCAATTGATTTCCAGCTGACACTCAAGTGGCTGTCAGTGAAAGATGACCTGTCAGTGCAACTCAGGGGAGCACATCTACCGAGGCATCATGTCGAGAGACTCATGCGTAAGATGGCAGGTAGACAGACACAGGAGACCCTGAGCTGGGCCTACTGGGGAGCCTCTCTTATTAATAGCCCCAGGTCATTGAAATCTTGCTAACAAGCCAAGCAGGCAAGTATAAGAAAGTCATACTTCTTATTTTGAAGTGAGTACTGCAGTTTGCTTGTATGTCTGACTGTGAGACTCTTGAGTGTCAAAGCTGTACAGCAATGTTTATGTGATGTGTCTGAAAATCATATAGTCTATCTACAGCTCATACATTTACAGTAGCTGATCCCAATTAGCCTATGCTAGCATTGCAATCAAAGCTTAATAGGGTTTGCGTAACAGTTGTGTGCCATAGAAAGAGGGACTTTTTGCCCCTTTTAAACTCCCACAAATAAAAAGCAAACAGGAATTATCAAGCTAGGACGACAGCTTCATCCACCACTCACCCTAAAGCGTCTGTTTTCTCCAGAGGTTTAGTCCTCCTCCACTTGCCCACAGATACGCTGCTTGCTCTTGCCCAAATTCCCAAAGGACCAGAAACTGTCAGCGTGATCTTGGAAGCCAGAGCCACATGTCTGCTTGGCAGCGCTAAAGTCATCTTAACTTTTTCTCACCATGAAAGACTTGGCCATTTCCCTGTGGCCTCTCGCCAACTTGGTGGAAAGATGCTGTCTGTAAAGTCTTGTAAAGCTGTTGTAGGAACAGTAAATAATGGGGCCTAGAAAAGAGCTAAGCAAAGCTGTAGAAATATTTTACGAGATCATGATTAATGCTGCTTGTGTGAGAGCGGCAACCTTTTTTATGATTAAAAGGGCAAATTTGACCTCAGATTTCACAGTTTCACAATTTGGTAGATCGGAGAGAACTCTGTGGCCTTTGGTAAAAAATTTTATTTCACTGTTTCAGTCATGAAGCACACAGCATTGTCGTATATATATTTAAAAAATGCATATTGTACAGGTATCAGGGATATGACACTAGAGTGAAACAGTGGTAAGATAAAGTCATAGAGATTAAAAATGTAGGCCTAATTTACACACAGTCGTTTTATGTCTTTGGGCAAGATCAAAGCTACTTGATTTAAAAAAAAAAAACCTTAGTGTGTCCCTGTAGCTTACGAATTAAGACTCTGATCACGGATTGTATTATCCCATATTTGAGTCTGTCTGGGGACCTTTGTTGCATGTCATTCCCCTTGTCTTCTCTCTCATTTACAGTCATCTTTCTATTGTCATGATGGCATAAAGATGCCTTAACGTAAAAAAAAGATTAATGAATCGAGTAGGAATGAAAGACAGAATTTAATCCTGATCCAGACCTCAAGTTATAAATATATCAGTCCCTCCAAGATGCATACATAAGATTTCCTCAGAAATGTAACTGCATCAGTAAGCACGCCGTGGATATTTGCACGTCCTCTGCGGTGATATGGTTAATTCTCCCTATCACATAAAAGCATCAATATATATATATATTAAAAAAAAAACTATATCCAACAATTTCACCACAATCATAGCGAGTGCACAACGAGCTGCTGTAGTATTTATCTGACCCCTAATCAGTTCAACCACTGAATGATATACATAGATGAGAGAGCACTGATCTGTATGATGGAGGGATTATTGTGGGTGCGAGTCAGCATAGTCACTCAAACATTTGTCTTGTTCATTGTCCATAAATATGATTTATTCATGTTGTTCAGCATTTAGGTGCATTGTACCATGCAATAAGGACTAGATAGCAGAGATGAGAAAGATAAAGTAACAACTTGTGTGTTTCTATTGAACATTTCAAGACGGGTGTAACGTTGCCACTGAGATATCACCTGAATAATTCATGCTTGCACAGCTGTTCTGCAGTGAAAAAAGTGTGAATTTCATATTTTAAAGGTATGCAATTTAAAATAGGAATGTATACGTTTTTATTCGCTTTTGAAGCCTGTCTTGCCGAGCAAGGAATCGCCACTTTTTCAGGAAAAGAAAGCCTCGGTAACAATATTATCATAAACGCTTCTCTTAAGATCCTCCCTGCACTCCTCTAAGGTCAACCCTGCTTTGTAAAGCACAGTTAATCTGTAACAGATTACAATCAGAGTTGTTATTCACCACAGAGAGATGCATTCTTTCTGTTGAATGCAAATTAAATATTTTCAAGACGCTTTAAAAGACTGGTAATTGGGGCCAGACTGCCTCATAAAGGCCTCTGTATGATTCAATAAAGTGCTGCAGATGATTTAACAACATCTGAATCCAAGTGATGTGTCCCTCACACAAATATTTATTGGGGGGGCAGCACCTTGTAAAAGTGCATCCTTGGCCCTATTAAAACACTTCAGCGGTTCTAACTATCATGTATTGTACAAGGCAGAGTAGTGGAGAGTCGTACTTTGTTTGTTGTGTGCATATTGTCCAACTTAGATTTAATGAAGTGAGGTGACACAAATTTTATGAATCATCAGCTCCATCAAAATGAAGATGACACTACCCACTATTTGGTCACTCCTTTTCTCAGTTCAGTACATCAGCTGCCAGCACCTTGAAAGCCAAGGTCGCCCTTTAATAAAAACATAAAAATCTCTGCCATTACCCGGTTAAATGGTGCAGAAGATTTGGCTTTAACAGGACTACTTCCCCTCCAAATTCTGCTGAATTAATTATAAGCAAAGTGGGAGGCACTTTTAAGTTAATCAGATCTTATCAAATGCCCATGTGTGGGTGAGACTGATGAAGGTCACTCATTCCAGTGACTAAGTGAACGATAGCTTAAAAGATACGGTTTTAATTAGCAAAATGTTAAAACTCATGTGAGTAATGTTATGCAGTGCATGCACATAAAGTATGTTTACAGCTAGCTTCTTAATTTACTTGTTGTGTCATTCCTTATGGTTGAGATATTTGTGTGAACAAATCTTGTCCTGTAATGAATCTGCTTAAAGTAACTTACAGAGCAAGTAAGAAAAAAGAAAGTTATTTTTTTCTGATGGGTGTTGGAAACAGTAGCTATGGGTGCTAGCTGTCTGCTAGGTGTCACCTCAGGTAATTCAAGTCCATCCATCCATCTTCATCTGCTTTATCCGGGGTCGGGTCGCGGGGGCAGCAGCCTAAGCAGAGAAGCCCAGACCTCCCTCTCTCCAGCCACCTCCTCCAGCTTATCCGGGGGAACACCAAGGCGTTCCCAGGCCAGCCGAGAGATATAATCTCTCCAGCCTGTCCTGGGTCTGCCCCGGGGCCTCCTCCCGGTGGGACATGCCCGGAACACCTCGCCCAGGAGGCATCCTTGTCAGATGTCCGAACCACCTCAACTGGCTCCTTTCGATGTAGAGGAGCAGCGGCTCTACTCTGAGCCCCCTCCTGGATGGCTGAACTTCTCACCCTGTCTCTAAGGGAGAGGCCGGCCACCCTTCGGAGAAAGCTCATTTCCGCCGCTTGTATCCGCGATCTCGTTCTTTCGGTCACTACCAGTCACTACCAGCACACCCTCACTACACGTTTAGGTGCACCGGGTCTGTCCAGTGTCCTCCCCCACCACCTGATCCAACTCACTACCAGGTGGTGATCAGTTGACAGCTCAGCCCTTCTCTTTACCCGAGTGTCCAGAACATATGGTCGCAGGTCAGGTGATATGATTACAAAATCGATTATCGACCTGCGGCCTAGAGCATCCTGGTGCCACGTGCACTTATGGACACTCTTATGTTTGAACAAGGTGTTCGTTATGGCCAAACTGTGATTTGCACAGAAGTCCAATAACAAAACACCGCTCGGGTTGAGATCAGGGAGGCCGTTCTTCCCAATCACGCCCCTCCAGGTCTCGCTGTCGTTACCCACGTGAGCATTGAAGTCTCCCAGTAGGACAACAGAGTCTCCAGGTGGAGCACCTTCCAGCACCCCACCCAGGGACTCTAAGAAGGCTGGGTACTCTGAACTGCCACTCGGCGCATAAGCGCAGATGACAGTCAGGGCCCGTTCCCCGACCCTGAGGCGCAGGGAATAAACCCTCTCATCCACCGGGAAGAACCCCAACGTACCGGCAGCAAGCCGAGGGGATATTAGAATACCCACCCCAGCCCGCCGCCTCTCACCAGGGGCAACTCCAGACTGAGACAGAGTCCAGCCCCTCTCCAGGAGACTGGTTCCAGAGCCCAAGCCATGCGTAGAGGTGAGCCCGACTATATCTAGCCGGTACCTCTCAACCTCACGCACTAACTCAGGCTCCTTCCCCACCAGAGAGGTGACATTCCATGTCCCAATTGCCAGTCTTGGCAGCCGGGGATCAGTCCGCCAGGGCCTCCGCTCCTGGCCGCCACCCGGCACACAAAGCACCCGACCCCTATGGCGCCTCCTGCGGGTGGTGGGCCTGCGGGAGGATGGGCCCATGTCCCCTTTTCTCCTTACCTGAGCAAGGTACCGTCCCTACACACTGCTCCCCGGGCGCCCAGTGGCTGCCCACTGCTTCACTGAGTGAATGGGTTAAATGCAGAGAGGAATTTCCCCACGGGGATCAATAAAGTAAAGTATACATTATGGTATATTTGCACAATGACTGAAACTAGCCCACTGAATGAACAGTGGGCTGTGAGGTAAGTTCCTTGATCATTAATATGCACTGTTTATAAGTGTTTATTTGTACTGTTCATAAGGTTGGAAACCTGCAGTTAGCTGAGACTGAAGAAGTCATTTGGATGAGTGACGAAAAATTTATCCCACTGAAAACGTCCAGATGAACAGATACAACCTTTTGTGAGGAGTTCATGAAGGTTCCCAAGTCCTGCCATTGCAAAACAAACCCAAATCATCACCCCTCAGTTGGTATGAAATGCTTAAACTGAGAAGTTGTGTTTGGTTTTCACAGGGCGCAGGGTCCTGTGCATTATGGCCACACGTTTCCATCTTGGTCAAGTCAGAACAATGTTCTAGAAGTGTTTTGGCCCATTCAGATGCAACTTTAACTTTAACGTTTTCTCGTGGAAAGGCTTCCCATATAGCCATTCTTGTTCAGTCTTTTTGTAACTGTATTGTCACAAGCTTCAACATTTAACATGTTAACTGAAGCCTGAAAAGTCTGAGATGTAGCACTTGGGTTTTTTGCAGTCTCTCCTAGCATTGGATGGTCTGACCTTGGGTGAATTTGTGGGACGTCCACTCCTGGGAAGATTGTGGCATTGCTTTAGCACGCCTGAATGCTCCAAAACATCAAACTGCCAGAACATCTGGTGTTATACTGCAGGTTACTCTTGGCGATGATCAGTTAATCAAATGATTGCAGAAATCTTTCACTATAACATGGCAGTTTATACTTGATAATCAAATTTCAGCTGGCATATAGAACACAAAAGTCTTGAATCTAGCATATCACCTGTAAATGAAATTCAACTATCCAGGCATGAGATGTGAACATGAAACCATATGGATTGACCTATAACTCATTATTTGGAATGTTATAGTGAATGAAATCCTTCATGGATCACTGCTAACAAATCGCGCTGCACCTCACTGGACTTCATTTATATATATTTTTTTGCTGGTTGCAAAGTTTCTGTGGGAATTAAATTCTATAAATATATTTTTCTGTTTAGTTTAGTTTTGTAAAACATACATGTAACTGTTACAGATTAGGGACTGTATATCAGTGGGCTGACTTAAGGAAACTAAGATGGAACAGAAAAATTGAGCAGTTTGTCTTTTTTATCTCATATTTTAGTATCACAGAACAAAACATACACACAGTAGGACATTTGCTAACTTGTTACCACAGTAACCAATTATTCTTACATTGTTTGAAGGCCACACCTGACAGTTTCCATGACCTTTGACAAATTTCATTAACAGTACTTTAACTGTTCTCAGCAGTGGCATCCATGCTTATCACACAGACCTATGGTTTATATGCTTTCCTTTCTTAGCCACCTAACACAAGCTTAACCTCAATTATATGGTCTTCTGGTCGCATTAGATTTTGCCTGTGAACACAGTATGTTAGAAATAGACAGCTTTCCCTCCCATCTTTTCCCCTGCCCAACTTTTGCAAACCAGGTCGCTTTTAATTTGCAAATTACTCCTTGTTGGAAAAAGTTGGAAAATCACACTCTTCCTCTTCATTGCTTTCTCTGATAATGGGACTGTATTTTCTATCTTATGTCAGGTACAGTTTCCACAGTTAGTCCAGTTTTTCCACCTTCCACAATGACAGCTAAAGCAAAACAATGCAACCACAACATGTCCTGTCCTTGTTGTGGTTGCACAACTGAGCATTCATTACCTCAGGTGATTTGTACTATGTGACAGACAGAATTGCACAACAAGAAAAGGAGTCATTATGTTATACCTCTGGTGCTGGGGAGACACTAGTTACACCGAATTGATAAATTATCTAAATGCTGTCATTTCTCCCAATTAATGCATCATTGTTACTAAATTTTCAGTCACGGGAAGCACTTTGCACCAGAGCTGGTTGGCAGTGCTTGAAGAGCTTATATATTGGAAACTTGATGGGCTTAGTCATAGTTCTGGAGTAGTTCTTCTCCGAGATGCGAAATATAACCTTTTTTTGAAAGAAAAATAACAACCCGTTTGAAATGAGCAGCTAAGCCAGGGCTGTCCAACTCCAGTCCTTGAGAGCTACTGCCCTGCAGCTTTTAGACGCATACTTGTTCCAACACACCTGTATCAAATCAAAAGCTTGTTATCGGGCCTTTGCCAAACTTGATGGTATGCTGAAGAAGTAATCCAATCATTTGATTCACCAGTGTTGGATGGGATGAGTCCCTTTGTTGTAGGGGTGGATCTAAAAGCTGCAGGACAGTAGCTCTTGAGGACTGGAGTTGAACACCCCTGAGCTAAGCTAGGTAGTGCACATGCCTCACATTTTATTTGATCTATTTGACCAGTCATGCATCTCTGTGCAAATGTTTATGTTGCTACAGATTCCAAGACAACCCAAAGCACTTAAACTCACTCTGTAAGCTCTCTTTAAATCTACTGGCTGAGAATTATAGTTCTTATCTAATGTAACCCATAACATGAAAGTTTAATGTTACCATGAACACACTTCACTAATTTGCTTTTTTGTTTGTGTGGCATACATACTTTTAACATTGCAGTGAACTAGATGTAAGTCAAGACAACCTAACAAACTTTAGCTAATTGGGAAACTAGTATGAGAATATGGAGTCAGTCACACCATATGTTAGAGCAGGGGTGGGCAACTCCAGGCCTCGGGGGCCAGTGTCCCTGCAGGTTTTAGATGTGTCCTTGAACCAACACAGCTGATTTAAATGGCTAAATTAGCTCCTCAACATGTCCTGAAGTTCTCCAGAGGCCTGGTAACGAACTAATCATGTGATTCAGGTGTGTTGACCCAAGGTGAGATCTAAAACCTGCAGGACACCGGCCCTCGGGGCCTGGAATTGCCCACCCCTGTGTTAGAGAGTATAATGGCACAAACATCATTGGAACCACAAAGTCTTCTTGTGACAAACATGCAGAATAAATATGTGTGAGTAACAGCAAATGTAGGCAAGCTGTCACATATCAATTCCCCTTCTTCCCCCACCCCGAGGAAAAAAGGCATTAATGAGAAATGAAAGTGTTCCAGTCACATTACCCAAAAATATGCATGCTTCAACTTCTTAAAAAGGCACCCAGGGAAAAGGTCTAACTTTTCTTAATCACTAACACATATAACATTTATCTCTGAGAAGAAAATATGTAATTCATTGTTTAACCAGTGGATCAAGGACTGTTATATTTATATTTCTTCAATTTTATTGTGAGGAATTAATTTTATTCCATCAATCCAGCAATTCCTGGGTCTACAACATCTCACCTAGGAACTTATTAATGTGTTTGTCTCACCTGCATGTCTCTGCTTTGCATTTGGCAAAATATTATGAACACTGTTTGATGTGATCAACTAACAGACAGTTTGTGGTAAGTTTACTACTGGTTAGCTTTCAAACCAGTAGTTTTTACTGAAACCAAAAGTTTGTGAGAAATTTGAAAGGAACACATTTATTAGCATTTGTAATCATGTCATTTCGAGAAACAGGCTAAATGGTTTGCACATGATTAATTTTGAATAAGAATTGCAAAATAGAATTATTTATTAAGCCTGAACAAAACACCATCTGTAAAAACCTAATTTTATTCAAATGGTTGTTTGTGTAAATTTGACAATACAGCAATAATGTAATACGTAAGTATGCATTAGTTAACTGATAGATAATGTCAACGCAGGTAAACATAATGATATACACCTTAGCTTCTGCACAAAAAAACTCCAATTATTCTGGTTCCATCCATTTTTCTTTCACTGGTACTATTTAAAATTCTTCAATACATAATTCATTATTTCAGAGATATGTGATCAGGATATAAAGATGCTTAATCTGGTTGAGAAATCACCCATGCTGTGAGTGCATTATGCGGATGCTAATGCATTTAGCTTGAGACAATAGCAATGTTAATGTAGCCGGAGTGAGCACGAAAGTCACAAAGAGTTCAGTGTTAACATTAAGAGACATTGCATGAATGAGTCATGATTTTGTCTAAATGCATTTGTAACCGTATGCCTTGTGTCTTGGAACACGTCACACAAACAAGAGGTAAACAACAGGGTTAGTTACTATGAAGCAAAGCTCAACTCTGACAACACAGTGGTGAAAAAAACACTAAAAATCATCATTAGCACATTCAGTCTCTCCCTTCATCATGCTTTAGGGTGTAAAATCAAGATTGATGGTGCGCAAGATTCAGGAGTAAGATGACACCCAATTCTACACTCCCTCATTGTCTAGCCGTCTTCTTATAAGCAGATAGCAAGCTGTGATATTCAAAGTGACACTCAATTAGGTGTGCACTGGGCAGGGGGACACAGATTGATTGAATGGCTTATTCGCTGAATGCAGAAATAACTATGCTGAAATTGTCTCATGCTTTTCTCCACAAACCTTTGCTAGACATATAAGGTGAAATTGCTAGATGTGACATTACAAAATAAGTGTGTGTACGTGTGTGGTTCTTTTTGTTTCTTTTGTTATTCAGATTAAGAACGTACTCAGCCAAAAGAAGAAAAAAAAAATCACCAAAGGCAAGGACATCCATCATTTCATTCTGGTCAAGTGTTGAAAGAGGAAAGCAGCATAATGGATAAAGTAATGATGTTGTTACACAGCACTAATGCTCGCTTAGTAGTACTCAGCGGTGCTCTAAACTACCTGTTTATAATAGGTCTGTTACCGTAACACCTCCAGATGTTGCCATTTAAGTTATGAAAATGATCACAGGCCCAACATTTTGCCCTTGTGCAAGTCCATTTATACCAACATAAAGATAATGTGCACAGCTCAAATGGAAAACATCTGCCAGGAGGACACATTCAGGAGCTGAGAGGCAGTGTGTTACCACATCAATCACCTCGGTCGATGAGTTTACTTAACCTCATTTTAGTAATTACTAGCTAATCTTGGGTTGACAATTAAAAACGGTAAGCAAAGTTGTGCCTGTTTAGCAAAGCACTACCCTATGCTTAATCTCCTCTTTAACATAATAATAAACAGGCACTGTAAACAGGTCTCATGCCACGTGTGTCACTTACATGTCATTTCTTCTTTTAGTTAGTTTTTTCCTGTTGGTTCAGATAGCTACTGGCTACTTCTAGTTGGAACCTATGACTTGAACAAACAAACCTATGAAAATCTTGTCTTTAACCTAACTGAACAATAGGTGGCCTGCAATCAGGTGTCATGTCACACACTGCAGCTATATTTCAAATTATTTCTGGGTTTTTTGTTGTTTTTTCCCCTTTGACTATTTTTTTTTTTTTTATAAATTACTATATATATATATAATAATATGTAAGTCTACACATAGCAAATACAAAGTCTGGGTTTCAATACATTTGAACTTGCAATATATCCATTGTCACCATCTCAGCTCTCTACCTAGCTGTCCCTCTGATGTACCCATTTATAATCCTGTCGATTCTCCTTGACTCCACCCCCCAAAAATCTTATCATCTTCAACTTATTTAATTTGTTCTGATATCTCTCCAAACTATACATCACCACCATCTTGTAAACACTCCTTTTCGTTCTTGCTGCTATCCTTTTGTCACAAATCACCCCTGACACTCATCTCCAACCACTCCACCCTGGCTGCACTCTTTTCTGTGTGTAGTTTCTGTTGCTTTGGATCATCTCTTTCTCATTCACACGTGCATCCTGTCTTACTTCTAATGACTTTAATTCCTCTTCTCTCCAGAGCATACCTCCACCTGCTCCCTGCTCTCACTACAGAGGATATTGTCATCTTGTTTGAACATTTCCATTTCTATCCTTAGTCATTTTCTCCATTCCTAGTATTTCTATCTAGTATATACTAATAGAATATATATACTATATATACTATATCTATTCTCTGGTATATCTACTTTGTTCATCTTCCAGCCTGTCTCACTTTTTCTTTCCTAAGCTGTTCCTTTGAATTATTTCCTGTACTTCCTCATTCTATCACCAAATACCCTTGTCCCCTTTCCAGAAGATATACCAAGCAGTTTCCCTCTGTCCTCCCTGCAACCCAGAGCCTGTTTCAACTCCCCCCAGAAGCCTGCACAACATTCTTCCTTCTTCAGTTTCCACCATTCAATCCTCACTTTTGCCTTCACGCATTCTTCTTGATTTCTAAAGTCATCCTAACGACCACCATCCGATGCTGCCTGGTTACATACTCCCCTGCATTCACCTTGCAGTCTCCTATCTCTGTCAGATTGCACCTTCTTCATAATCTAAAGTTCCCCCCCATGTGCACCTTCATCCACATTTATATGTCACTCAATGCTCCTCCCTCTTTCTGAAATATGTGTTCACCACAGGCATTTCCACCCTGTTCACAAACTCCACTACCATCCCCGCTTCTCCATTTCTCTTCTTAACACCATACCTACCTAACACCTCCTCATCACCTCTGCTGCATATCTATTGAAGTCTGCTTCAATCACCCCTCTCTCCCCCCTGGGGACACTGTACCACTTGATCCAACTTACTCCAGAATCCTTCTCTCTCTTCTAATTGACATCCAACCTGTGGGGCATACGCGCTGACAACATTCAACATCACCCCATCGATTTCCAGCTTCAAGCTCATGATCCTGTCTGGCACTCTCTTCACCTCCACAACACTACTCCTACTCCATCTCTCTCCCCATCTATACAATGACAAAACCATTTGAATCCACCTCCATTGTTCCTGGCTTTACGTCCCTTGCACCTGGTATCCTGCATATATAACATATCTACCTAAAAAAAAGCAATTGCTACTTACTTTGTAATTTATATTTTTATTTAGTTTATTTTTATCGTCTTTTCTACTTTTTGTGTTCTGTTCCATAGACAGGACCAAAAAAACTGCATGTACTCACTATGATGTCATTCACGTGGTCATGAAGTTCCTGTGTTGAAGCCAGAAGACTGGTGGGGTACATAATGGACAAGCCGAGAGTCCACCGTGGGGCTAATGTATAATTTATGGCACCATGTTTGTTTGCATAGTATTTGCCTACAGAGAACTTATGGAGAGTGCTTTGCAACCAGTGTAAATCTGCTCCTGTCAAATACACTGCTCCCATCTGACAACAGATGTTCTCTGTAAGAGGGACAGTACGCAGCTGCCCACGGACTGCCAACAGACTGCCACCACTGAACCATAATTTCCCTTTAACACAGAGAGACCACCATGCACCCTCACATCCATGCATTGGCTGATCTAGATTACCCAGGTAACCCAACAGAGGAACCAGCATGGAGGGAATGTGCAAACTTCACAGAGAAAGGCCGTAGTTGCCCAGGAGCTTTGAGCAAGAAACATTCTTACTATGAGATGTCAGTACTGAACCTATAATTTTATTTTCAGTTTATATAGTTTACGCATTTAATTGTACTTAAGACAAATACTAAATATTAAAAGGGATCAGGGATCATCACACTCCCATTATATAATACCAATAAAAGGTTAATGTACATTTGTAAATAACCATTTTCATGTAAATTGGATCACAATGTTACGTGTTTCAGTATGCAGCATAGTCTTCTTCACGTCTACTTGATAAACACTGTAAAGCCAATTTGAGTTTTATCATATCTGTTTAATTCAGCTGAGGCTGTAAGCCTTAGATAAACTGTGAGGATTAAACTCAAGAGGGTGATGCATTATGCTTATCAATTTCAACCCAAAATTTATGGATTAACGTCTCTTTGAGTGAACATTTTTTTAAGGTCCACTGTGAATTCAAGTCCTCCTGGGTTCCTTCAGCCAGCATTTGAAGGATTAATTTGCTCTCTCCATTAGACAGCAGCACTTGGCTGCCCAGGCCTCCAGAGGGAAACGATGAACATGGCCAGTGTTGTAATTGCTTTAATACTATCAACACAAAAACATGTTTCCTCTGATGTTCACGGTCACAAATTAAAATATGAGACTTAATTAATTGCTGTGATTCAGGTGTTATTTACTTGTTGCAGTGGGGTGTTGCTGCTGCTTGTCCTGTGTGAAATATAAAAATGAAACTAAAGCACTGAAAGAGCCTGGGGTGGCTACGCCGCATGGGGTACCTAAATGAGATCCACTTGATAATGCCAGTTTTCTCCAAGAAAGTGGCACTTTGATAATATGAAATGCAGCACCCCGAGGACACCTGTTAGACAATTATCTCAATTTTCAGCACCATTTATTAATGGCTGACAGTTTGTCAACCTCATTATGTCAATTTGCAGTTTATTTGTGCAAGCTGTATGTGCTGCAATGTCCAGGTGCCAAGCTGCTTTTGGTCACCTGTTCTATTGTTTTGTTGTTGGGACAGTAATTAAGAAGGCCATTATTTCTGATTAGTGTTCCTTTTCATAATTAATGAATAGGCAGCTTTGTCCAGATGGCTATTTCATCACTAAGCCATTAGTCATCTTGTTAAGCTGGACCTTCAAAGTGAAGCAATAAGTTAAACATATTTCCTACAATAAAAGCACAACAGTCACATTGATTTTAAGCTTCAAGAACACAAGTTTTACTGCTTTAGGAGAGTCAGGAAAAAACTTTTGTTTTATTGTTATAATATATAACGAAAATGTGCTAGGTGCTTTCTGTTCCTTCAGTTTACAATCCCATAGCAATACAATAATGAGGACATAAATCAAAGTCATCCAATTCTTGTCTCTGTCGGTTTTTATTTTTTGTATTTTTTTGGCCCCCAGTTTGCTTCTCAGTCCTGCAGCCTGATCAAATGGTCCCAGAGGCCACACTTGACCTCAACTCTGTTAACCCTGACTAAGCTCAGTGGCAGTTAGTGTTTTATCACCTGAAGAGGGAACCAACTTTTCCTTCAATCCGCGCTAAAACTAATTAAAGTTGGGGCAGAGGAAGCATCTGGCGAGAAAGAGAGAGAGAGACGGAGCGAATGAGGTTGAGTGAGTGACGTCGGGAGAAGAGAGATTAACAAGTGCAGGCAGAGCACTGTCTCTCAGTCGCTAATCCTTAAAGTCACAGATACGCAGTAAGCTGGGCCCTTTGTCAGTTAAAGACTGCCTTCAGATCTACCCAACTCTTTGTCTGCTGCCGTGCATCCTCCTCCCCTTATACCCTCTACTATACCCTTACTCTTCATACTCCTTGAATCAGGGATAAACATGGGAGCACTCACTTTTCCAAGCGAGATGAAAGGCTGCTGGGGGTTGAAAGAAGCAGCTCATGCAACAGAGATGGCTTGCCATAACACCAGATGGATAAAAGAGCATGGAGGAAGAGAAAAGCAGGAGGTGTATGAAGAGGCTCTATTTTTTCCCCACAGTGTTTACATGTCACAAAGTGACTTCAACAGATTTGTTTAGCACCTTATTAAAAAGTTCTACTGGAGCTTGGAGAAGTTGCAAAGTAGATTTTTTTAAAAATTTATTTATTTCATTTTCTTTTTTTGGGAGGGTTAGTAACTAGTAAAGTGTGAATTTTTATGGACTCTCACATCATTACATACTGACATCAAAAAGGCTTTAAATACATTTTAAAAGCTTAATATCCTTTAAACAACTTTATGTATTCAGTTAAATTCAGTTAAAATGCTTTTTTAATATCTGAGACTGATGTAATGAAACTTTTTTAATTAGAGTTATTATTATGTTACCCAGTGTATAAAACCTGGTCTTAAAAATTATGCTTTCATTTATTTAACCCTTCTTTACCGTAAACTTTTTTTTAATTACTACTTCAAAAGATCAGCAAGATCACTGCTGTACTTTTACAAAACTTCACAAATGTAGAAAATAAAATAAAAAATACATTCATAAGTTTGTTGCCTTTCGTTTTTTTTTTTTAAAACCTATTAAACTCTTAGAAAAGTAAGTTTAAAAACAGCCCCGGATGATACCCAAACTTCTCTTTTCATGCTTAAAGTCTTGTGATATGCAACCAACCTCTTTATGCAGACTTTCACTGGTTGATGTCCTCACAACATGTTGTCCTTTTAATGTGTCAGATCCTGTTGTTCTGTCAGATACTGCTGGGATCAGTGATTTAACACACCAGTCGACGCACTATACGATGCAGGAAGATAATGTTTCATTTTTAAAGATCATAAACACTACATTAAGTAGAAGTAGAAGTTTTTTTTAAAAATAAATAAATAAATAAAATTAAATGATGTAAAAAAAAAAAATCATCCATAAGATGCTGGCTTGGGAGTGGCTACAAATGGAAGATACAATGGATACCTGAAGTATTAAATTGTTCTTAGGAGATTTCCTGATCAGTTGTCTGTCATCAATTGTCAGCATGTTAAAGGTATGAAAGCTTTTGCAAGTATCTCAAAACTGACCATGTAACATAAATATACATTTTGCTCAGCAACAAGCCAGTTCAGAAAAATCAGAGAGAGCTTGGTTGTCACAGACCAGCTGTCTTTTGATTGTAGGCTACTTGTTCGAGTTTTAGATCTGTTATTTATGTAAGGGGTTAATGTTTAAGTAATTGAGAATAGCTGATTTTCAATCTGTGTCTGTCCAAGGCTGTGTCCAAATCATAGCGACACACAGCCTTGGACACAGACAGACACAGATTGAACATTTGATACTTTTGTTTCTAAACCTCTGACTCATGGATGGACAATGACAGTGTTCCAGCAATACAAACAAAAGCCAATTGGCTTGGCCTAGTCACTTAACCTTAAAGTCACTTAAATGTGCTTTTTTAATGACTCAACCAGGTACATCAGCAGTAATTAGCATTTGAATGTGAATCAGTCCATTGGGCTTCGGATGCTAAGGGTCAGTGCTAGTACAGGCAAGCCACAAAAGGAGGACCCTCATTAGGCAGCAGAGACAGGGTCCGTTTATATCCAGGTGGCTACTGGGCGGTTACTCAGAGCAACTTGGGTTTTTTTGTTTGTTTTTTTAAATAAGTCATACCATCTGTCAGAAGCGCTAGTGTCTTTATTGCATATTCTTTTCTACAATGGATCTCCTTATCATGGTCCCCTCCTAATGATCTTATCCACTTCACTGACTAAGATGCAATATTCATTTAATTGCATAATCGGCGTATGGGATTTGTTTGGGTAGCCAAAATGAATATACAGGGTGTCTGGGTGCACTGTGAGTTGATGAGACAATTATTGTGCTAGCATGCATAGCTAATTGTTTGCAGAATGCCAGCCACTTGTAGAGATATTTGAAAATTTGCTCTGCCTGCTAGATTATAAATGTAGTGACAACTTCCACCAGAGACTTTAGTGCAATAAGGCAAACTCTTCCACTCTTTCTGTGGAAACAGAAACAGAAAACTTAGTAGTTATTCAACCACATCACAAATCATCATCAAATCATCATCAGAAAACATATAGCTTTAACCACACAGTGGAAAGCGGTGGAGGAAAACATCCCAGCTGATATGTAGTGGTATACGGTATATGTAATTTCATTAAGTGTGGGAAAAGTGACATGTCAGGCTGGAGAAATTCTTCTATCATTATAAGTTAAGAGCCAATGATTTTTAAAAAGAAAATTTATTATAGAAGTAATTTATTTTTAACTACAGCTGCACCTTATCATTTCTGTTCAAATCTTTTAATTAATAACTAGTATCTGAAGAGAAGATTTTTTTTTTTCAAGCAAAAGCAGAGCTTGTTACAGGATTTGTTAAATAACATTTTTTAATCTTCTCTATCCACACTGACATTATTTTTACAAGTACGTTTTGGCTAATGCAACACACAATTTCACAACAGCAACTTTTAAAATGGTCAAACACGACAACAAGCGCTTAATACTCCTTTCGTAAAAGACCTGTAGCCACTTGATAAACAGCATTACTGAAAAAACGGGTCAAAAGTACAACAGGTCTGGTAGTTTGACAGAATACAAATATTCTAACATTGTCTGACACCTACATAAAACATGTCAAGGCTGTTTGTTGGTGCATATTGGATCTCCAGTGGCAAACGTAGTCACCTTCAGCCCCCAGCCACACTGTAATCTTCCACATTAAATATTTATCTGTTGAATAACCAGAGCCCTGGGATCCATATTTCATCTCCAACAACATCAGCCTAATATTTCATTAAAACTATACAGTCAGAGCCTGAGTTGCAGGCACTTGAATTTTGGTTGAAAAAAGCCATTTATAAACTTGTATTAAAAATTATTTGTTGAAATACATGTATGGTTTTCCTCACAAAATATTAATTACAGATTAATTGCTGAGCATTCTATAGATTTACATGAATATATTAAATGGTTTTTAAACCAGTTATTTCATCATTTCATTTCATGACTGTGCACATATCCTCATTGCAGAATCATAATAGCAGAGTCACATAATCACATTATGGAAAATGTATGAGTGTCAGCGTCAGCCACATTTGGATAAGATAAAACGTCACTACAGAAAGTCTTTGTCAGCTCCTTGAAGTTGAAACAGAGAGAAAATTCTCCGCAGTTAAACTTTCATTAGTTTTCTGTGTATCTGATGTTAATCCCAAATAAACAGCATGCATCTATTTTGATATCATAGAAAAGAGGATTTAGAACTTGCCTGAGAACCATCACAAGTTTAAATTGGCATTAAAATAATCCAGCCATAGCTGTGTGAAAATAATGGCTACAGTGCAACCTATGAGCTATTTCAACATAATTTTGCCAGTTTATAAAGTGCAGTGAAATATCAACAAGAGAACTTACAGGGTTCAAAAGAGAACCAGTACTGGCATTTCAATAGCAGATTTATAGCCTGAGTGGCCACATAAAACACTTTTTTGTATGTAATAGGGGTGTGCATGACTAGTTAACTAGACATTTGATTCTCATGCTAGTTAGTGCCAGAAATTCTAGTCAGTTAAAAGTATTATTTTTATTTTTGGAATATACAACAACAGTTACCAATTTAAAGAAGTGGTGACCATTGCTTAAAGGGGGATTCAGCAATTGGGGAACCATAAGCTCAATGACATGAAACCACTTATTTTCAGTCACTGAAAATAAGTAAAATAAAAACTTGTTTTGAATTTTTCTATGTGTAGGCTGTGATCAGATGACTTGTGTTGGTACTTCAGTATAGATTCAGCCAAGTGAATTAAAAAATATATAAGCAGCTGTTTGATGAGCTGTGTGGCTTATTTTCATAAAATTATAAACATACAATTAATATACTTCAATGTGTTTTATAACACATTTGACAAAAGTATAATTCAGCAGCACATCATATATAGATCCAATATCCACTTTTAAAACTCTACATTAAATTAAGGTATTACATGTCGCATTTAAATTTCCAGTTGATCAAATTTTACATGCTGAGCAGTCCTTACCTTTGAAAATAACCTCTCATTTTCCTTTCCTGTTCTATAGTATGTTGCGTTACTCTCCATCTGTCAGTGTGGCACTTTAAAGTTTTCTTTCTCTTCCTGGGAGAGAAATGGTTTGTCACAAAATGTGTTTGCTATCTAAATGTCAATATAAGCACATATTTTGGCATATTTATCGAGCTGTTTGAAAAAGAAGAATTTGAAAATACCTGCCATTGTGACCCAAACTTTATTTGCACCATCAACACATCACCTGCATAAAAAGAAAAGATGATTTGCATTCAGATTGTCAGTTGGCTGTGGGATGTTATTATTATTATTTTTTTTTACTATTGAATAAGTATCGACGCCATACTGCAGCACATGAAAAATTAACTCACTTCCAGTATTACACAATTAATCTGCCTATCAGAGTTAGTTTCTCTCTAACTGATGGTGCTGGACTGCAGTTCTGAACAACAGCACATGTGCAATGCCACAATGCCACCCTCAACACACACACACACACACACGCACACACGCACACACACACACACACACACACACACACACACACACTCTGTGAATAGAAGTTATAAACAAGTGAAGGAAAAAGCTATGTTAACTAGTGTTGTTCTGTAGTAATTAGCTATGTGTAAGCTTTGTCAGAATAAACTGGAATATAACCAACTGTCAAGGTGGGCCGAGGCCAGTACGTGAACACAAACGCAAATTTAGACAGTCACAGCAGGAATCGAGTTTAGCTAAACTTTTCTATTTACTGCGTTTACTATTTGTAAACACAACCGAAAGCAATAATAATATGTGTCTCATGAAACTTGAACGAGGGTCTCTGAAACAGAGGGAGAGAGAGGTTAGGAGTGATACTTAGGAATGGAGATGGGAGGTGATGTAACAGATGGCCTTCATGGATTACTTTACTAGCAGGTGGAGAGGCCTAGAGGGGAGGCAGAGCTAGCCAGGTGTGTCCAGACGGAACCTGAATGGCCCAGTAATCCGGGATTGCAGTGGCAGGAGGGTCGGCAGGTGAGGAGTCGAGAGTCCGTGAACATGAATCAGTGGTTTGAGATTCCAGGGGTGACCGGCGTCCAGGTGAATGAAAGGAACTGCAAAGGTTGAGTATGATGGATCCAAGAGGCTACTAGAATGCAAGGACAATTAGGTAAGTTAACAAGAACACAAAAAATCACAAGAAGCAAAGTCCACCTGTTACTAACGTGGGTTAGGAGACAAACTGGTGAAGAATAGTTGCAGGTGCTGGTCTTAAAATCTGCTGGCTGAATATCCCAGATCACAAGCAGGTGAGTGTGACAGATGCATTGATGAGAGTTCTGGCCAGAGGTGGAACTCAGCAGAACTGCGAAAAAACACAGCCACAAACCCGGACCATGACACAAACTCTGCAAACTAGTCTGACATAGTGAATGTTTGCAAAGTTATACACCATGCAAAATGCTGTACCTTTGACTTCACAGCATGAATTCATTAACAAGGAGCCCAATTCTAAAATACTAACAAAGTATGTGTTTGGTCGAGGAGTTTTCTCTCATTTAAACAGCTAACAATTTACTTGGCAGAAATGTACACTGCAATACACAGTGTAAATGCATGCTTATCGACATATCTGGAGGAATTTTATATTCTATATGTTCCTCAAAAAAGTAAAGGGACCTACTGACTTTTCAGTGAGTGGACATGCCACTCGACCTATTGAGCCATCATTGAGTTACCAGCAGTTTATCTTTTGCTCTTGCCCTATTGGTTCTGTAGTATTGGTAAGCCTGTATGTTGGACTAACATGCTTTCAGTTGATTGCAAAAAGCTATTTTCTTACAGCTTTAAAAAAACAACAAACATATACCTTCATTTTGAAGGTAGCAGAAGTGAGTGTGAAATATTACAAACGTGCTGGATACAATTTTCTTACTAGTGTTGAAATCCTCTCATCTCCCTGGGATCCTATAAAGTCTTTTCTTGTTGGCTTTTTATTTGTTCGGGTATGTAACAGTTCCCCACACGGAACCTGTCCGATTGATGAGGGCTTCTTTTTTGAAGGAAAGCTCATTTTAGCTCAACTCTGTAGACCATTATAATTACTCAGTCACACAAACTGCAAGGTGGTTGTGAAGACGTTAGAGTAAATAGTGATTATTAGAAAGGTCTGATAACAACAGGAATGTGTGTTACTTCCAAAATGTTCAGCAACCGGCTTAAAATAAAAGAGAGACAGGAGTGTGCCGTCCTTCATTATCATTAGTAGCAGTGTCTGATGTGCTGCGGATTGTCCAGTGGTGCATATAATAGAGGCTGTCGGTACACTCAGACTTGCATCTAAGAGTGACTGAATAGCTTAGCAAGACTTTGGTTTTATAGCAGAGATGTTGCAGGCTGGTGGATCCTGTTAAATATGCATCACGGTTCATTGGACAGTACGGTGTCAGGCTGTGAGCTCAACTGGGCCATTTGTTAAATCTTTGAACAGAAGGTCGAAACGGTTGAAAAACAGAGCAGATGTGGTGGTGCGTGATTCTGACATCTTTTAGTTTTGGAATATGCATAGACACATGCAGGCATATACAAATGCTTTGGATAGGGGTAGCTGTAACATCAGTTGCACATGTACATATATACATAGAGTTTAATAGAACCTGTGGTATTCTTGTCCTTTGAAACTGGGTGAAGTTTTAATATTACTCAATTAAAAATGACATGAAATGTCTATATTAGCGTTTTGCTTTATACGGTGAAACACCACTGTAGCTGTTATGCATTTGAAATTAATAGAGCCTGTTCAACAACGGTGTAGCTCCTCAAACTGTTTTGCATGTGGGACATTTTCAACTCAACAGTTCAAAATACCACACGAGTTTTCATTTATATCTTTCTCCTTGTAGCAAACGTCCCAAGGCCAAGAACATCTCTACTAACAAATACCGAGTTGTGATAACACAAAACATTCAACCAAATATTTAACCTTAAATCATTTAATCAAAAGTATGAAAGATATTTCCTAGAAATATTGAATGTGAGCTGCTTTACTCTTCTGGCGTCAGAGGCAATAAAGTCAGACCCTCAGTATGCGTTGCATTTTTTCTTTTCTGGAAGTGATACAAGGCGAGAGAACTGAAATACATAAAAGATGATAGTAAGTCTGAAAAGTTTTGGTACAGTGCTCTCTGTGCCAGTTATAACCAAGACTAAATAAATTTAAATAACTCCAAAAATTAACCCATATTCTTGGGAACACAAATTCAACTGCAGGCGACGCCAACATTCTGTGGGAGACCAAAAATATTCAAATGAGATTTTTGGTTCAGCACCCACTTTCAGACTAATTTCAGCTGTTGGTGTCTTCTACAGTCATTGGTTGTCAGCAGTTTCCAACAACCACTCCGCAACCAGTTGGGGAATACACATTTTTCCCAAGTCACCTTTTTTTTCACCACAGTGGCTGGATCTGCACGTCTGATTTGGCACAGATTTGAATGCTGGATTCCCTTCCTGATGCAACCTAATGCAACCAGACACACTAATTTCTTTACTTCCAATCATGATAATTTGCCACCTCTCCTTCAGAAATAGAGTGGAAAGGCTAATCCCTAAAGCATCAATACCACCAATAACAAAGACTTCTTTTGACTTTCAGACTGCACAGTAAATGGCTTAGGTCTGACTACAGGTAATGGCATCACTAGATTAGCCCAAAGGTATTGCTACTCTGAGGACAGCTCTCATTGACTTTGAGTATTGTCCAGCTTTTAATCTTAGCTTTGATCTGTTTCTTTGAAGCTAAATTAATGCAGCACATATGTTTTTCTGTCTATATACTAAAACTACTCAAGCTTTGAGGGATGATAACCTGCAATCTTCTTTGTTTTGAAATAACATTACAAAGGCCATGAAAGGAAAAAAAAGAACAAAAGCCTTTTAACCAAGGGGGGAAAGGAAGAGTAGCTGAAACGAGGGAAATCAGTCCCATCTTGAAAGAGCTAAAATGTTTGATGTAAAAGTAAATTACACTATGAATCAAATTCAAAAAGGAGAACAGGAGGCTGATATTTCTCCCAGAGCACTTTAATTTGTGGGATAAGGTTAAATAATAATTAAATGCAATGCAACTGCAATTTGGGGCCTTGGCTAAAGTCACTCCAAATCAGAACTTTCTTTTGAAGTAAAGCAAAGCTAAAACCTTACTTCAAATTATGTTTCAGAGTTATGTGTAATCTCTTCCTGAAAAATTGGGTATGAGAGTTAAATGCAGCAAGATTTCACATGGATAAGAGGTGAGCTATGAGATTAGGTGGAAACTGACTGGATAACAAGCTGTCAGCGCTGCCTAAAACGAATCGCAGATGAACTCAGGATAAATGGCCAAGCACATCCGATGTTCCGGCTCGCAAATGACTGAAAACACCTCATTAAAAGATTCTCAAAATTTCCAACTGTGTGAGTACAGATGGGCAAAATTATCCAGCGCTTGCTCCCTTTCACACATAGCCACACAAATGCATGCACACATTATTTATTTATTTATTATTATTTTTATAATTTGCTGATGCACAATTATAATGGGTGGGTGAGATACAAAGGAGCCCTATTATTATGCTGAATTTCTTCTGCCTGTGCTTTATCTTTGACTTTTTTCATTAAAAAGGACCATCATTACAGCAGTGTTCTGGATTTTTGCCAGTTAAATAGTAATAACATTAACCCAACCAGGAGGTGTATATTGTGATTACATGAAAGCACCTTATCTAATTCCCCTTCTTGTTATGTAGAATTCTTCTTTTTGAAAACATCTTTTCTAGCTGTTTTTTAAGACGTCAACAAGGAAACAAACAAATGAACAAAAATAATTGTTGTTTTAATTATTTTAATACAGCTTTTGTTTAGTTTTTTCTTTCTCTGTAGGTCTGGAGCACTGTCACTATGTAGTAGACTGATTGCATTTTAGATGCTCTGCTGTAAAGCTTAAAGCCAACTTAGTTCATGTGATCAGACGCAGTGCTCCAGGACAGATTTAAAAACACAGACTGGAATACGTTCACCCACACAGACCTGGACCAGTACGCCTCATCTGTACTGGATTACATCTCCAAAACCACAGACAGTGTCACCACCCAGAAACGGATCACCATGTACCCCAACCAGAAGCCTTGGATGAACCAGGATGTTCGTCTCCTCCTGAAGGCCCGCAACACCGCCTTTAGGTCAGGAGATGCACACGGCTACAGCACAGCCAGGGCTAATCTAAAGAAGGGCATCAAAAAAGCCAAACACCATTACAAAAAGAAGGTAGAAGAACACTTCTCCAACTCCAACCCCCGACGCATGTGGCAAGGACCCCAGACCATCACAGACTACAGGACCACCAAACCCTCCCCCGCATCCTCTGATGTCTCCTTCCTCAACGAGCTCAACAACTTTTATGCTCGTTTTGAGCGAGGGAACCCCACAACCACAACCAAAGCAGACGTGACGCCAGACCACCAACCTCTGACTCTCTCCCCCACCGATGTAGGAGCGGTGCTGAGCAGGATCAATGTCCACAAGGCTGCAGGCCCTGATGGCATCCCCGGGCGTGTTCTCAGAGCGTGTTCTGGGGAGCTTGCAGGAGTGCTGACAGACATATTCAACCTGTCCTTGGCCCACGCTGTGGTACCGGCCTGCTTCAAATCCACCTCCATCGTCCCGATACCCAAAAACTCCAACCCATCTTGCCTCAATGACTACCGCCCAGTAGCACTCACCCCCATCATCACTAAGTGCTTAGAGCAGCTGGTCCTAGCACACTTCAAATCCTGTCTCCCCCCCACCCTGGACCCCCACCAATTCGCATACCACCAGAACAGGAGCACAGAGGATGCAGTCTCCATCGCACTGCACTCTGTCCTCTCACACCTGGACAACAACAACACCTACGCCAGAATGCTGTTTATAGACTTCAGTTCAGCGTTCAATACAATCCACCCCTCACAACTCATGAGGAAACTGACAGACCTGGGCATCAGTTCCCTCATCTGCAAATGGTTACTGGACTTCCTGACCAACCGCCCCCAACATGTCCGGCTGGATAACCACTGCTCATCTACCATCACAATGAACACCGGTGTACCACAAGGCTGTGTGATGAGCCCCTTCCTCTACTCCCTCTTCACCCACGACTGCAGACCTGCTGATGGTTCCAACACCATCATTAAGTTTGCAGATGACACCACGGTGATTGGCCTCATCAGTGACAACGATGAGGCCGCCTACAGGGAGGAGGTGGATCGTCTGGCTGAGTGGTGCGACACAAACAACCTGCTGCTTAACACTGAGAAGACTAAGGAGCTCATTGTGGACTACAGGAGGAATGCTGACCCACATCCACCCATCTACATTAAGGGGACGGCTGTGGAGCGTGTGAGCAGCTTCAAGTTCCTGGGAGTCCACATCTCCGAGGATCTCACCTGGACGACCAACTGCTCCAAGCTGATCAAGAAGGCTCACCAGCGCCTCTTCTTCTTGAGGACTCTGAGGAAGAACCACCTGTCCTCAGACATCCTGGTGAACTTCTATCGTTGCACCATCGAGAGCATCCTGACCAACTGTATAACAGTCTGGCACGGGAACTGCTCTGCCTCGGACCGGAAGGCGTTGCAGAGGGTCGTGAAAACTGCCCAGCACATCGCCGGAGCACCACTTCCTGCCATAAAAGACATCTACAGGAAGCGGTGTCTGAAAAGGGCTGGGAAAATCATCAGAGACCCCAGTCACCCATCACATGGACTCTTCACCCTCCTGCCCTCTGGGAGGTGCTACAGGAGCCTCCGGACTAAGACCACCAGGTACCGGAACAGCTTCTTCCCCACAGCTGTCAGACTCCTGAACTCTGCCTCCTGACATCTGACCCACGTTAACACATGGACTGAACATAAACACACCCACAATGGACAACTGTACCCTCAAACACACAATAATAACATGGACTGAACCACCACTCACAACCACTAGCACTTTATATAGATACTGTAGAAATTATCCACATATCTAATTTATCTTAACTGCACTACTGTATAGCTCTGTAAATAATCATTCTGTACATACGATAATTTTTAACCCTACAACTGTTTACAACTTGCATAGTTCCCATTTCTGTATAACTGTATATCTCAGATTTCTGTAAAGTTATTTATTTCATATTCTGTATTCTGTTTTTCATATTTATATCCTGTTCATAGCCTGTACATAGCTTGTACTCACTACAGCCTGTACATACCTATAGTTATAGAATATTCACAACATACTTCATACCGTGTACATTATAACATACCATAATAGAGGGTTAATAGAGAATTTTTTCCCCTGTCCTGTCCGACAGTGTAGAAATCAGAGTTGTTGACTAAAGGCCAAGAAATGCCAATCATATTTGCTTTCACAAATGGAGCATTATGGCATTCGTTATAAATGTCTACCTGATAGTCATGTTTTATTAGATAGTTTCTAGGATTATTTTATTTTGGATAATGACAGTGATAAGGGACAAGACTGGGGATGGGAAAAATGAAAAAAGTAAAGTGGAGAAGAAGAGGGATAGAGAGAGAAAGGGACAGCAACAACCAACACATGCATAAATAACAGTGACAATGTTACTGAACAGTACACGGTACTAATAATACCCAATATTTCTGGAAGCAGCAGCAGCCCAAGATAATGTGTCTATGAGTACCTGTGTGCGTGAGCACGCTTGTGATTATAAGGTTTCTCCATGTCAGTGTCTAATAGTGGGTGCATGCATTTCCTCATGCACACATACACAAAGAACCTCATCAGACGGCCAGCTCCTCCTCTTCCTCATCATCATCTTTATTTATAAAGCACTTTAAAACAACCACAGCTGATGCAAAGTGCTGTACATTGGAACAAAATAATAAAATTACGTAAGCCTCCAACCGGCACATGAGGGCACAGAAAAGGAGGACCTCCCCTGCACCTCAGTGATGCACCTGCATCCATTCATGTGAATGATGGAGCAGGAGGAGGCAAGTACTTAGGGATCGGGAGGAAAGGTGGATTCCTGGCTGCAGGATGGTCTCCTCAAAAGCAGAGAGCACCTGCAAAAGATGGTAAAAACCTCCTTGCCAGCAAAAGGGGACCCCTGGTTTGACCAGTGCTCAGAAAGCTTCCTAGGCCCAGGTCTCAGTGCATGCACCAACTCACAGCCCTGGCAATACACCAGTCAAGGACCAAGCCCCCTAGGCCCAGCCAGAAACCCAGCACCCGAGAACCTCATCCCCAAGCCTTCCCGCTAACCTTCCTCTAGTCTCAAAAAGAGGAATTTTAAGATTTTTCTTTATTTCAGGAAAAAAATACTTAAAAAAATGCATTCTGAAATAATTATATTGGTAGTTCAGTATAAAAGGATACAAATTGTAAGTTGAAAGCATTCCATTTTCATAGTTTTCAGTAGAATAGCAGTTAGAAAAAAAAGTAAAAAAAAATGTGCTTGACCTTTTCGTGACCAATCAATGCTACCCTGCAAACAATAAGTTATTTCAAAGTTATTTAAACAAATTAATATTCATTTTTGAAGCAGGTTTTTAAAGAAGGTCGCTCTATTTGATGTGGTCTAAATATTTTAGGGGTGTGTGAAGAGGTCCTTTTGTGGGGCTTTTCAAGCGCACTAATTTAATCTCAGGGTTTTTACCGAGGTGTGTTTTGTTTCTGTATTAGAAATCCTTGAGGACCCAGCATGGCTTTTCTTGTCTACTTTCAGACAAGACCACAAGACCACACTGAGCACCTTTATGTGGATGTTTACTTTGCATAGAAGAGGGATTAAAAAAATGTCTCTGACAACGCATAAGCCATTACCATCATAGTTTAACCAACCAGCTGTGATTCACTGGAATTCTACTGACTCCATGTCTCTTCTCATTATAGTGACTCTGCGTACCTCCACAGTTTAAGTTTCATTTTTCATAGTTTTGCCTCATAGTTCATAGTTGATAGCCTTCAGAATTTCTTGCATTGTAATTAAATCAGTCACTGTAAATAAAGCACTGTATTCACGTCAGTTCTGCCTCCCTCTGTGTCTGCACTTGAGTCCACACACACAGCCTGGCCCTCTCGGCTGTAACAGTACCAGCAGTTATGGTTTTAATGAATTACTGATCTATCAGCAGATTGTATAGATTAATAGGGTAAAACTCTAATGTAAACAATGAAAACACATTGATGTTAATGTCTACAAGACTTTCAGTGGACATATCGGTCACTTATTCTGAAGCGATTTATATGCCAATTTCTAACTGTATTTTTATTCTTAGACTCTACTACAATAGCTATTTGTAGTGTACTATGTTTCATAGATCAGAATAATAATGAAGCGTGTGCTTATGTCTGTAATTACACATCTGTCTGCTTTCCAGGTGTTTGGTGACTAATCTAAGCTTTACATCACTTCCACTTTCTCATGGTGTCAAGCCCACTGAGACACCACTGGTCTACTCCAATCATCTTTCTGCACGCCTTTTTCAGGCCAATCAGATTCCACTCAACATACTTTAAATCTCACTGATCATCTGTTATTCTCCCTTGTAGACACCTTTGTCCGACCCACCTCCTCCCAGCCCCGGCTCTTCCTTGTTAATCATGCTCCATCCAAGCCTCCATCTCCACCACCAGCATCGAGAGTCAAGGGGTCCTTTCCTAATCCTTATCTCTGCTGGAATTCCATCTCCTCCTTCTAGTGATAGACCATTGGAGTCTAATCACCAAATGCCTTAATTGAATTCTGTATATCAACAAATCATGTTCCTTCTAATGATCTCACCTTATTGAACTTATTTATGTTATACTCGACATTGGTGCTCCACCTTAGTTTACGTTATGTCTGATACAGACTTAAGTCCTGTTCCCCTCCATAATTTTCTTATGATTGGGTGCCTCACACAAACAAAATATGTGCAGGGCATCTTGCAGTCAGAACTGTGTTCATGATATGATCATAACAGGGATGACAGAAAATATAAAAAACAACTATGCCTTTAGATATGCACCCATTTTTCAGGTGTAGCACATTCATTGGCAATATGCACACAGAATTATAAAAATCATCAAGAAAGTGAGAGAAAAGCAAAAAGAACATCAGGTATCACACAGGTTGCCTGCATCCTGAAGTGCCGCTGAGCAGACCTGTCTACACACTGCATCAACAAATGTAGCTCCCCTCGTACCAACACATGCCACAGCACATTGAAACCAGTAGGCTCCCTCTGCTGCTCTCACTTCCTTTCCCTCATGCCTCCACCCACACACAAAAAACACATTGTAGGACCATTCAAGCAGCAGGCTGTTCTGCCAACCACTGGCAGTGTGGCTCACAATAACATCTGTGCGTTTTCATGGTCCAGCTTCATTATACAATCTGTATACCACATGGGAATCAGTCACAGAGCATAGAAAAGATAAGATTGTGCCGATTCGTGCCACTGCCATGTGGCACTTGAACACAACAACTGCTGCTTGCTTAAAGCAGTATGCCAATTATAGCCTTGAGGCCGAAATGGCATTTTAAACCTTGCCCTTCTCCCTTCTGTTGGTCAAGCATTTGATGAGCTGTCTGCCTTGTAATGGCATCAAGCTGTGACCGAGGGAGCCAACGTCTAAAGCCACCGCATGCGAAGAAGCAAATGACAAGAGGTAATTTTAACCACAAAGAAGAAGAAGGAGAAGAAAAAAAAACCCTTACTTTTTCTGCATTTGACTTTTTCCTTGATGTTTTAGCCAGCAGAAAAAAATTTACATTTTGGAGAGCAATAAGACAGTATCACTTATTAGACGAGTTTATTTTTGCTTCTTAGCTGAGGGCTGGCACTTCCCTTCCAAATTAAAGTAACAGTTTTGAGAATAAATAGATTTAAAATTATGTTTGCTTTTAAGACTCCAAAGCACAAACTCTTTTTTGGGCTTTTTTTTTTTCTGCACTGAAAGGTAAAAAAAAAAAAAAAACTTAATTAATCAGAGCGTCCACATTTTGTGTGTGATAATGAAAATAAAAGACCAGCAAAAAAATCAGTAAAAATAAACTTGTCCTCATGTAGGTTTCATTTTAGATAAGTTGCTCATGTAACTTGATTAAGGTTAACATGATAACCATTTTAACTTTGAGAGGAAAGCTGAAAAGTTGTGAAATTAATTGAACTTCTTTGGAGAAAAAAGACAAAACTTTAATCACATTTTCATGGATATTAGTTAAAAATAAATTACAGGGCAGCGATAAGAGCTGTTAATGGATGCTGTAACATCTATTCCTTTATTTCAACATTTCATATTAGAGGAAACCAAAACCCAGCCGGAGCACTCCGGCTCTCCAAAATGATGTTGCTTATTCTATAAATGTATTATGACTGAACAGAACATGAGGTAACTTTTAAGAAACGCACAGGCCCAGAGTATGCGATTCAGTTGCTGCTGCTCTGACCAACCGTAGATCAAATTCAGGGGTAACCACGACAGCCGATATTAGATTCCCCTTTCATTTGATCAGATCTATTGAACCCCTTGAGGTTTTTGCTATGGCTTCTGATCTCATATGTTTTATGACATCAGGGATTAAAGAAACAGTGAGAAGAGAGCAAGAAAAAATATGTGCCAACTACTGTATTGTAATTGTACTTAAATTGCTGAGTGCTTTAAATGGTTTTAAGCTAGCTGACTTTATCTCCTGGCAGGATTTTTCATTCACTTACTTCATTCTTTTTAGTCTTTTTATTCATATTAGTGAAGTCATGATAATAACAAACAGAGTGGAATGTAGAGGTGAGGACCCAAATGCAGCAGAGATCATAGATAATGTTGCATGTATTCCATTACTTTTCAAGTTTCTGTACCAAAGTAAACAGAAAATGAACAGCAAACCAACAAAAAGGGATGGAAATATTCAAATAAGTAAAAAAAGACAAAACATGAATGAACAAATTCCTCTGGATCACAGTGTAAAGTATACAGGCAAGCAAAAGGGAATAAAAATGAGGACACCAAGGGGACAAATAATAATAACATTTAGATAAAATCTGAATATAACAAAAATAATAATAAAGAAAACAAACAGGAAACAAAAACTCAATCATATCACAAGAATAATAATCCAAGTTATAACCTAGACTGGGGACTTTACTGAGTTCAAGAAGAAAGTTTTGACTGAACTTAGTCGTGTGTTGTTTTTTCCAAATAAAAGGAAAGCAAAAAAAAGAAATAAAGAGTGAATTGTACCTTATAGAAAGTCAGAAAAGATGAAGACAGTGGTGAAGTCTTCTTCAGATATGCATCATATTGCCATACAGGTTGCTAGTCAGGGATCCAGGGAAGGTTCAACGCAGCCATTTCTTTGCATTCACTGGTTTGACCAAACCTAGAATCCCTGTCAGAGTTAATGGGTATCAAAATCTCTGTTAAGCCATGTAACCTAGTTCCTGAGCAGGGTTAGCAGTTGCAGTAGTGATTAGCAGGTAAAAAAGAGACGCAGTTAAATATAATAATATAATATCAAACACTGTCTTTAAGTTTGAAGTAGGTTGCTAACTGATTAACCTTACTTCTAGGTTCAGACCTCTGGGTTTAGAAATGAGTGAGATTCAGAATTCTTTGTTAGTGCATCACATTTAAAGTATGCCGTCTATGCTCCAACAACCATTACAAAAGGCCATTCTTCTGAAGAAACCAGGTGCTGCAATGCAATCATAATCAGACATTTTAAAAACAAAATAACAGAACGCAGAATTATCTCTTTACTACAAATATAGAAATATAGGACAACTTACGAGGAAGGTATAAGTCCAAACATCAGCTATATATACATATATGTGGGCGGTTATTCCTTCAAGCTCAGGTCCTCTACCAGAGGCCTGGGAGCTTGAGGGTCCTGCGCAGTATCTTAGCTGTTCCTAGGACTGCGCTCTTCTGGACAGAGATCTCCGATGTTGTTCCCGGGATCTGCTGGAGCCACTCGCCTAGCTTGGGAGTCACTGCACCTAGTGCTCCGATTACCACTGGAACCACCGTCACCTTCACCCTCCACATCTTCTCGAGCTCTTCTCTGAGCCCTTGGTATTTCTCGAGCTTCTTGTGTTCCTTCTTCCTGATGTTGCTGTCATTCGGAACCGCTACTTCGATCACTACGGCCGTCTTCTTCTGTTTGTCTACCACCACTATGGTTAGCCACCACCATTTTGTCCGTATGTATCTGGAAGTCCCACAGGATCTTAGCTCGGTCATTCTCCATCACCCTTGGGTCATCTCCCATTTTGACCTTGGGACTTCCAGGTTATACTTGGCACAGATGTTCCTGTACACTATGCCGGCCACTTGGTTATCGCGTTCCATGTATGCCTTGCCTGCTAGCATCTTGCACCCTGCTGTTATGTGCTGGATTGTCTCTTCGGGCATCTTTACACAGCCTGCACCTGGGGTCTTGCCTGGTGTGATAGACCCCACCCTCTATGGATCTTGTGCTCAGTGCTTGTTCCTGTGCTGCCATGATTAGAGCCTCCGTGCTGTCTTTCAGTCCAGCTTTGTCCAGCAACTGTTAGGATTTCTGGGTATCAGCCACCTCTGCTATCTGCCGGTGGTACATACCATGCAGGGGCCTGTCCTTCTATGATGGTTCCTCGCCTTCCTCCTCTTTCTTGGGTTTCTGCTGCCTGAGGTATTCACTGAGCACGCTGTCAGTTGGGGCCATCTTCGTGCTGTATTCGTGGATGTTCCTTGTCTCATCCTGGACTGTGGTGCTCACACTCACCAGTCCCCGGCCTCCTTCCTTCCGCTTAGCTTACAGACATACTTACAGTCCCAAGTCCAGCTTACATGCTGGACTTGGGGTGAAACCCTCCATGCATGGTCAGGAGCTTTCTTGTCTTTATGTCAGTGGCTTTTATCTCCTCCTTTGGCTAGCCTATTACCCCAGTAGGGTACCTGATCACGGGCAGGGCGTAGGTGTTGATAGCCCGGATCTTGTTCTTACCGTTCAGCTGACTCCTCAGGAATTGCCTGACCCTCTGCAGGTACTTGGTGGTTGCAGCTTTCCTAGCGGCCTCTTCATGGTTCCCATTCGCCTGTGGGATCCCCAGGTACTTGTAACTGTCCTCTATGTCTGCAATGTTGCCTTCTGGTAGTTCGATCCCCTCAGTTCTGACTACCTTCCCTCTCTTTGTTACCATCCAACTACACTTCTCCAGTCCGAACGACATTCCGATGTCATTGCTGTATATTCTGGTGGTGTGGATCAGTGAATCGATGTCTCGTTCACTCTGGGCATACAGCTTGATGTCATCCATGTACAGGAGGTGGCTGACAACTGCTCCATTCCATAGTCTGTATCCGTAGCCAGTCTTGTCAATGATCGCACTGAGGGGGTTAAGGCCTATGCAGAACAGCAGTGGGGACAGGGCATCGCCTTGGTAGATCCAGCACTTGATGGTGACTTGTGCTATGGGCTTGGAGTTGGGCTCTAGTGTTGTCCGCCACATTCCCATTGAGTTCCTGATGAAGGCTCTCAGGGTCCTGTTGATCTTGTACAATTCTAGGCATTCCAGGATCCAGGTGTGGGGCATTGAGTCATAGGCCTTCTTGTAATCAATCCAGGCAGTGCACAGGTTGGTCAGTCTGGTCTTGCAGTCTCGGCTGACTGCTCGGTCTACCAGTAGCTGGTGTTTTTGCACCTCTGCTATTCTTGCCCATACCTTTCTGTGCCCCGCTCATGTATTGACCCATGTGCCTGTTCATCTTAGCCGCTATGATGCCTGACAGGAGCTTCCACGTGGTGCTGAGGCAGGTTATTGGTCGGTAGTTGGAGGGGACCGGCCCCTTCTGGGGGTCCTTGAGGATCAGGACTGTCTGGCCTTCGGTCAGCCATTCTGGGTGTCTCTCGTCAACTAGCAGCTGGTTCATTTGTGCTGCCAGGCACTCGTGGAGTGCAGTCAGCTTCTTCAGCCAGTAGGCGTGAACCATATCAGGGCCTGGTGCTGTCCAACTCTTCATACTGGAGACCAGGGGCGATTTTAGCCCATTTTTGGGGGTGCTTCAGCACCCCCAAAATGAATCAAAGCACCCCCAAAGATTTCTTACTTTTTTGACAATATTTGCTGTTTGTGTGACACACTGCTAAAAATCTAAAAAGCATATAGTACTTGGTTGAGACGTAACATTTTAACAACAAAAGTATAGATACCACCCCCCCTCCCAAAATGGTTTGTTCCAGCTCGTCTCTCCCCTACTCTGGCTCTAGTCTAGCGCCCTTGCTGCCAGAGCGATGGTGGCTGAGACGCAGCGGGGCGGAGGTGTTAGTGCCTGGCTTAAAACAGGACATATTAGCTGCATTTAACCTTCAGTTACTCTTTATATAGTTAGGTAGGAGTCAGAACATGTTTCTTTTAGCTGAAAAACATTACACCTAGGTAACCTGGGTGTAAAAAAACGTGTTTTCTGGCGATGTTTGCTACCCTACAATCCGTCCTACACTGTAAAATCAGCGACATTTGACCGTCCTGTTGCTCTCATTGAAATGTATACAGCCTATTTAAAACCTAAAACTTAAAATTGTCCATAGCGTGCTGTTGTTACCACTGTCCTGTTTTAAATGGATACTAACTAGCTAACTGACTGGATGCCCATTAACCTGAGAAGTCCTGTTGTGTGTGTGTGTGTTTTGGGGCCACCTTGGGGCGCACACATGTCAGTGCGCCCCAGGGTGGCTGTGGCCACATTGTAGCTTGCCATCACCTGTGTGTGAATGGGTGAATGACTGGATGTGTAAAGGGCTTTGGGGTCCTTAGGGACTAGTAAAGCGCTATACAAATACAGACCATTTACCATTTTTTTTTTACAGAGAGACAGCCAGGTTCATAATGGATATAAGGAAGGTTTTTTTTTTGTTTTGTTTTTTTTAAAAAGGAGCCACATTCAGGTAAAAGTGTAAAATCTAATGATCCGTCAATCAAGAACGATGTTGGATCAGTGTTTCAATATTTATATCTTTTATTAGATGTTCATGTGGTTTGGTTATTTTCCTTTTGGTTGAAAGTAAACTGAGAGAGGACTTTTTGTTAGTGATCTTAATAGTATTTTTTTCATATTAATGTAATTTTTCATCTAATTGAATACAATGTATTTGTGTATGATTGTCAGTCCAAAGAGGAAGAGGGGAAAGAGGGGAATGTGAGGAGAAAGTACAAGGTCAGGAAGAACCAGGTAAGAAAACAGACAGGGAACAGTGACAGGCACAACAGAAACTATTAAACTGACAAAGAGAAAAAAACTTATTTTACTCATACAGTCTGGAAGTTGTGTCCTCCCTATATTAAAGCTGTTATAAAGAATCTGCAAAACAAACTGGGTTGAAACATTTTTGACCCCTTTAACAACATTCCAACATAACATTATAATTGATCGGGGAGATTAAAATTAATGATATATTTTTATATGGTTCAGCCACAACTCTACTAAAACCTCAGCCAGTAATAGGTAGGCCAACTTTTGGACCGTCCAGTTGTCTGTATGACTGCTGCAGTATGTGCATCACATTTGCACACTATCAGAAAGTGCCAAACCGTGCTCTGGTGGAGTGATGAGCTGTAAAGAGAAGCAGATGCTCTGTATATATTCTACAAATGTGTTAAGCTTGTTTCAAAGATTCTGTACAGCAGCTTTAAATGTTTTCCAAAAGCACACATACACTTATCAGTGTTTCTCAAACTTTTTTGTAGTACCACTATGAAAGAATGAAACCCATAAATCTTACAACACAAAATTAGTATTATTAAATTAGTAAAATTAGTGTCTGCAGAAAAGATTTTTATTTGTAATAATTTATTCTGTTTCGGGAGTGTTTTTTATGTATCTGTATTATATTATACATACACATTAAAAGTGAATCTCTGTCCAAAAAATGCACTCAGTTTACTTTTTACTCACTATGAGCATCATTCATTATTCTCCCCCAGTAATTAAGGTTAGGATATGTATTTTTTTTTATTCCAATCCATTCTTCTTTGGCAGCATTTAAATAACCTTTATCAGATTTGATGGTTTTGTTACAGACTTTTCAAAAAAGTGTTTTGCTTTTCTTTCACAAATGTGGGGATTAAATTGTGTTAAAATGTACAAAACAGTGATGTCATGTTTTGAGACGAGGACCCAGGGACATGGGTCCTCATCTGGAGATTTAAGAATCATATGATTTATCTTGCCTGGCTGGGCAGCTCTCTGGGTGCTCAGCACCCCCAAAGCTCTAATCCTAGAATCGCCCCTGCTGGAGACCCTTTCTTGGATGTCTCCCACTGTGATGGTTACTGGACCCTGTTCAGGGAGGTCGCTGTGGTCTGCCCTCAGATCCACTAACCACTGAGATAATATGAGATATATTTCTAAACCCTAATCCTGTTTGTGACCCAAACTTTATATATATATATATATATATATATATATACGTATGTATATATATATGTATGTATATATGTGAACAGCTCTCCGACCCTCCCACAGAAGGCCAGCAACTTCCAAACACCAGCCCAAATATCCTCTCCATCCTATCACTGTGATTTTAACACATGTAAACGTTATTCATTTGAATCATTGTGTTTATAGAACACTGTTATAAAATGGTGGAAACTCCCAGATTTTTTAGCCCTATGGGAGTGTCCCTAAGAGGGTCATGGACCTCCTATTGATCCTCTGCCTGATCACACGAGCCAAGGTGTGAAAACAGGTGTGGATGACAATCAGCCAAGGTTTCGGTTGAACTCATTGTGAGGCCTTGCCCCAGTCTATCATGTGACTTACTGATGTCAAATGGCCCAAGACATGAGTGGGGGTTCTGGAAAGGGATCTGAAAACTGGATTATAGTTTTCAGAGGTGGTCATAAGCACCTCTGTTCAAAGATGGTTGTTCAAGGTGGACATAGATGGCTTCTTTCACTCCTCTTTCAAACCATCTGTATTCTCTGTCCAAAATGTGAACATCATTGAAAGAGTGACCTTTGTCTTTTAGGTGAAGATGAACACCTTGTGTGTTGTCTTGTTGAGGTGGCTCTTTTGCCTGTGATCAGTGTTGGGTGTAATGCGTTACTAAGTAACGTGTTACTGTAATTAAATTACTTTTCTACTGAAAAAGTAGAGTAACTAATTACTGTTCATTTTTAGGTATTTTAATTACAGTTACTTACAATATACTTGCGTTACATTGTAAAATAATTAAACTCGCTGAATATCATTATTTCATTTCAATAATTTATCTTCTAAACGTAAAAGTAAACTCTGCCGCTTTAACATCGCTGTAGTGCAGGTGCACGTTATTTCGCACCAGTTTGCTGCATAGTCGCATTCTAAAGCGGAAGATGTCGGACTCGGCTGAAGCGTGTGGCTGTTTTTTGAAATGGACATATTCCCGTCTCTTCACTTTTCTGAAACAAGCAGACAAGAATATTACAGTAATATGTAAAAACTATCGGCTGCTGTTAATAGCACGAGTAATCTACTGAAGCGCCTGACACGAGAGCATAGACAAACACTTCTGAGTGATTCTTGTTCATCATCCATGGATAACTCCGCGGCAACTCCTGCTAAGCAGGCAAAACCTGATTTTACTTCAGCAGCACAGAAAGCGTCTGAAGGTGAGCTTAAAAAAATGATTGCAGGCTACATTGTGGAAGAGATGCTACCGCTGCGTACTGTAGAGTCTCCGTCTTTAAAAAAAAAAAAAAAAAAGGTATTATTTTGAAGAGTTTAGTTTCTATTGTTGCCCACTCAAGATTTATAGGGGTTTTAAGAAGTATTTAGTTAAATTACTTATTTAGTAATTAAGTTACTTTTCTGACACAGTAATTAGATAAGTATTTTAAATACAATATTGACTAAGTAATTAGTAATTAATTACTTTTTTAAAGTAACTTACCCAACACTACCTGTGATTATGGCAGAGGGATCAATAGGGGGCCAACAACTCTCTTAGGCACATTCCCACTAGGGCTTAAAAATCTGGGACTCTCCACCATTTGTTCTTAAAAATGAAGAAGCTTTTAAGATGAGATTTAAAACATCTTCAGGAAATCAAGTCCAGACACATTTCTTTCCAAACTCCTTAGACTTCAATGACCTTGATGACTGAGAACCTTCACAGACATATCCAAGTCAACGCTTTATGACTAAAAAAAAAAAAAAGCAACATCTCTTGGTGAGACTTTCCAATTGAGTGAAAGGGGCGTGTTTACAGAGGAAAATAGATGCACCCGGAAAGAAAGTGGGACTCCCAGTGGCTGTCAGCCAGCTGACCTCTTGCTGACGTCTGAGCTGCTATATCTGTAAGTGGTGACTCACCAGACCTTTACTACAGTAATGCAGTGAGTACAGTGAGTGTACAGTAGTTTTAATGGTCCACACTTCAAATTGACCAAGAATAAATCTGTGTGGGTTGGTAATCAATATCAGCATCTCATTGATTGCGTTGCTAGTTTCTGAGGTTGCACGCCCTTGAAACTAATTTTCTGGCTCAGGCTGTTTTCTGAACAAAACATTCCCTACTTTATACACCCTACCACAAGCACTCGTATTTTTAACTGTTCAACAGAATGGGACAGCACTAAGTAAACAAATATGTCCAAATGGCAGTTCCAGTCTTAGAAACATCTCATGTTCATCCATCTAACCGTCTATTTTCAAAATCACTTATCCTCTTAAAGCGTGCAGGAACACGAGTTGATCTGGGAGCACAACGGTTGAGAGGTTTGCACCCTGCGTAGCTGATCAGTACACTTTAATAACACTGATGTGAGGATGTTCACCCAAGATTCTGGTGTCAAAGTTTAAATTATGGTTTACCAACACCAGCTGTTCTCATTTCCAGATATTCTGTCAAAGCTGGTGGTGTGTCTTGATTACACACAAAGATTGACTTTGGTTGCAGCATTAGTTTTTTTAGGACTGTCACTCCCAACTCCTCATCTGTCTTTTCAAAGAGTTACTGGTTGAAAGGGCTGGATTTTCACCCACACCACAACATTTTCATAACTGTAAAAAGTAATTTTCTGTGAAAAATTAAACATAAATATAAAATCTAAACAGTAAGTGGAAAACAGTGGAACCAAATGTAAAACACGATGGTCCAAATCTGACACAAATCACAGGCTGCGATGTATGTCGAATCTATTCTTCCAGGCTTTTTTATAGGTGGCCAATGTTGCAGTGCAGTGGTGCATCAAGCCATCGACGCTGAAAGAAGACCTTGTACATAACTGAGACATTGGTGGCAATGAAAACAATATTACGTGACATCAAGTGATAAGACGCTACCATCAGTAATTAGAATCAGACACATTGTTATAATGACTTATTGACATCAAAACCTTTAACCAGATAAGGCAGAGAAACCTTATTGTACTCTTTAAAGTAGGTTGTTCAGCTTTTAAAATATATTTTATCTTCAATAGTTTGGGCTTGCTCTTGCATTTTCAATCTCCACTCCTACTCTGGTCATGATCAAAGATCAAAAAGAGTACCTCACTTGCAGAATCACCACCAGAACTCGCCCATCTCAAAGTTTCCGTTTTGTTGAATAGCTTGTAAGAATGTCAATTTTCTGAAACTAGCTCAAGAGGACAAAATATGCCAGGCTTAAAGGAGTCTGACTGATTTACTGGACAGCTGCCCAGGTGGAAATCTTACCAGCACACCCAACCAACCGCACAGTGACAGGACAAAGAATGTCAAGAAAATTAACACAGTTAAAGACATAAGACGTGGCAGGAACAAAAGTCATTGCTCAGAGGTCATTTTCCCCCCAAGTAAATACTTGGTGTGGCACATAACTCTTATTATTCACATCCATGTGCATGAATTCACACAGTAAAGTGGTTCCTTTTACACAGAAGATTTATTGATGGCAGGTAGGTCTTGGATCTCTCCTTTGACACAAAACAATTGCTCCTTGGGTACCACAGTGGTTCTGAATAAAGATGTTTTTAAATCACTGGCTGAAATGATTATTGAACAGAAAACATGTAGATGAGGAAGAAGTAAACATGAAAGAACGAGGCTGAATGAAGAGATAGATTTTAGATAGAGCAGTTGGGTACAGCAGAGCAGAAGAAAGAGAAATAAAAAGTCTGCTCAAAGCCGAGTACTATAATGAGACAGCTGGGGGCCCACAGAAAATGAACAACCAGGCAGAGAAGGAGTGAAAGCGATGGCCAATGCAAAAAAAGAAGACAGCGGAAATAAGCAGTAGAAATGGAGCAAGCGACTGGATGGCAGCAAAATAGGCGTAGATTCTAAGCGGATAGGCGATAAGAGGCGAGACAAAGTAAGAAGCAGGCAGAGAGGTTTTGTTGGAGCAGCTCGTTACTGCTGAGCCAACTCATGCTCTCTTGTCATCTCCAAGAGCTAATTGGCACCTCCAGTGTGAAAACCCAAGCCTGTGTACTCATTCTCACAGACATACTGCACACAAACACGCAGTCCCATGCCTACACACATACAGACTTGCAGGGGGTAGAAAAATAATCTAAACACCTCACAGAAAACCCCTTTACCTTACTTTAACAAGCTATAATAAATAACAAAGAAAATAACTGACGGGGTGGTGTAAGAGATTGCTGCATCAAAATCAGGGATGTTTCCATCACTGTGTTGTCTTCATCTTTATAAGGACACTGGTCACAGTAAATGGTTACGCTTTTTTACTATGTACACATATAAAACGGTACCAATGTTTATATTGTCCATTTAAATTTAAGACAAGAGAGTTAACAGGTTATGAAGCATGCCTCTTGTTGCTATGGGTACAAGTAAAATGTGAACTACGCACGCTTCCTTGGAACCAATAAAAAAAAATCCCAAAATTCATCCCACAGTATCATATTATTATTGAGAGCAATGTTAATACTTGTATACAGCTATCACATTCAAATACTTCAAATATGTTGTTTACTTCTATTGACCAGTCTTCGTGACGACTGTTTGTGTCTCATGTACCTACGTTAGTACGCTTGAATAAAGCCTCAGATGGAGAACCAAGAAAGCATTTTTCCATTTCTTTTTTGTCGTTGTGTTCACTTTTGATAACACATTATATCTTATGATAAGAATAAGCATACATGCAATGCAAGCAAGAAATATGTTTAGATTATTTTTTCTCACAAGCCTCGAACATGAAAAGGACCATTTCTGCATGTTTTTTTTTTTAACACAAATAGTTGAAGAATTTAAGGTTCCTATATGGCAAAAAAAAAAGGATTCCCAATACAACACCAGGATATACAGCAATGACATCGGAATGTCATTCAAACTGGAGAAGTGTAGTCGGATGACAACAAAGAGAGGGAAGGAAGTCAGAACTAAGGGGAACAAACTACCAGAAGGCAACAATTCCGACATAGAATACAGTTACAAGTAACTGGGGATCCCACAGGCAAATGGGAACCATGAAGAGGTCGCTGGAAAAGCTGCAACCACCAAGTACCTGCAAAGGGTCAGACAAGTCTTGAGGAGTCAGCTGAACGGTAAGAACAAGATCCGGGCTATCAACACCTACGCCTTGCCCATGATCAGGTACCCTGCTGGGATAATAAGCTGGCCAAAGGAGGAGATAGAAGCCACTGACATCAAGACGAGGAAGCTCATGGAGGGTTTCATCCCAAGTCCAGCACCCTGATACTGTAAACTAAGCAGAAGGAAGGAGGCTGGGGACTAATGAGTGTCAGTGCCACACTCCAGGATGAGACAATAAAAAACCACAAGTACATCAGAAAGATGCCCATGACTGACCGCATGCTCGGTGCAGAAACCCCCAAGCTAGGTGAGTGGCTCCAACAGATCTCTGGAACAACATCCGAGCTCTCTGTCCCGAAGAGTGCAGAGTGCAGAAGATACTGCGCAGGACCCTCAAGTTCCCAGGCCAAAGGCCGCAATAGATCCAATAGACTGAAACCTAAATTCTGCATCATGGGAATGAACAAAAACAGATTTTTTTTTTTCTGACAGCTTTTTATAAGACAACAAGAAAGTGCTCTGAGGTGAGCAATAACAGTAGCAATTGTCTGTAGTATGCTCATTAGCTAATGACCTATCATTGACAAGTATTTAGCCAATCCATGTGCCGTTTTACAGTCTGACCCAACCCTGTTGCCTCACATCCAGTTTCTCAATACCACGATTATGAAGCTGAAGACAGAGAAATCAATGATTAACATCATGGTAGCTATGCCCCTCTTTTAAACCGTCTGTGACCATACAGGGTGGCACAGTTTGGTCACACTACTGTCAACATTGTTGTCATTATAGTAATAACCCGGTGCATGCTGCAGTATACAACCACAAACCAATACACAGATCTATAATACACTAAAGATTCTGACAGAACAGTGCATTACAACCTTAGCACCACTCCACAGACTCAAATGAAAGCAATAGGATGCTGACTGCTGTTCAGTTAATATTGCTTCAGGGTTATCTGTTAGTCCACAATTAGTTAAGTATGAATGGGGAAATACATTGGATGAGAAAAATGCAAAGGTGGACACTGTAATGAGTATAATAAAATATGAGCCCCAAGTCTTACAACAGACAGATACAGGGACCACAAGCACGTGTTCTCGGAGGCAAGGACACGGACAAGTATAAACACGTCTCAGTTTTCAATTTCTCTTAATTTTTCACACCATCATTGTTACACACATATTCACATTGGTGAAATATTTGTATACTACAGATAACAGCTTGTTGATTTTATGAGCTTTCCCATCTGTAATTACAGGGAATAGAAAACTGCAGATGAAGAGCAGCTCTTCATGCTCTTCATGTTGGAGAAAGATAACAGTGTTAAAAAGCTGAGTGTTTGTTGAAAACACAACAAATCCAATATGAGTTACAGATTAGAATAATAAAACATGGAGTGTTATAGTGGTTTATAGTTTCAGAAGAAAGCATAAAATGATCACATTTACAAAAACATCAGCCTTGATAACAGTTGACATTTAATAGATACTGATGTTAGATTTGGGCATTTGTCCATTTCCTTGTGTTTGGTAAAATAATAATGAATAATAATGGATTGCATTTATATAGCGCTTTTCGGGACCCCTCAAAGCGCTTTACAATACCACTATTCATTCATTCTCACATTCATACACTGGTGAAGGCAAGCTACAGTTGTAGCCACAGCTGCCCTGGGACAGACTGACAGAGGCGAGGCTGCCATATCGCGCCATCGGCCCCTCTGGACATCACCAGGAGGCGGTAGGTGAAGTGTCTTGCCCAAAGACACAACGACTGAGACTGTCCGAGCCGGGGCTCAAACCGGCAACCTTCTGATTACAAGACGGCAACTCTTGAGCCACGATCGCCCCCCCCCCCAAAAAAGCACTGACCTTTCATTAGATATTATTAATCTCTGGTTCTTTTCCACAGCATGTTTTTTTTATCTTCTTTGCATCACCCCCAGTCGCTCACAGCAAATGGGCCTGGCCTGTTGGAGGTTTCTTCCTGTTAGAAGGGAGTTTTTCCTTCCTATTGTCACTAAGTACTTGATAATAGGGGTTGTATGATTGTTGGGGTTTTCTCTGTGTTATTGTAGGGTCTTTACCATGCAATACAAAGCACATTGAGGTGACTGTTGTTGTGCTATATAAATAAAATCAAATGAAAAAATATGTCAGTGTTTCCGTTAGCATAGCTTCCTTACTAAAGCAGGAGGATACAGTAACATGCATGAATCTGTTTCTAACCAACAAACCTTTACTGATGTGATTATTGTGTGGTGCTACAAAGGAGTGTCTTCATAAGTAAATACAGCAACAAACATCGCAATCTTAGCATATGGACCTTATACAGTATCAGGTATGAACTATAAAATTTCCTATAAATATCAAAAAATATTTGTTATAATAAATCAGTATAAACATGCAGCTTGTGGGGATAGGTTAATTGGATAATCCAAATTGCCACTAGGTGTGAATGTGCGAGTGAATGTGAGCGCGAATGGTTGTCTGTCCCTGTGTGTTGGCCCTGCAACGGACTGGCGACCTGTCCAGGGTGTACCCCGCCTCTCGCCCTATGACAGCTGGGATAGGCTCCAGCACCCCCCGCGACCCTGAAAAGGATAAGCGGAAGCGAATGGATGGATGGATGGAAATCAGTATAAAGTCTATACAGGTCCTCTGCAAAAGAAACATTAGCTTTAAGGTATGGCTTTTTCAAGTTCACTATGTCAAATTGATGTTAGACAGATTCTGTAATTAATGCAAGCTTTAATGAAAATAAAAATCAAATAAAAAAAAGATTTTGGGCCATGGCAGGCTTAGTTTAGAGGCTTGGAATAAATAGGGTTTTTTTCTTTCCTTTTAAATCTTGAGAAAATATACTGTATATACGGTGTCAGCTGTGAGGTGTAGACTTAGCAGGTTTAGCTGTTTGTCACCTTTTAAAAACCTAATTTCTTCTGCTTTCTATTGCACATGGCTTGACATTTGGAGAGGGATCAAAACAGGATTTTATAGTGTTTATAAAATTCAAGCTCTACAATGACCAGGACCATAGTCATGTGTATTTAAGCACCTTAAAAAAGCATGTCTTAGCTGTATTTTAAAATTTGTGGACATGCTAGTCTTGTTTTGATTTTGGAGACACAGTATTTCTATTATTTACAGAATCCTCAACCAGAGGAACTGGCCTTTTCAAGCCGAGGGCTATCAGGCTGTGGTCTCGCCTTTCTACATCAAGGAAAATGAGACTTCCATTACCGACTGTGCCACCACCTGCTGCTCCTACAATCTCTGTAATCCAAAGATGCCAGCTGCTGACACCTCAATCACATTCACTGTCTCCCCTTGGAAAATTTACCCGCCAACCACAGGAGTGCTACAAAACCCTGTTTTTCTCCAAAGTGATGAGATAGGCTCTTTTGCTGTGTTTGGTAGTAGGGCAAATGTTGGGGACTTGAAAAAGATGGTCTGACTAGTATGCGTTAGAGAACATGCTATCAGAAGATGCAGTCCCCAAGTGTGTGAGGGATTTTTGAATGAAAAAAAATTACAAAAATGCACACTTTTCCAGCACGAATGGAAAAAGGGAGCGGGCAGAGGTTTCTCAGAGATATCAAAGCATTCAGTTTTAAAGGCTAAAACAAGGAATGGCCAAATTTAAATCAGTTATGGTTTTTGCCTTTTATGGGCCACACCTCAAATGCCAGTTATGTCATGTGGTGTAATTGCACTAGTAGGCATCCATCTACCAAAAATGACAACATTTTCTTTTCTAAATAACAGTAAAGTATTTATGTGTCATGTGGTGTATTTGCACTAGTAGGCATCCATCTACTGTATACCAAGTTTCTGGGATATTAAGACTCCACTCAGTCCAGTCCTGGATAGAAATCTTAAGGAGTAATCTCTTGAGACCAGCGTGGTTGGCCTGCCTCCACCTGCCTGATCTGTTGTTGCACTGACGCATGGTAACAGTTGAGGTTTCTTCTTGTCATATTAAAAATGTAGTGTAGCTTGGTCATGTTTTCTTGGCTAACAGTGTCCTGAACATGAAATTGGTTGATGTTTGTTCACTGACTGAGGAAGAAAATTATTGACATGGTTGTAACTTTGCACATAATGGGCAAAAATGCTTTTCATACCTTATTTGGGGCAAAGCTGAGCTGACAATGTTTTTAAGGACTGTTTTTGTAAGTGCTGGGATTGACTGGGGATTCTGATGACTGAACAGAAAACATGTAGATGAGGAAGAAGTAATTGCAATTGCATTGCCATAATGGTTGCTGAGTGGCGAGACTAACTTCTAGAATGACTTTTTAAGTCTGTCTTAAGACCTTAATATATAAATTTGGATATTTGAGTGTATATCATAGCTGTATCTGTGTATGTCTTTCACTTCCCCTCTGTAATACCTCTCGTTGGAAATTACAGCTTCAGGTAACCTGCATTCTTTCATTCCATTACACCTTAACCTAAAGGGATAAATTAAATATTGCATTATCTTTATAATGATCCCACTGCTTCGCCACACCGACCCTTGGTACAATCAAGGACCCCTTTGAATGAAAATGAATCATAAACTGGTATTACATGTTCCTTTGGGAAACGTATTCTCAAGATCTTAATAATTCATCAGCACTAATGCAAATGGTTGATAAATGGTACAATGACTAATTTATTATTATTGTAATATTAGAGTTGAAATTGAATAGATGTGTATAATTTGGAAAGTAGTTTCTATTTTAAGCACAGCCCATTCTGACCGGTTTGGCTGAAAAGGGAATTATTAGCATAAAACATGCTGATAGGAAATGAGAAAGTGTAGCAAGTTTAATTTTTAATTGTCTTCTACTTATTACACCCACATGCGTGAACTTTGTTCAGGTTTCAATCATGCCCACTTGAGGGAAGAAAGAACAAGCATCATTTGTTTCTGATACACAGCATTTCACTTAGTACTGATCTCAGTCCATTGCCTCACCCTGAAACCAACCACTTTCACCTCAGGGTGACTAATTTTTCACTGGCCACAAGCAAAAGGCCACCAAGTAGACAGGCATAACAGGAATCAATGATTTCTACTTGACACATGGTGCTTTTCTACACACTTCCTTACCTCGATGCAAACTAATTTTCTTTTAACCCTTATGTCACTCAACCTGTCGGCTGCAGGCATTTGCAAAACATTATGCCCCACACCTCCAAAGGAAAACAGGTTCTGCCTCAGGAACAAGGTCTTTAATAACATATTGATCAAAAATGAACTGAGTGCACAAATGAGAACATGGCAAAGTGCAAATATTACAAACTACCTAGCCCTGGCCAAATGAAGGTTTGATCGATCCAGGATTAATTGCATTCGTTTCAGATCACAGCTGAATAACAGCGTTTGATGTTCAATCCGAGGCTCATACAGCAAAATACAAAAGCTTCCCATCCAAACAAATCTATCAAATATTATTTCTCACAAACTCTATTTTAAGAACATGAAGTGAATCACTGTTTGAATGCTTAACGCCAGCTGTGCACAGATATACTGTTGATAATGACATGTGCAATTTTACATTGAGGACCATTATTGTGAAATTATTCCACAATTTGTTGACAGTTTTTTGCAGACTGGTAAACCTCTGCTCATCATTACTTCTGAGACACTGTGCCTCTTTGAGATGCTCTTTTTTTATACCCAATCAGGTTACTGACCTGTTCAGATTAACCTAATTAGTTGCTAAATGCGCCACCAGCTGTTTCTCTTTTTTTTGTACCACTTATTTTCCTGCTTTTTTTGGCTTCCCATCTGAACTTTTTTTGCAATGTGTTGCTGCCATCAAATACAAATGCACAAATTCTTTTTCATGAAATTGTAAAATGTCTTTGACATGTTTTCTATGCTGTATTGTGAATAAGATCTTTTTTATGTAGATTTTACACAATGTACCAACTGTTATGGAATTGGGGTAGTAAAATAACCCCTTTTAGGCAGTCAAAAATTTAACAACCCATGACAAAAAGTTGTCATGGATTGCCTGATAAGCAATTCTGAGGTTTTCTGCTTAAAGTTGTTTCCTGTTGGCATCTCTTTTATAGTTAAAGTAACACAGCTGTTGTTAGTTATAGGTTTAACCAGTTTCCTGGGATCATCCCAGGAAACTGGTTCATCATCCCAGGAAATCACGGTGTGGTTCGTGCATCAAAACTACCTGAATACATATTACACACATTAGAAAGCTCTTTTTTTAATGTCACCACATTTTGCTCACCTGATGAACATCCTTGTGGCATCCCACCATTAAACAATATATTGTTAGTTGCTAATGTTTAGGCACTGTAGTGCTACAAGTACTGCTAAATGTACTGGGAATGCTAATTTAGCTCTTCATAATCATGCTAAATAAGATGCAGCATCTATCGGGGAACATGTCTGGGCTGCTTCAAACTTTAAAAACTATCTACAGTGTTCAATATTTATAATCCTGGTCTTTAGTTTTGGAGTCTTTCAGGAGTTCATACCACAAGCGCTTTGCAGGCTTTCATGTTCAAGGTTTCTGTACACTAAGTTTACACGTGATTTACATGTAGAGATGTACCTTTGAAATGCCTCCAAGGCCTTCGGTGCTCTTTCTCTCTGCAAGTGCACTTCACTAAGGACCACCCATAGACTGTTAATTACTGGTCAGGATGCTGGAGTGAAAAGTGAATTTAGGTTAAGACCTCGACATGATGCAGCAGCATTTTCAAAGACCTAAAGGGTATTAGACTTTTTGATAACTATGTAATCAAAATTGAGAGCAAAGGCCATTGAAGGGCATGGGAAGATTTACGATTTGCGGGGGCAATAAAGTTTTCTTGACGTTAAATAAAAGTGATGTAGACAGCTTTCTGTCATGTAAAAATTAAAGGTTTTGTCATCCTGCCCTTTGTCATGTTTTAAATAACCAATCTTTCAAATAGATGCAGAACGCTGACAGAAAGGTTTAAAGATTTGAAGATCAAATTTGGTCAGATTTGGTCTCTGGATTCAAAGGTGACTGTGAAAATGAAGTTAAGACACAGGAAATGTTCTGAGTAATTTTACTATACATTCGTTTTTATTTAGCTACAATATCAGTTGAGGGTGACTCAGTGATGCAGTGGTAAGTACTGTTGCGTCACAGCAAAAAGATTGTGATCTTTCTGCTTAGTCCAGCTTCCTTGCAGTTTTTAAAGATAACTATAGACTTTTTATCATCGGTTCAAAGTGGGAATGGTTAAAGTGTAGATGTACTCCTTTACATTAAAAGAAAATCTAGGTTACTATACAGCTGTTTTACTCTATCAGCTCAATAAAAATCAAATTGGGCCCATGACTTAAAATGACAAGGTGAAAAAAAGAATAGTAAGGGAAGAAAATTTGGGGCTGAACAGCTTCTGTAAGGACACAGTATTAGGTAATTTTTCCCATTTGTATGTAAAATAATAGTCCAAGAAACCTCATTCTCATCCCTCCCTCGCTGTGCTGTTCTAACATGTGAAATGTGTGCTCCGTCTGTCTCCTGAGGAGTTTTCCGAAATAGAATTGCAGACTCATCTTTGAAGGACAGAAATCCAGTAAATACCAACCTGGTATCAACCTGTTAATACACCGAGCCCCTCTGTGATTTTTCAGTGACAGTAAATTACTAGGTAAAAGACAGGTAATAAAGATATCAATCTGATCCTCCAGTCCCTGTTTCTTCATTACTCTGGGCCTTCTTCAGCAGACTATAGATGGAGCCTTACTAAGAATGAATCACTAACCATTTTAGATAATTCATGTGTCAGGTTATTATTTTGGCCACATAATGTTATGAGTCAGAAGAATATATAAATGGATTTCTGATGTCTGCAAATCAGTTACTGCTGTTTATGATTTTTGGTACATGGTTATACAGTTATGGACATAGTTGTTGATTGTAGAAGCTCACACATCCTATGCAGCAACCTTGATGCAAACTTAGAGGCAGTAGTTAGAGAGAACTGCAGCAGCAAACAGCAATGACATTTCTATAGAAGCAGACCAAAGCAAGACGAGCAAGGAAGGCTTCAAAGCTCTCCTCTTTTTCTGAACGTGTGATGTCATTGCTGGCGGAACTGAATTGAACTGAATTTGAAAGTGAAAGTTCAACATGTTAACACACTGATGCAATCATCAGCCAATGAAATGTTATGAAACTATTGTGGGAGGTCAGGATGCTTTCTAGTTCGTCCCACATTCAATTTGTAAATGAACAATAACAGTAATAGCAGTAATACGTGGCTAACTTGGCTAATGTTAACTGCAAAGCTAGCAGCTGGCCACGCTCTTACAGTTAGCCATGTGGGACACACACGCACACACACACACACACACACACACGTCAGGTATGTCCAGCCTTAAATCTCTGTTTTAATGTCCATGTGAATGACTGCACAAAACAGCTAAGCACTAATCAGCTAATGCAGTAGCAAGTTCTCTCCATCGACTTTATTTTTAATATGCAGAAGTGCCTTAAACCTGCATCCTCTCTAATGACAACCAGATTGTAAGAATAAGTCTGATCATATTATAGAAGAATAATAGAAAATGACTTAAATTAACATTTTTCTGATTAGGTTATGCTTATTGAACACAACATGCTGTTTATTTTGTAAATCATGTTTCCAATTAGGGTGAAAGAAAAACACTAATTCAGGGTTTGCTTTAAGGTGGGCTTGTGATCCACAAGTCACTACTATATGAGCATGCAGCTTTCTTCAGTTTCCCACTGATATACACTGGCTTGCTATGTTTACTTTCAAAATACCAAGATGGCAACAGTGAAAATGCTCAGCTTGAGGCTTCACGAAAGGAATTCATTAACCGTGGGTTACATCGTGGCATCTTTTATCTACAACCTCTGGTTCCCTTTCTTTGATGATCTAAAACATACAGCTCCTATTTACTTATAATAGCAACTGTGTGTTGTGGGAAACTTAGTGTATTTCATGTCATGATACTGACGACTATTCAGTCTATTCAGTCACTTACCGTGTGTGGTTTGCATGTTATTTTGCTCTCACCAGGAGCTGTCCATGTTTATATGGGCTGTGGGGGAAAATGTAGCTGCTTGACAAATGCTAGCATGATGAAGCACTCCTGTTCTGTGAACTTTCATTCAAAACTCTGTCCAAACACTCTGTTCCACATTTTCCATTACACTAAAAATTATTTCCAGGCATGTTTTGTTAGCAGTGGATAGAGCAGGATGGCCTCTTGGGGCAATCAGTGGTTACACTTGACTATAGTAACCACTGAGACTATGGAGAACCTGATTTTATGTCACTTTGACTGCACATAAAGATTACTCAATTCAGAGTCACCTGGTGCGAACTTAAAGTAATGTCATTCAAGCATCAGGGAGCGTGACAGGTGTGAAATACATGAGAGGAAGGAAATAAGAAAGAACAGAAAAAAGGTCCAGGTAACACACCTGCTAATATGAGCAGCACTAGTTTAACAAGGACAATTTTGAATCCAGCTAAATAAAGTTAGAAAAAAGTACAAATAAAATAAAAGTATTCGCGAAAAAAACTGTACCTATACAAAAAGAAAGTTATGATGCCAACATCACACCTAACTGGAAGAACCTCGACAGGTTAATATATATGTCACCATATTCTATGTTTATATTCATGCAGAGAGCAATTCAAGGCATCCTGTGAAGTAAAGGTAATGCAGAGCTTCAACTGTGTTGCTTGTTTTAAACATGAGAAAAATGCCACACCGCAGACTTTTAATAGATATTCCCACTGGGAGAAATTTGACAAGCTGTCAAAACACCTCTGTTGTTACTGGACATTGTCGAAAATTCTTAGAAGTGTGGGGGCACATTTGCAGATTTTTTGAAAGCCATAAATATACTTATTGAGAGCAGGAACTTAGACGGGTCTTGAGGAAATTCAGCTTCTCGTTTTCCATTGTCCATTATTGTCACTATATTTCATGCCTTTTTTAAAATTACAAACTGAAATCTTTTTTCAGCATTGCTGAGTGTTTTCAGTCTGTACCGATACTTCCACTGCTTATTGAATCGTTATTCAGTGAAAGAACAGATAATAAATGTTATTCTCTTCTAATCAACACTTGTGTCTGAATGTGTATGCTGGTAGAGGAATCATCTTATTTTTCCTTAAATATCAGTATATAGAAGATATTCCTGGTTACTATGAGCCACTAAATTAATAGAACATATACTGAACTGTTCATACTATGAAGCAGCTATTCTGTTCAGGTACTATGACATGTTATACCACTGGTATAACATCGGTGCATTGGTAGTCCACTGATATAGCTATAATTCTGGTAATTGCTGCATAAGAGCTCATTTCACCTCCAGGCCTGTGGAAATTTTCATACTGGTTTAGTTGTATGGTTTCCCAGGGTGATGCACTGCAGGGGATTGTTTTCCACAAAAATGTTATTTTCTCATGAAGAAAAAGACGAAATTGTTGACTAGTTAAATAGCTTTGATTCTAAGATGCCAAAAATAACAGCGTTGCTGAATATGACAGAAATTTACCCCATCTATCTGCAAAAGTTGGGCACTTCTGCTTGTCTCTTTCTCCAAATAGCACCAGTGCGTGATTAGTACTCACACATAATTTAAACTGGTGCATGTGCTCCTAATCACATTCTCACCCTGATTTCATCGATATAACGCAGATGAGCCTAAATGCGTGCAATTTCATTAAATATAAAATAGTATTAATAAGTTGCTCTAGACTACTCAGATTTGAGCTAGCTTTATAGAAATGTACTTTTGTGGACCTGAAATCATCCAAGTAAATGTGCAGAAGTTTCTACTTTTTTGTTTGAATTACTGCATCCATTTTGTCAGCCAGCCAACAGCTTTTCCTACAGCGATGAGCAGCACAGATGGTTGTTGTAACAGCAGGTGAGAGAAGTTCAAACAAACCAGGGTGATGTCAGTTAGGATCTAGATGTTTAAAACATCAGTTCCTGGCGGAAGGCTACAAGGTCATTTCGGATGGATTCATGACTGAGTCTTTTTGCCAGACTGTTTTCTCAGGAGCATAATTACTTCTGATATCTACTCATCACTTCACAGCACACTCACCGCTTATCCTGTGAGAATTCTCAGGATATGACTGTTTTAAACCATCATAATTGGAAATTCTTAATAGGGCGACCGTGGCTCAGGAGGTTGGGAAGCGCATCTGTAACCAGAAGGTCGCCGGTTCAATCACGTAATGTAACGTTACGTGCTCCTGGTCGTTGTGTCCTTGGGCAAGACACTTTACCCTACCGCCTACTGGTGTTGGCCAGAGGGGCCGATGGCGCGATGTGGCAGCCTCGCTTCTGTCAGTCTGCCCCAGGGCAGCTGTGGCTACAACTGTAGCTGCCTCCACCAGTGTGTGAATGTGAGAGTGAATGAATAGTGGCATTGTAAAGCGCTTTGGGTGCCTTGAAAAGCGCTATATAAATCCAATCCATTATTATAAACGTGGTTAGACATTCAGAGGATGTTTAGCATTGTTTAGTATGTGCACTGTTTGCAGATACAATGGTGAATAAATATTTTATGCATCTACTTTTTTGTACTTTTACAGTTAGCACCTGATACTCTTGACTAAAAATATTCAATATGCTCACTTTTGCAGTACTGTTTGTAGGAGGAACAGTGGTGCAGTGGTTAGCACTGTCACCTCACAGCAAGAATATATGACCTTTCTATGTGGACTTTACTTTTGCCTTCATGGGTTCCCTCTGGCTTTCTCCCTCAGTATAAAGGTAAACTGGTAAGTCTAACTTGGCCAGTATGAGTGTGAATGGTTGTCTATGTGTTGGTCCTGTGACACAGTGGAAACCTGTACAGGGTGTACCCTGCCTCTTTACATGACAGCTGAGCTCTTGAAACTCCGAACTGAAGTAGAAGAAGAATACAAATGGAATTATTTAGCTCATGTTCAATGCCACATGTTAATTTTACAACAAGAATGAAAGACTTATTTATGTTGCAGATGATCTGAATCACTCTATAAATAGAAAATGTGCTAGAAGCTCTGCTTGGGTACCGTGCTTTGAGCTAAAACCCAACATGGGCTTAAATGTACCATTTAATGGCTGCAAGCTTCACTTTATTAGTTTATTTGAATATTATATTATTATAATATTTTCTAATCTGCATTTTAACCCATAAACAGCCAAGTAAAAGTGCTGTTTCTACTGAAAGCATTTGGTGAATAACAGGAATACTGCACAATTCTGCAATTCTAAACTGAAAGTAAAAATGGTCAATGGAATCATTCCAGAAACCCTAGTTTTGTTGCAGCCCTTTCTCACTGCAGTGCACAGAATATTTCAGCTTTGTCAGAAGCTGTTGTCGTCACAGAGAAACACACACAAGGTGTTCTTTGTCTCTGAACTTGTCATTTCTTTCTCCTATAGAGAGTCATTTTTTAACTTGCAGGATTTGTGACTCGTTTGGGACCTTTGTGTTTTATAGTTTGTTCTGCTTTGTTTTCCTTCTGTTTTTTAATTTGGTTTTTATTCACTGGCACCAGACTCAGTTAGGTTTTGAAAAACCAAACACAAATTAAATAAACAATAACATGGTTTAGGCTTAAATATTCCCATTTGCAACATTAATCTATCAATTATTCTCCCACAGTTTTAAGTAGGATTGTTCCATCAAAAATAATTATCAGTAAAGTCTGACAAGATGGACATGCTTGTCATTGGGATGAAAATGTGTGTTATGTCTGAACCAAAGTTCAATAAATGTTGAGAAATATAACCTGAGAGTGGTGCTACAGAGAAACACATTACCACGATCAACAGGATTCATGGTTTTATTACTATAATCATGAGGCATGGAGTTATTTTCACTTATGAAAGAAGCATGTTTTTATTTAGCCTCTATTAATCTGAAAATACAGAACACAATATGAACTTTTTGTTATCTGCATGCCAACACAATCAGAGGTATCACAAGTCTGCAGTTGAAGTTCTTTCCTCCCCCCTTCTTAATTCAGTTGGTAAATTCTGAACAGACCTATTAGTTTTAAAGTGGGCATACTGCTACATCTGAGGTTTATGCAGATCAAGTAGGTCAGTGCAATTTTAGCTTATTTGCTTATCAAAGCTGGAGTCAGTGCCGCCTGGAACTAAACCACACACGGCAGCAGTTGCAGCTGGGTTGGATATCTGAGCACAACCTAAAAAAGACCTGTAAAAAGTTGGACACACTCATCCTCTGGTGTGTTTGGAAAGTTCAGATGTTTTTGTGTTAAATAAAATTACCTAATCACTTATTGACAACTGCTGTGGTCCCCTTAGGCTTGGCATTAAAGCCACGACTGCTCCGGTGCTGTTGCTCACTTGCCAACACATCAGACTGCGGTTTATACAGGGCAGCTCTTAATGTGTGTCAGTCTGTGAAGCTGTGTATGCCTGTAAATGAGCATTTGCACTTCAGGTAGGGAAATATGATACCACAGAAAATACCATAGACATTTTTTAGAAACCATGATATGACCAGGGTGTTTTATCTTAAATCCAGTTCAACTACAGTGTTCCATCTGAACATATTTGCTGTGCTCTTTAAGTCGGTGTAATATTAGCAGTCATTATATATACATTTTCTCTTTCAGTTTAAATGAATTTTAAAAAGATAAATGTTAATAGCAAGTCTGATTAGATATCATTATACAGTACAGTGAATTTCACTCCGCATCTTAAATTCCAATTGCCTGACAGCACCAAAGACAAGCGTAATGAAATGAACTTACAATGACCAAGAATGGCAGTGCAATCGGGGATGCACTGATGCGTATGTGGAGTTAGCACAAAACCTTTTTACTAATGCCTTACATGCATGGAGTAAGTGAAGTGATCACTGTAGAATAATCATGACAAGCCATTTGCGTTCCCATTCTGCCTCGGAGGAAGAAAAAAAAAATCAGCAAGGTTAAAAAAGATATTTTAAAACAATACATCATTTTAAAAATGAAACTATTCTGAATTAAATACCGCAGAATGTCATAAAGTAGCAGTAAAATTACTGCTATAGTTGTGGATCTGCGCACTTTGAAGTTGAATTCTACATTATTTACTCAAGATAAAATTATGTAGAGGTGGCAAGAAGGCCTGTAACTGTGACTGCAACAAGAAAAATTACATGACATTGGCATTTGTACAATAATGAGACAATATTGATGCCCATTTACAAAATCTCATAGTGATTGTTAATTACATGGATACCAATAATTTTATGGAGTTCTTCTTTTCAGATTATGTTTTGTTGGTCACAACATAATCTAAATCATCTGAGCGATTTCATCTACAGCTCAGTCGCTGTGGATTAAAAATAGAGTGGCTGCTTTGCTACTGGAGAAAACTGGTGATTGTAATGATTTCTTTTTGCATTTGGTAATCAGTTGGAAGTAATTTAGGTAATTTTTGAATGGATTCTGAATGTAATTAATTAATGTCAAATTCTCTTAAATTTCTGTAATTCTAATAAAATAATGTAAAAAACTTTATATGCTTCTTTTTTTCTTCTTTTTTTTAACCAAATTTTGAAAGTGTATTGTACATCACTATTTTTTAAGAAATTTCTGTTTCCGGTTAATAAAGTCCTGGCTGTATTCCCAGTTTGTGTTGTTAATGTGAACTTCTGTGAAGATGGCAGTAGTAGATTTGTAGTTTTCTCTGATTTACAAATTTAACATTATTATCAAATAAAGATTGCATGCACAGTGATGTGAAAAATGATTTGCCCCTTCCTGATGTAGACTTGCTACACTTTTATTTTATTATTAGATAAACATAACCCAAGTAAATCCAGAATACAGATCTTAAATGATTATTTCATTTAATTTAAAGGTAAAAAGCTATCTAAACGTACCTGTTCTTATCTAGGGTTAGTCTTTTTTTAGGTTATGATTGAACAATAGGAAAGACACTGGGCAAAAAATGTCATTTCTGGGAGAATTCCAAAAAGATCACATTTGCCAAAAAACATTTTGATTATCCCCAAGACTTTTGGGAAAATATTCTGTGGACTGATGAGACAAAAGTTGTCTGTTACATCTGACATAAAGATAAAACAGCATTGCTTTGCTGCTTCATGGATCTGACAGTACTGTCAATGATGAAGCCATGAATTCCACTCTCCACCAGAAAATCCCAAAAGGGAATATCCAACCATCAAGTTGTATCCTGAAGCTCAAGTGTACTTGGGTTATGCAGCAGGACTATGATCCAAAACACACCAGAAATAAAATGAGAAGCATTTTGTATTTATTTTTATTTATGTAATATATCCTTTATTTAAAACAGTTTGATGTGTGACAAATACTCAAACAAACTAAAAAAATCAAGAAAAGTACAAATATTTTTCTTTGAACTACCAGGTTGTCACCATTCAATTACAAACTGTAGTCTGGCTCAATTTTAGTGCCTTTTTTTATTGCTATCGTGACATACTAATGTTGCTTTGTAGATGCCAAACGACCACAAGCGGTCACAGACATGGTGTCTGTCTTTGAAGAAACCCGTTTAAAGGCAATAAGATGACAACTTCATTACAGTGGCAAAGATTTTGTTTGATATTTTCCCTACATGTAGTGTGACTTGAGCATTATTTGGTTTATTTTATAAGTGGAATTACTTTTCTTTGCCTGGATTTGTTTCTATACTACTAATTGTTTAAAATCACAAGTGTTAAATATAAAGTACACTTGAACTAGAAGAACATTTTACCAGAATAACCCGGAAATAACCCCCCCAAATTTCAAATTATGAATAAAAAAATAAATAGAATTTATTCTGAAAGGTGATGGCTTTATTAGGACATCCACCTTGAAATAAAAATGAGACCTTGGACCAACAATGGCAGAGAAAAGAGGACAGATTGCGGTAGGGATAGGTGAAGGGGGGTCGAAGCATGCTTCCGGAGAAGAGAGACTGAAACAGATGAGGAGAGACTTACATGAGTAGAATAACAAACAGCCTGCAGGGAGAAAAGATGTAGAATGTGAAGGGCACAGTGAATTAGTGTTAAGATAAAGACATCAGGGACCTGTTTTGCGACCCTGAAACTGTTTTCTCTTTGTCAGTGCAAGAGGACAGAGTAAAGAAGCCTATACAGTATATAAATAAAAACAGCACATTACCTGTCAGGCTATTTGTGACAGCTGATGAGCGGATTAGCATGTGTTACCTGTCTCTTGTTTGCTAAACCCTCTAAATTACCGTTTAGAATTGCTAAATAAAATGAAAAATTAGCTGCTCTGCACCAGCGTGCTGAATATTTAGTTTGATCACAGCATCTTCATGTGAGTTTAACAGCCCATGAATCATTTTGACAGTTTTTTTTTCAGAGCTGTGATAGCAGCTCAGAAATGAGGGAGCCAAGTCATCAGATGTTGACATTTAAGGAGGGATTTTTGGTCCTTTCCAATCAGTGATGCAGAAGCCATGACCCAAGAATGCAAATGAATATGTTGAAGCCAGTGACACAGCTTTGACATTCAGTCCTCTGAGGAATTTTATGAAGGCCACTGAAAAGTCACATATTACAGGGATTTACTCATAGTTGTAAATAGGAAATGGACGAATTAGCTTTTATTTTGAAGGTCTTCTGTTTTTACATTATTTTTTTTTGAGCACAACTTTATTTCCTGAAGTTCATACCATAAGTTATATAGGTATGAATGGTTGTCTGTTTTATGTGTTAGCTCTGTGATAAACTGGCGACCTATCCTAGGTGTACTCTGCCTCTCGCCCTATGGTAGCTGCGATAGGCTCCAGGCCCCCTACGACCCTGAACTGAATAAACTAAAGAGAATGCATGGATGGGCTTTAAATTTCTCAAAGTAGCCCTGTTTGATCTTGATGACAGATTTGCACACTGTTTGTATTATCTTAGCTTCATGAAGTTGTCACTCAGGATACTTTTCAGTGAACATCTGAGTCTTGTGTAAAGTTAAGATCTATTGCTAAGCTCTCCGCTGTCATGTCTGGGTCCCTTGGCATTTCAGCTATTCTTGCTGTTCCTTTTATTTGTGTCGTCTTCACACTGTCAAAGTCAATTCTGTCTTCATCAGTTTGTTCCAGCATTAATCTGTGATTATGACTTACACCACCCACCTCCTCACAATCTCTACCCTATCCTCGTTATTCAGAGAACTTTAGCCAAGCCTCCATCATCAAGTCCATGGATCTTACGTACTTCCAACCAGTGTTTCAGAAACAACTTTATGATGTTTCAATGTAGCCCAGTCACCACAAGCTCAGTACATAAACTAATAATACATTTTAATTAATCATTCCTTATTGAACTAAGGCATTGTTGTAGTGTTTTGGAAGAAAAGTGCATGAATCAGAAAGACATCACCAGTGCCACAAGCTTTGGCCAAGGAGCAATGAAACCACACACTTTGGTCTGATGAGTCCGATTTTGGTTCCAAATGGTGTGTTTTTCTGAGATGCAGGTAAGCTAAACTGGTCATACCTACATGTGTGGTTGGTTCCCACCATGAAGCACAGAGAGGAGGTGCGATGTAGTGTGGGGGCTTTGATGGTGACAGTGACGCTCATTTACGGAGTTCAGCCAGCATATGCCACACATAACAATGAAATTATAAGCCATACTGTCTGCTTAGCGGAATCTGATTTGTTATTTAACGGGGGGGGGAACTTAAGTACTATATGACTGAAAATGAAAGTGGACTCCAACCATTAAGCAGAAGCTGATGTCTAGATTAAAGGAAAAGTGGTCAACTAGTGCCGATTGTATGTAGGAACACTTTAGGCACTCCAGACGACCGCCTTAATAAAGAGAAATGAACACAAAGGATCAGAAAACTTCAAGATGAAGCTAATAATGACATTAAATTACATTTAAATACATTCAAATTATAATTATGATTCATGGCATTTTGTTCCATTACCCTTTAGAACAGCAATATGCAGAAGTCAAGTCAAATCAAGCCATATATGCTTTGCTAAAAAAGCCTTTCTCTTTGAAATTCTAACACTTACGTTGGAAAATGAAGCAAAACTTTGAAAACTGCCAGTGCTTTTTGACAGTTGTTATTTTCACCTAAAAATGTTCCAGCAAGTGTCCAAATGCCTCCTGTTGGTTTCAGAAAGTAGTAAAATGTTTGATGTCACTTAAAAGTTGTAAAGAACTCTTCATCAGAATGATGCATCAATCTTGCAAAACCACTCAACAATAGCAGGACAGCTTGGAACATCAGGGATAAATGAGAAGCTGACAGACATAAAGTGTTACTCACTATATCTTATCCTAAAGAGTGTGTACGTTTTCTCCAAAATTGAAATGTCAGTCATGTGATAGAAATTCAGAGACAGTCTTCCAAACTGATTGATCACACAGGTATGACAGGTATGACACAACGGGAACAAATCCTTTACTGTCAAACTGCAGTGACTCTTTTGGACGTGTTTTGGATCTGAACCAAAGTCCCTAACAGCTACTAACAAGTGAAGTGTTTCAAGGACCGCCTGTGGCTGCAACTTTCTTGAATTCATCAATGTGATTAAGGCTGCCAAGTGTTAGAGACACGGGGAAACTAATCTTATTTTGTCTCGCAAACTTAATAGCACCTTGTTGGCAAACTAATCAGGCATCTGTTGAATTTCATTGATCTCTGAAAACAATTGACTACTTCTTGGCTGGGAAAGAATACAGATCGCTCTGATACCTCCATCTTCTCCATCATGTCAGTCACCTGCCTGATAAAACTCAAATATATCAAGACATTTTTTTAAATGCAGAGCATGAGCGCACAGACTAATTAAAGGCAAAAACAGAAAACAATGAATCCACTGTAGTTAATCATATGGTAAAGTGCCATGTGATAAAAACAAATGTGTCAAATATCAAATCGTGTAATCAGTTAAAGTATGCTATTTTATAATGTAAAGAAAGACAAGGACTAATAGCACTGCACTGCATCAGGGTATTAGTTCTTTTAATTAGCGCACTTAACGATTAAACTTTAACAAACAACTAGAGGTCTTCATTACAAAAAACTAATTTCTCTTCTTCACCATTCCATTATAAACAACTATTAAAGTCTTCCTAATCAATTAAAAGTATCAGTGGCAGTATATTGTGAGTGCTCAACCTTTCATTGAATGGGGGTGAACTACAGTTGTCGCTTCTGCAATTCCCCTGGCACTATTTAAAAGTGTGTGTTTTAACAGCACTCTGAATACAAACTGCTCATGCTTATACGACAGCACTCCTTGTGTTGTTCTGGTCCCTTAAAGTGACCTTAAGAGTATGCGCTCCTTATTCTCGCCACTGAAAGGTTTTCATTATCTGAACTGTTACTTGAAACTGAAGGAGGGCACTTTCTTCTGATTGTTTCTCTATTTCTTTCAGTGTGTGGACCTTGATAGTCTCTGTATGTATCCAAAAAAGATTTTGCCTTTGCTTTCCAAATAATAATTCTTGGATGCAATTTCCTCACCCACAGCAATGATAAATTGGGTGCACTACATATTTATTTTAAACGTCCATTTCCACCTACCTTAAAATCAATTTTTATTTTTTTGTCTTTGCATACTGTATCTTTTCAACACATGAACATTTCCCATGACCTTTCTCAAATGCCCCCATGACGTGTAGCAAATGAAATGTGTCATATATATATAAAGGAATAATCTGGTAACATTTTTTGCAACGCTTGCCTGTAAGGCAAAACAAGACTCTCTTCTGCTGCCTTGGTTATGCTTACCAGTCTAGCCAGAAAGCCAGACGGCTGTGAAATTAGTTGCCCTAATGATGAGTCACTTAGTTTGCTTACAGCTAGCAAAGCATAGTGTGTGGCACTTTATGGAAACACACTTTTTAAATCATGTCATATAAAGAGCAAATTGCACCAATCACAGCTCAGGTTTCCAATGATTGGTCATTTAATTTAGAACTGGAAATAAGTGCATATCAGATTTATGTCACACAAGGTTTTCAAAATATTACTGCCTTCATCAGCATTCTGGAGTAGTAGAGACAACAACCTTGTTGTTAAAGATGGATGGATAAAGATAGCTAATGTTAGCAAACTTTTTGCACCAGAATAATTAATGCAACCTGGTTAAAATGAGCATTTGAATGTAAAAGTTTTACTCTATTGCTGAAGCCAGCATGCTTCAAAAGCAATAACTCTGAAGGTTGAATGTTCCCCTTTTCGTATTCTTCAAAGCTTTATGAAGAATACAAAATACAAAACAGCTAAGCAACGCTTAGCAAGTTGCTGATTTAAAGAAAAATCAGTGTATTCAGCACAAACTACAGGCAACAATGGCAATCTGTTAGTGACAAAAGCAATCACATGAAGGGTTTTGGTGCAGGGGTGTATATATATTTAAGACCAATTTCACCTAATGAGAGCACACAACCTCCTGTAGTCAGTCACCGGTATCAGTTTTCCCTACTGACCGATGGTTACCAGGGAGTCACTGACTGGTCCCTGCTTGCGTGACTGGGGTGTCAGCAGTCAATACACTGGTCACTGCCAGTAAAAACATGCGACTGACCGGGGAGGTCACCAAGCAGTTTCTAGGGATTTGTGACTGACACTTTCGTGAACCAATCTAATGGTGTTTTCCATGGTAGTCACGTGACTTAAAACTGTGATTTAGCTCATCGACTGATAAATAGAAGTATGCATCAACACAGGCAATGACTTTTAGTCAAGGCTACAAACATTGCACTTGTTTAGTTGCTTGTGTGTCCATGTGTTGGAGGGATGACAACAGACAGGTTTTTCCCCTACGTTACAAAGAGGCATGTTTTTCACATGAATGATTATGATTTCTTCTTAAGTCACGTTAAAGACCCATACGTGATTTATTCTTCAAAATCTTACAAGTGCATTACTAGAAAAAAACTTAAATTAAATTAACAAATTCATTTAAATTAACAGTGTTTTCGATCAGCATCTGTAAATTGGTCCTTCATTTACCTATGAACCTGCACATTTGGCACATGTTGAACGTTAATTTAACAGACAAGGTAATGAATTCAATTAGCACACTTTATTAAAGATGGTACAATCTCTTTCTTGCCGGTCTGAATCATAGTAAAGACATTAAGATAGATGGGAACTCAAGAGCTGAAAGAAGATGAAAGATTCTGGTTACCAGTATATAAAAATCTAGCTCACATGCCTCAGTGTGCTCCTCTAAGACACTAGTTATGAATGTTAATGTCTGTGTGAGAGAACAAAATATTGCTAGTCTGTGAGGATTACTGAAAGAGGTGAATTTTTTATGAAAACACTTTCAGATTTCTCTAGAGACAAAAGCAACGTGATCTGCAATCAATAAAACCACCACACTTGCTTCTACAGTGCACCCTTTTTAGGCATTTTGGAGTGTCATTGAAATTTGACAACTATTGAAGTGTTATGAATAGGCCTAAGGGAAACTTTGGTTTAACATGGAAAAAAGACTCCCCTGTTCCCATCTACCATGAATTATAAGAAACAGATTTTAAGCCCTTTAAATCATTAGTTTCAAAATTAATTCATTTTTTTTACATACTGGACAAAGGATGTTTAAGATGGATGCCAGGCTGGAGGAAATGAGGAAGACCATGGGAAAGATTCATGGATGTAGTAAAGAAGGACATACAGAGGATTGGTGGGACAGAGGAGATGATCTGCTGTGGTGATCCCTAAAGGGAAAATTTAAAGAAGAAGATATTTTATTTATTTTGTTATATTTATTTATCTTCTGTTTGACCAGAGGCTTTCATTATGAAGCAGGATTTTGGCTTATCCAGGTATCCTTCAGGGTTAACCCTGGATTTTTTGTACTGCAAAGGGGGTTCAATTATTTTTGGGTTTTCTCGCCATGGTAACTTTAAGAAGTGAGCTCGGGGATAAAGGGCAAAAAAAACAAAAACCACCTAATAAGCAGACAAAAAAAAACAAAAAACATATATCAATCACCTGGATCACCTGTTGAGAAAGAAAAAAGAAAACAAGCAGAAGAAAACGAGAGCAATACAATAAACAACATCACGATGATCTATGGGAATATAACAGTAAATACTAAATATTAAACATTATTGTGCAGCACGTAAGATCGACAGCGCACAGTGTGCTTTGAGGTAGGAGCCAAAAAGGGTGTAGTTTGTGTGTGTGAGCACCCGTGTGTACACCTGTGAGCATGGACGCGTTTGTTTTTAAAAGGTTCCTTCATGTAATGATCTGCTAGAGGGTGTGGGGAGCCACAGCCCCGTCCACCAGGGCATGAAGCAGGTATGGAGGAGATCAAAACTCCAGACATCCAGAGGCCCCCAGAACACAAGAGACCAAGGAAGACCAACAGAGGGGCAGCCGCGCCACTATCCCAGAAAGAGCTGAGGAGAGTCCCAGATGAGGGGTCACTCAGCAGCCGCGGAGCAGAAGCCAGGGGGGGTTGCAGTGATGTGCCCGTGAGCTCCGCCGGCAGCCAGCTGCGCCAGAGTGACCGAGCCCCAGCCCGAGAGGCCGAGGGCACCCCACCCCCAAAGTGGCCCGAGCAAGCCCCAGGCTCCAGGCCCCGATAAGCAGCCACCAAGGAGTGAGCCGGTGTGTACCTGGGCGCCCATCCCCGGACACAAAGAACCACCAACGCACTGATGTCTGAGGGCGTCTGCCACTGGCAGGGGAAGTGGTGGGGGGAGATAGGCCTCCATACCTTCGAGGGCCTGAGATGTCCCCAGAGAGGTGGCGTCTGATACCCAACCTGACATATAGACACAGACATACAGGCACACACAGATACAAACATCCATTCCCACCCTCATGCTCTCATATGCAATTACTCAACACTCAACCAACGTGGAGACAGACATAGAGAGACACTGTACACCCAATCACACTCCAAATCCATTGGGCATCTTTCTTTACCTTTAGACAATAATTCTGATGGCAAAAGAGCCAAACGGGACAGGCAGAAAAAAAAAAAAAAGAAGTGAGCTCTGGAACAGGTAAGGATCCAGATTAGAGATCACCAGGTATGAATTCACCGTTTACAATTCTCCAAAAAATAGTGTCATCATTCCCAGAAGATCAGTCAGACCTCTGTGGGGAGTGCAGGCATGTCTAAAGTTTTTCATTAGCATCTAATGTCAGTGTTTTCCCCAAGAGCACCAGTAATTAATATGGAATTTTAGACACAAATGTAGGTTTATATTGTATTATAAATACAACACAAATCAATCAGTTTTGACCCCAATATAAAATTGCCTAACAAAAAATCCCATATTTGGTCCAGAGAGTGGACACACATCCCTTTGGGGTTTCCATCAGGAAGGCCATCCAGTGTAAAAATCTGCCAAATCAAACCTACTGTGGCTCCCCCTTGTGAATAAGAGAGCAACTCAAAGTAGCTTATAAAACTCGTGATCAGACACCCAAGTGACATAATTTTTCCTGTGTTTCCTCCGTGCCCTTAAGGGACTCCTCTCATGGCCGAAATAACTTAAGGAGGCGATGAGAGGAAGCATTCTATTCAGAAGGTGAACCTCCTCAGCTGGCTCCTTTTGATGTTTATGAGTACTGAACAGTTCTCTCTTTAAGGCTGATTCCCTTTGAAGGGAGCTTATTTTCTCTGCTTGTTTCCAAGTTTTTATTCTTTTGGTCATTACCCAGAGCTCATGGCTGTAGGTGAGGGCAGGAACATAGATCAACCTGTAAATTGACAGCTTTGCTTTCATGCTTAGCTCTCTCTTCACTACAGTGGATTGGTACTGTATCCCAATCTCCCACTCCACTCCCCCTTCACTCATGAACAAAACCCCAAGATATTAAACTCCTCCACTCCTCCACAACAACTTTTTCCCAACATGAGGTGGTGCTCTACCTTTTTCAGAAAGAGAGAAAACTGCCTTAATTTAAGCTGGGCCATTGTTTGCATTACCCAAAATAAGTCAGACTCATTCCCAAAGCTCTTACCGTGTTTCTACAGGGTCCATGCAGAACTAAAATCAAACTAAATGCAGTTTACAATTTGCCTCATGCTTTGTTTAGAGCATGCTCACTCATCACAGATGGAGCAGAAAGTTGCTCGACTTAGGGCAAAAGATTTTTGACTAGATTTTCCTGCTCGCTGTTGGAAACTAACATCAGCAGGTGAAGCCGACCTCACTCTTAGTAGGGCAGTTGCAGCTTGCATTGGGCCTTGCAATTTAGCAGTATTAGTATTAGGGTCCCCTGGGACCTGAAAACATTTGTATTTTTAACTCTAAACAAAACAGATGGAAAATAATGATGTGAATTCGTTCGGAAATAATTGATTGACAACGTCAGAAACAACTGTAATGATGAAAAAAAAAAACATATACGATATGTCAAAAAATACCTTGGGTGTCTGTATGGACTCCAGTCAGTAGGATAAGAGTTAAAGAAAAAACTGTAGTGCTTTAAGCACCCTTATGTTTCCCAGACTTTTCACCTGCAGCAGCTCCATCATTGTATGTGATGCTTTTTTAATACTGAAAGGGTACCACTTCTGACACACTCACCAAACGATCACAAATGCACTTCAAAGCAAGTTGCCCACTATTGGACATACATTTCCTTCAAAGGTTTCCATTTCAAGGAAACATGCTGTTCAACCAGAAAAAATTTGACTGCCCTAGTGTGGTCCTACACACCGACTGACTAGCTGGCTGTGATGGGAATAACGGCGTTACAAGTAACAGCGTTACAAGTAACCGGGTTACTAACGGCGTTACTTTTTTCAGTAATGAGTAATCTAACTAATTACTATTTCTATCATTACAACGCCGTTACCGTTACTAACAAGAAAATGCGGTGCGGTCGCATTACTATTTTTCAACAGACAGACGGCTGAAGCTGTGTTCAGCTTACCGCATCTTATATCAGTTGCATGGAAGTAGCTGACTAGTAAGTAATCTGGGCGCTACAGCTGTAAGCAGCTGCCGTGGACGGCAATCACTTTCTGCCCGACGATCACTTTTTGGCACAACACCTGGCGCTAAGGGGGCAAAACAATCACATGAGTGCTGCTGTTTGACTGAGGAAAGTAGAAAGTAGTCGTGGTAAGCTAATCACATGACCACTTCAAGATGACAAAGCAACAAGGTGATATATACCAGTTTTTAAATTGTGTTGATAGGCCACGTAAAACCAGAGTCATGATAAACAATATATACGCGGCGTTTTTATCTCAATAGTTTTGTCATGTTTACTGTCTAAGGACAGCGCAGCGAGCACTCGCTGCTTATGACCACAATGAAAAAACAAAACAAAAAAAACACCCCTTTTGTGTTGGTGGAAAAATGTACCATGTCAACCAATCAAAAAATGATATGGCAAAATGACATTTGGTTGTTTAGGAAGAGGGGGATGTTTTAGGAGTGACCGAGAGAGAGAGAGAGAAAGAAAGACAGCAGAAAAAGGGAGAGAGCGAGTTTTGAGATGTGAGAGATTTGTGACGTTTAGCGTTTTTGGAGTGTGTAGTTAATGTGTTGTCTTGTGTAGTTAGTGTGTAGTGTTGTGGATAGTTTTGTGTTGTGTGTCAGAACAATGAGGCGGCTGCTGTCTCCAGGTAGAAACAGGAGTGATACACCTGTTGCTGTCAGACCTGCAGGTATCAGGCTGTGATGTTCTCCTTTATAGTGGACAGAAATATTTGGAGTGGCACAAATAATTTGTAATAATTTTAAAAATGGCCAATTATACCCTGGACCCCAGAGGGTTAAACATTTTCTTTAAAGTAACACCATAGTTACTTTTTAAGGAATTAATTACTTTTAGAATCTTGTAACTCAGTTACTAACTTTTGAAGAAGTAACTAGTAACTATAATTAACTACTTTTTGAAAGTAACTTGCCCAACACTGCTGGTTGGCTAGCTGGTTGAAGGTGAAAAGAAGGTAGTCTGGGAGGGCTGTTGTATTTTAAACTGCATGCCTGGTGACTGAACTCAATCAGCCCCCTGATGTTAGAGCAGACACCAAATATCAGCACATAATATGTTCTCACAACCTCAGGGTCCAAATAGAAGATATTTCTTCTTCTCATAAATGAACATTAAAAAGTACATATAACCACAACCTGTTTTAATTCAATTTTGTTTAATTCTGTTGTTATTTCTGTCAGTAAAACACTGAATAAGAAATATTACTTAAACAGACAAACAGATATGATTCAATGTCAAGAACTCTAATAAAAAAAAAAGCCTTACTAGTGAATTAGGAAAAAAATTTGCATACAACATAGTACATATTGGATAGTAGGGAAACCTGTCCATTTCTATGCTGCTCTACTGGAAAGCTTTTTGCTCAACCATCAACGACACCTTCACCACATCTGGAGAAAGAGTGGAGAGGACCTTGACAGGCAGGAGTTTTTAATGGCCATCACCTGTTCACTGATGACAAGTCACAGTGACCCTTTCTCTACTCTTGCAGGTCAGTAATAGACAGCCAGACTGGACTGACATGCATATGTTTCAGCACACAGTTAATATTCTATTTTTGTTCTGAAAGGATTTGTTTGTAATCTCCTCAAAAGTTTACAGCTGAATTAATTTAAATTCTGTTGACCTAGTTACAGCATGGTACAGTAGTATACTTCCAACAAGCTTTGCAATACAGTTCTCAAATGGATTTGCTAACTGTTCTTGTTTAGACCATACATCAGCAAAATTCAGTTTATCTCACAGTGAGGATATATTACCATTATTTGAATATTAATTCTGTGTAACTCTTTCAAACCTGGCAAATCATTTGTTTATGTGTGGAAGGCAGCTATGCCTGACATGAAGACAAATAGGTTTGTGTTTTCTGATGCTTGTTCTGTTATAGAACAAATGGATGTAAACCATGAAAACCGCCTGCTGTGATTCTGTTTTCTTTAGGAAATGCTCATAATGACATGCTACACGAATGACACAGCAGGAAGTGGGGAATAGCAACCTAACAGGGGAAGCATCTGACCTGAGTTCATTTTTCTAATCAAAAGGGTACATTTGATATAAGTTGAAGGGAAGATTATGCCATGAAAGTGGAGCAGTGGGCTTATGCTGATTGCCTAATGTAGCTTGCAGGCATGCGCTTGATGTATTTATTTATTTCATTCCCCAAGCCACTGTGCTTCCCTACAGTACCTGGCAACTCCTAACGTTCTTCTTTACAGCATATGCCTGCCTCTGGCTGTGCATTGCAATCTCATCAGTTGCTGCTACAGTGTTAATTGGTTAGCGCTTTGCTGCTTAAACAATCTGCTTTCCAAGACATTAAAAGTAGGAATTAACAAAAATGATGGGAAACACAGAGCTCACATGGATCTTGTTTAGTACCAACAGCAATGTTTACGGGATTAATAGAGCCAGTCTTACAATTTCTTGAGAAAACTATTCAATTCAATTCAATTTCTTTATTGCCCCACAAGGGGAAATTAGTTTAGCAGCAGAATAAAAATAGACAGAACAATACAATAAAATAATAATGACAATAATAGTGATAGAAATAGTGCAGACAAGCCAAGCAGTTCAAAGTCCAGCTAAAGGCAAATATGCTGGTCAGCTATGGAAATTCAAATGACAAACCCAGTTTTCAGATTTCAAGTATAATATCCCAACCTGCTGTTTCCATTGCCATTTCAAACACAGTAGTTTTATTCCTTTACTTTATCCCTCTAGTAAGATATTATAACAGTTTAAAAAAAATATAAAACTATTCGAGCCTTTGCTGACTCTATGAACTCTCTCCTCATTTAGCTGAACTTTAACTCAACTCTGCATCATCTTGTGCAATGATAACATGACCATCCACTCTCGAATTCTTTATCCTACTAAAGACACTCAAGTTTATTGTAATTCTTTCCTAATAGAGTCAGCCCAGCTGGTACACGGTCCTTCATAGCTTCCATAACTCAGGCTCAAATACCAGCCAAATAGGAAGATCAAGCACTGTATTCTCCCAATCTTAAATCTCAATGCTCAGTCTCCAGATGCTTCAGGCAGGCCTGTGCTCTTCAAAGAGATTCTGAATCAGCAGTCATGTCTGATGACACAAGTAAGACGGAGCTCACTACTGGCAAACTGTGTTTAGGAGTGCAGGAAATTGTCTTTAACCATTTAGCCTTAGAATTGTCTGACGTAATTCTGATTTAAAATGACCTTGCAGCATTTAATGAATTCATGCCCCCCTTTTTTCCCCTCACTAGTGTCACTGTTGTTATGCACTGCACAATGTGTATTTGGAGGTGAGCTTGTGCACAGACAATTTAAGCCCTTAATGGCTGAGTGAAGCATTGCAATTCCAGGCACACGGCTCGGCATGAAACAACGCTCAGATCAACTTAAAGACCTGTCACAGGCGCTGTCAGATACACTCTGCACACAAATAGAAATCTAACTAAGAGAATTCAAATGGTAAGTTATTGTCTGCTTTTCACATTTATTTTTTAAAGCCTGTGTATTATTGTAATACCTTTGTATAACCAGAAGTTCAAAGAACTCTGACCCGTGTTGCCTTTGTGAATTAATTTTGCTTTCAAGGCAGAGTATAAAATGCAAAGGATGAATATATTATATACTGGAAATGTACATTTTTTGGCCATCTGCATCAATCCACTGTATGGGCACAGATACTTGCTAATTATTACTAACAAAAACCTGTAAAATCCAGTAGAATTTCTGTATGTGTAATTAAAACACACTAAAGAATAAGATACATGCAGTATTTATAATTGTAGCTTGATTTTTTGAAACTAAACTGCCCTTGAATAAAATCTTGACCAGAATATGATAACTTTCAAAGATTATATAATTAGGACATCACCTGAACCCTTGACGGTTTCTTATCTTATCTAACCCCATAAATTAACAAGATGCATGACACTGAGAGTATCCAGAAATCTGTGGCAGATTGTGACAGAACAGCAAAGATGGTTTTAGAAACATAGCTTTCAGACTCATCCACCTAAAGATGAAAACGCTTATTTTGGGGGAAATTTCACATTGACCAACATATTTATATAAATGCAATCCATTATTATTATTATTATATTCCTGATTATTATCTTTAACAAAATACACACCCCAGATACATCGTTAGTTACACATTTGTACATTTGCTTCTCATTTAGATCCCATTTCGTCACATCCCAAAGGAACCCTAAGAGTCCAGTTTAAGGTGACTTTGAGCTTAGTGATGTGATGCATTATCCTATAGTAAGATGGGTACACTGTGGTTGTAAAGAGATGGTCAGCATGAATACTTATGTAGGCTCTAGTAGTTAAACTATGCTCCTTTGATACTGAGGGCCCCAAAGTATGCCTAGAAAGTATTGCCCAAACCATTACAACACCAGTAACATAAACCACTGATAAAAGGCAGGATGGTCTCTACCTTTTCATGGTTTTTACACAAAATTCTGAATTGGCCATCTGAATGGCAAAGACAATGTTTTTCCAATCTTCTATTGTCCAGTTTTGGTAAGATAGAGCAGACTCTAAAATTAGTTTCTTGTTCTTAACTAACAGGAGTGACAAAGATGGTAGAGATGGTTGTAGAAATCCTAGTAGATCAGTATTACCTGAAATACTCAGACCTGCCCATTTGGACCCAACAAAATGCCAGGTTCCAAGTCATCTAAATCACCTTTGTTCTAAATTGTGATGCATAGTTTGATCTTCATCCAGTCATCTTGACCATGTCTACATGCCTGAATACACAGTGTTGGGAAGGTTACTTTTAAAATGTATTCCACTACAGAATACATGCCCCAAAATGTATTTTGTAACGTATTCTGTTACGTTACTCAATGAGAGTAATGTGTTCTGAATACTTTGGATTACTTAATATATTATCAAGCTTTTAGCAACTACATGCATGTACTATTGCTGTGTGATTTATTACTATTACTGAAGGATAAATGGTAAATGGCCTGTATTTGTATAGCGCTTTACTAGTCCCTAAGCACCCCAAAGTGCTTTACACATTCAGTCATCCACACATTCACACACTGGTGATGGCAGCTACATTGTAGCCACAGCCACCCTGGGGCGCACTGACAGAGGCGAGGCTGCCGGACACTGGCACCAGCGGGCCCTCTGACCACCACTAGTAGGCAACGGGTGAAGTGTCTTGCTCAAGGACACAACGACCGAGACTGTCCAAGCCGGGGCTCAAACCGGCAACCTTCCGATTACAAGGCGAACTCCCAACTCTTGAGCCACGATCACCCCATAATAGTCGCCATACCAATACCAACTACATTTTTAAATCTTAATATAATGAGTAACAGTAGGGTGGACATTAGGTAAGGCTGCACTTTTTGCGATCTTGTATAGAAAACTATTCTGCGTGTATATAAAACAGGTCCGCGGCTCTGAACCGTAGTAAAGGGACCTCTGGCTAATACGTCGGGTTCGTGTCGGGCTCGTAGCCGAAAACTAGCTTTACTTTGTTGTCTGGGTCAACTTTGCTAGCGAGAGACAGAGAGAGGCGTTCAAAGGCTACTCCAACAGAACTTATTGTTTTGGAGAAAAACAGAAAACACAGTGTACAGTCAAGTCTTAATTGCTTACTAACAGCTGGGCTACACTACCCACGAGGCTACATTCTTTAGGGCTATCCCTGTAACACTCTGCCTATTGCCTTCATATTGAATAATTTTTTGAGCAATAATTTTAAAAAATATTTCTTCATTATGCGGGCCGCAAGTAGAGGTGACATGGGTCACTAGATTGAGGCATTAGAGCCTCTTAATGTGTGTTTTGTTTGGGTTTCCACGGGCGTGGAATTACCAAAAATAGAGAGGGGACAGCCTAACATATAAAACAGTAAAAGACCGCTGTGTAATCCCTTTATTTCAACAAAGTAACTGAATACCACCTTTTTAAACGGCAACTGTAACGGAATACAGTTACTCATATTTTGTATTTCAAATACATTACGCCAGTACATGTATTCCGTTACTCCCTAACACTGTGACTACATCGCGTTGCTGCCATTAATCAGCCAATCGGTTAAACATGCGTAACTAATACAATGCACAGTAAATTTTAGTGAACCTTAAATTCAGTTGCAAAATACTTTAAAATGAACAGGTTATCTAAAACAGCAGCTAAACTTATATGGCAGCCAAGCTTGTTATGAACAAGGACACAGTGTTCTTTTCAATGGTTAGCCTAAATACAATAGGTAGGCTACAATAAGCACATGGTCAAAAGTCAGACAGAATCTCTTTTCTTTTTTTCCCTTTTGCTTCTGAAGATTATAAACAAGAAATATTTTCTGCTTGAATCTGTCATGAGCTGTGCACAACAGCAAGGATTGGAGGACCCAGTATGCAGACTCATGGAGATAAAAACTGAAACTTAAAATGAGCTTTATTGCTGGATGGCAGAAAAAAACAGAAAACTAGCTAAACTGAGAATACCAATAACTAAACGGGCAGGCTGGCAGGCAAAACACACTGCAAAGAACGCAGACACTAACCACGAGATGGGAAAAGGGCAAAGAGAAAACGCCTGCAAAAACACAGCTGGAACAAATTACACAGAAGAGATGGGGGAGAACAAAACAGAAACCATTAACATGGGATGCAGACTGTCAAAGTAAAACAGGAAACATAACACAGCAACCCGAGTCTGACACTGAGACAGAGACATGAAAAAGACTGGAAATCAGGAAGAACTAAGGAACTTAGAATGCAAGAAATACAGAAACTAAATAATAGAAACACTAAGTCACAGATTATAAGCAAACAAAATCAAAACCACTGGGTCACTAAACCCAGGTACCCTAACAGAATCATCAATCCAACCATCATAGGGACCTCAAACTTCCACTAGACTGAAGAAAAGCCCTGGAAAGAAATCAGTGGAAATTTAGAGGAACACAGGGGGATAAAATCTAGATACACACACACACACACACACACACATATATATATATATATATTTCATTTTTTTCTCCAATTTCAATTTCAAAACATAACACAACCCCTTCAGTCAATAGCCTGTGTCTGCCTGTCTTACATAACTAATCAAGTTGTGTTGAACTGAGTCATTGGTTGCTAAAACCTCATTATCCCGGCTGATGACCTTGGCACATGAATTGAATGAGAAAGTAATGGCTCTTAAACACTGCCAGCACCACAAGACCGCCCTGTTTTAGATGTGGTTCACAGACTGCTAAAAATCCATGCTGCGTCTGCTTATCTTTCATCTGATAGCAGTGAGAGTAAAAAGTGACAGTTTTTCAGTAAAAACTACCAGAATGTATCCCGTTGGAGACAGGCTGAGAGTGCTTTATGTTCACTTACAAAACAGCACTGGCGCCTTCAGCAAACTTAGTCTTCAGCAGTCTGAATCTCCTGTTTCCAATTAATTGTAACTATTATTTATTTTGATAATTTTACAAGGGGCTGGCATAAAAGGCAAATTTCTATTTTGATCAGATTCTCAAAAATAATTCTAATAAAACAAACATTTGTAAAGACTATTTTTAGCAAACTTTGAAGGAATAAATAAGTTAATGTGCCACTAGTAAGCCAGTCTTTGAGACTTTTCTGTTTTATTTACCATTCAGAGCTCTTACTGAATTTTACCTCTGGAGACTTACAGTACATGCTCGTCATCTCTGGTTTGAATGAAGGTATATGGACTGAAAATGACTTGAAGAGCGATATCTGGGCAGACATGAAACTTGGGCTGAAAAGGTACAGGTTAAAAGAAGCACTTTTTGTTCAGCTCTGGGTGAAGAGCCTGGCAGCCGTGCACTCCATCAGTGCCTGGCTTCAATGCAAGGGGACATGGATTTGGCATGCTTCATAGGATTTTAGAGAGGGAGCACTATAGCCAGGGACCAAAGTAAGTGTGCGAATCATTCAGCCATCTGAGAATTGTATTCTATCAGATGACTGAAAAAAGACTATTTTAATATGAAATAATTTGCAGCTGTTTATTTTATTGACTTTTGTGATTTTTAAATGTATGTTATTTATTCTACCTTCAGTATTTTATGTATGGTTTTATAGAAAAGTGGGCACAACAACAATATTTTAGTGGCTATTTTAATTCAGGAAGTGAGCTGAATAAATATAGATTATATATGTCTGTGAAGGTTCTCAGTCATCCAGGTCATCGTAGTCAAAGGAGCTTGCAAAGAAAAGCGTCTGGACTTCTTTAAGTTACTTGAAGACGTTTCACCTCTCATCCGAGAAGCTTCTTCAGTTCTAAGGTCAAATGGTGGAGAGTCCCAGATATAAACCTAGTGGGAGTATCCCCCCACAGAGGGACAAAAGGACCCCCTGATGATCCTCTAATCGCCTGAGCCAAGGTGTGAAACTGGGTGTGGGTCCCAATCAGCCAGAGTTTCGGGTGTGTTCATTGTGAAACCTGGCCCCACCTTATCATGCGAATTCCTGAGGTCAGATGGCCCAGGATGTGAGTGGGCGTTAAGGCATCTGGGAAGGGATCTCAAGACTGGATTATAGATGGCAGAGAGTTGGTGTCGTAGACCCCCGCCTCTGTTCAAAGATGGTCGCTCACAGTGGACATAGATGGCTTCTTTCACTCCTCTTTCAAACCATCTGTCCTCTCTGTCCAAAATGTGAACACTGGCATCCTCGAAAGAGTGTCCTTTATCCTTAAGATGCAGATGGACAGCTGAGTCTTGTCCTGTGGAGGTGGCTCTTCTGTGTTGTGCCATGCGCTTGTGAAGTGGTTGTTTGGTCTCTCCAATGTAGAGGTCTGGGCATTCCTCGCTGCACTGTACAGCATACACCACTTCACAAGCGCATGGCACAACACAGAAGAGCCACCTCCACAGGACAAGACTCAGCTGTCCATCTGCATCTTAAGGATAAAGGTCACTCTTTCGAGGATGCCAATGTTCACATTTTGGACAGAGAGGACAGATGGTTTGAAAGAGGAGTGAAAGAAGCCATCTATGTCCACTGTGAGCGACCATCTTTGAACAGAGGCGGGGGTTTATGACACCAACTCTCTGCCATCTATAATCCAGTCTTGAGATCCCTTCCCAGACGCCTTAACGCCCACTCACATCCTGGGCCATCTGACCTCAGGAATTCGCATGATAAGGTGGGGCCAGGTTTCACAATGAACACACCCGAAACTCTGGCTGATTGGGACCCACACCCAGTTTCACACCTTGGCTCAGGCGATTAGAGGATCATCAGGGGGTCCTTTTGTCCCTCTGTGGGGGGATACTCCCACTAGGTTTATATCTGGGACTCTCCACCATTTGACCTTAGAACTGAAGAAGCTTCTCGGATGAGAGGTGAAACGTCTTCAAGTAACTTAAAGAAGTCCAGACGCTTTTCTTTGCAAGCTCCTTTGACTATAGATTATATAGTCAGGAAGAAGAAAAGGAAATAAATACGGAAAAGGAAAGGAAAAAAGAAGAAAAGGAAATAAAACCATAAATAAGAGGCTAACTTGAAATTTCCTTTTCCTACAAGTTTATCTGAGATATCTCAAACACATTCACATTTCAAAGGTCCAGCAAGTGTTTTTCATCACTGTGGCTGATTAAACCGCCTGCCTGTCTGGAGTTGGGTAGAGGTATTCTGGGAATTTTAATATTGAGATATCCCTTCAGACCTTTGTAAACCAATGAGAATGTTAAAGATATAAATTTGACAGAACTTTGCAAGTAAAGTCACAGTACAAAATAGAAAATAAGGTAGAATGGAGCCATTGTTAACTGGTCATGTTTATTTCACCTTGGACAGTGTTTCCCATGAATGTAGTTCTTGCTAATGCGCGCTCTTCTTTTCCACTAAAAAGACGCTGAGAACAAGGTCATACAGAATGCTGCGTCTTCATGGTTCATAGCAGGTTTTCAAAAAAGCTTACAATAATTATTTAAAATGTTTGCTTGTTTCAAGGATGACCATGACTGCTTCAGTGATCTCCTTGTCAGAATTTGAATAAATATGGTTTACAATGAGTCTGAAATGTGATAATCCTCATTGGTCTACATGTAATATCGATTTATTTTTTACCTTTTGAGTTTGTTCAGAACACAGACCACCTTTAAAATAAGCCTGAAATATGTACAGCATACAAAAAAGTAATTTTTAAGTTTTAAACAGACTAAACAGACACAGAACACTTTTTAACTATCCAAAGTAGAGAACACATAAATGAGACTGACTGCAACTAGAATTGCCATCTTGCAATTGTATGCTTTCCCCAGCGATTCAAGCATCAGTGAACATATTACATATGTTAAGATTTGGAAGGAAATTCATTAGAAGGTGCCAAAGATTTTGTAACCAGTTCAGTATCAGTCTTGTTTCTTCCTCCTTTATTTTTTATTTTCATGAATTATTGAGTTATGGCCAAAAATGTTTCTTTTCGACTGTTCCTTTAGAGTTTCTGCCAAACTAGATGAACGGACAGAAAAAGGCATAAAATAGGCATCTTTCATTTCAGGTGACGAGAGGCCTGTATTACAAAGCACAATTCTTTTTATTTCAGGTAACAGGCTTTGAACTACTGGAGAGGACCCAGATAATCCAACAAGGGACAAAGGGAAGACAGAGACTACGGCTGTGTCCCAATTAAGAGACTGCACGTTTGAAGTACGCATTTTGAGTGCGATTACGTCACCGCCATGCGACGACGGCTGTCCTAATTCGAAGTGTACTCCAAATGCATACTCCAAATATCAAGCGTGGTCCGGTGCACGCTTCATGGTCCCATATATCCCACAATTCATAGTGCGGTGGGTGTGGTTTTAATGTTGGCCACATGTCGGCAAAGTTATGTGACATTAGTGATGTTTGTACTAACTTGGTTTTAAAGCCTCTACTTCAAAATATATATATAGTCGTCCTTAATCCTACAGAGAATGTGATGATTTTATGGATAATTAAAGTCAGTCATATATCCACAAACACAACAAGCTGAAAGTCAGTGATGCCGCTCGGTTTGCAGTCCTGAATATCACGGCACAAGCAGGATTCACTGCACTTAACGTGTGTTTGAACGAGCTGACGGTTCACTCGTTAAGCTGAAAGAAAGATGCTTTAATCACAGGAGTCACACATGTGTCCACTGTACCATCTGGGAACTCTTCTTGTTTACACTCGTAATAACACAAACACTAAATCCTCCTTCTCTTGTGCTGTTTTGTAGCAGTGTGTACACCTGAGACTGTCACCTGTCTGTCTGTCCTGCACTCTCTCTCTGTTTCTTTCTCTCTGATTGTGGAATAAAAGTATGAACATGTATTTATAAGTTACACTTGTGTTTGAATCCTGCAGCTTATCACACATTTGATTTCCATGTGTGACAACTGCAAGTGTCCAGAGTGAGGACAGACTGAGGGACCCACTGCTGCACATCATCTGTGGGGCTTTGCACCCCTGATGATCCACCAGGACAAGCTCAGCAGTGTGTGAGGAAGAGGAGGAGGAAGAGCCAGCAGCAGCTGACAGATGGAGAGAATAGACAGACTGTTCCCTGTTTGTGAAGGACTGCTAGAAAAGTTTAAAATAACTTATTGTCTGTCCTGAATCAGTCTTATTAGGTAATGTTCAAATAATTGTATCATTCCAGTGTTTTCAGTGTGGGAGAAAGTACTCACGGCCTTCAAGTTACACACTATGAAAGGCAGCAACAAGTTTAATATTCAGAAACCTAAAGTATGTATCAGCAGCAGAATGGAGCTAAAAATAAATGTTTGTTTCAGTTCTATGAAGCTTTGAGTATTTTGGATTAGTAGCACTGCTGTGTTTGTTGCATCATATTGCTGTAATTGTTTATATGCTTTATATATTCTGAGGTAAGTAGATCTATAGTGTTACATCATATTCTATGAGGATGTTATGTGTTTGTAGACTTTCTGCCCAGTTTGACCCATTTAGCAGAAGTCAGCCTGTTTAAGGCTCTGATATCTATTCTGTATGACTTAAAGCAGTTATGACATGGTCTGATTTTCTCACCCAATAAAGGAATATTTAGTATATCAGTCTACTCTTCATTCTATCAGAAACAGTTTTCACAGCTCGTACATTTTCTTTTTACACATATATGTGAGCATTGAGCCAAATGTAATGTAATGCCAACATATTAAACAAACAATATTTGTCTCTTATGTATAATACATCTGTATATACACTGTCAAAGATACTTGTCTTTGAGTGAAGATTTAAGGTGATAGGAAATATAAATAACTGCAACTTGAATCTTTGACCCAGAGTTCAAGCTCACTGCTGTAATATATCCTGTAAAAAGAAATATACACATGTATATGTGTGTATATATATATATATATATATATAATCTGATAATATTGGCCATATTATATTTACATTACCGAAGTGAGATGATTTTAGTCTCATGAACAACATGAGCTAATTGTTATTTACTAACTAATCTTGAAATGACTGTTCAGTACAGAAATGAAGTCCAACAATCATGTTTTACAGTCCTGTGGTCTCAGCCTCAGATATTCAACTAATCAAGGTGATGTCATGACAAAAATGAATGACCAACAAAACATTTTTTCGCCTTCATTTATGTCACACAATGCTGTATGGAACGTTTCTCGCAGTTAGTATCATGGTTGCTAGGATACCTGAACAGCGCGACAAAGACTAGACCGTCCCATTTCACAAGCCTCTCACTTACGCACTTCTTGTACTTATAGTACGCACCGTACGTAATATGCGTAGTGCGCGTACTTCAAGCGTGTGGATCTCTTAATTGGGACACAGCCTACATATACACTGAAAGGTGACAAGCGAAGTGGAAACACGTGGGAAAACAGCTGGGGCAAATAGACATAACGATACAGGGGAAGCACACTGAACACAGGATGAGAGACTGTCAAAATAAAACAGGAAACACACTAAGACACATGGGCTGGGAGGAAGAAACAGACATGGAAAACAGATGGACTGAGGAGGAAAAGGGAAGAAACACAAGGAGGGAACATAGGAAAAGATAAGGGAGAAAAAAAAACAGAGACACAACTAAGACACGGTAGGCGAGAGAGCGAGGGATATGAAGGGACACAGAGGGTGACACTAAAAGGAAAACAAACATGAGACATAGAGGGAATAAACAGAGACATGACTGGAGAAACATATGCAGAGGACATGACAGGGAAGAGACAGAGACAAGAAAACATGAACCAGAAATACAAAATAAACTCAGAGGTGTAAAAGAACTAAACTGAAGACTAAACTGTATAAAACTGAACTTGGAGAGAAATAATAATGAGTCCAAAATAAACTCAAAATGCTGGGGCAAAAATCTAGTCCCATGACTTCAGTGTTTCTGCACGATGAAGGTGATTCTCTTCTTAAATTATGTTCCAGAGTAGAGATCAACAGGTATAAAGTCTCAATAATAATTCCATAGATTCTTTCATGTCTGGATAGAGCTAAATGGTGGTAAATCTGTTCACTTACACAAGTGGCATTTTACTGGCTTTCCTTTCTGGCTTCAGGTCGGCAAAACCTTACTACTGCATTGTCCTTCCTGGTCTAACTAACCAAAATGCTTAAAGTACTCATGCCATCATTCAGCACTTAAATAACTGCACAGTGCTTTTCCTTTCACAGATGTTCACACCACTGTTTTGAGTGAAAGCCAACAGCTTTCCATTGTATAGTTTATCTCAACTCGTAAAAAAAAATATGCTAGTAAACAATCAATAGTGGGAACATAAGAACGTAAAAATAAAAAAAACCTTTATTCTGTATCACCATTAATGGCAACATTAAAACACACATTTGGCAGTTACTAAAGAAACGTTTGTTAACGTTTTATGAGTTTTATTTTTATGATGCTGAATTTGAAATTGCACTTCAACGCTTTCATGTTTCAACTTATTAACCAACAGTTAATTAGCAGAGAGTAGCCCTCTCAGGCATTAATGCTAAGAGCACTTTCATTTGTTAAAGTCCAAAAAGAAAGAAAATGACTTTAGAAGGAGAGTACTTTCTAAGTTTTAAAAGCATTGATTAGCAACATTAAAAATAATAACTTGTCAAACTGTTAAATGCAATGTGTGAACAAAGTGCTGCTTGCTGCAGGCCTGATATTCCAACTCTCGGGATTTGGCTATCGTACACTACCCAGCTCCCCACTGAGCAGGCACCATTCAGTATGAGCTTGCATCTCTGGGGACTCAAAGTGTACAGACTGCCGGGCTACACAGCAACACAAACACTTAATACAGTGTGGATAGCCTTTTCTGTGGCAGGCACGGAGCTTTTGATTGTGAAAAGACAGAGAAGAACAATGAATTTAATTACACAATTAGACACAAAAATGTACTCTCTCCAGGGTCAGTGAATTATTAGCGGTTGCTCTTGGATCTGTGCAAATGGGGTCATTGCAGAGTGCCTTGGTTTATCCATAATATCTCTCAGTTCAAGACATTAATTTCTGGCAGAAGAAACAGCGTACCCCAATGCCCATGCTTTTTACTCTCACTTGTGCCAGGCCAGACAGCACTGAACCAGCAGGATTTGCATTCTGTGCTTCAACTTTCAATTCCTGCATGGATGTTTCTTATTGACCGGATCGGCACGGATGCTGTGCACAACATCGGCAAGCACCTAAACAAATACACTTTAAATATTTCACATTTATCTTGGGTGTAGATTGCAATCTCACTGCTAAAGATTAAGTAACAGCCCTTCTACTATCATCTCATAGCAGGGATGATTAGAAATATCAGCTTAAAACTACAGAATGGATGGGAAAAAAGCACTCCCTTAAGGAAATTATAGTGATAAGAGGTCTGAAAAAAATTGCATGCAATATACCATGCTATCACCTAGAAGATAATGACTGAGAACCTCATCAGTTCTGCCACATCCATATCTCCCCTGCCAGACTGCAAGATAACTATATTTCTTAACGAATCCCCCATGCCATGAATTTCACCCTAAATCCTCCTTTACGGTTTTCAGTCTTCTCCTGCAATGGCTAAATTGAATTCTGACACAGGAGATATGGTCAGGGTGACTTTAGAAAGTGTCCAAAGTGCAAATAGCCTGTACTTCCACTTCCTACTTGCTCTATATAAGAGCTGTTGCTCATTTAGTGTTACTTTGAAGGAAGGGACAAAGAAAATTTCAAAGCAAATGAAAACAGCAAAGCTGGAAGACAAAGGAAAAATTCAGCATCAAAGGAGGATTCCAATTTTTACAAAACAATGAAAAGGGAAACAAGCCTTCTGGATTATAATGTGCATCAAAGTATCTATCTATAAGAACTGGCTGCCCTGAAACTCTTCAAAAGTAAAATTTCTTTTCAAACTCTCTGTTCTCAGATGATTATACAGCATGTGCATCCCTCATAGTACTCGAGTGTCTCAGTTGAAAGAGAATCCAAACACAGAAACACAGACATCTCGCAGCCTTGTGCATTTCATCTTAAAATACTGCCCTTATATAGAACTGCCTTTTAGCACTAAAAGAAAGATTGTCACCTGATAGTCTGAGAGTGCAGTAAAATAAAAGAATACCCGTTAAAGGTAGTCAAAGAAGGAAAAAAAAAGTCATGGAGATGTCAAAGGTAGAAATTGCAGTGATCAAAGGCATACAGGCAAGACGTACTGGAGGAGCTGTCTGGACTCTGGACACTTTTTTTTGTAGTTATTTCAGTTTCATGTTCACCTTCCTTTGCAGAGGCTGAATCTCTTTGTTGCTGCTGACTCTGAGGTCGTCTCTGTAGAGCTGCATTTGTCTGCCAGTGACCGTCATCACCTGTTTGTACTGCTTTTAGTGCTTCGAACTCCTTGTCAGGTCAGCTGAGCCAGGAGCTCACACAGAACAAACTAATTGCTTTATCTGAGCCTTTTGTCTAAGGGGTCAGAAATTGAGTTTGATTGTAGGGCGAGAGAGGGAATTATAAATCGAAAGGGATAGGGAAAGAAAAATTCAATTTGTGCACAAGCCTTGTCAGAACTGCTTACTTGCGTGGCTGTTAGGTGTCCAGATTAGAGGAGAGAAAGAAAGGGAGATAACAGAATTACAACACGAACAAACACACTCTTGTCTAAAGGTCTAGGCGAAGAGGCTAATCTAATGCCTGACACGGGCACGTCCGGACAACAGAGGCCCTTCTTTCAGAAAGCAATGTTAACAACAGTTACTTCACCCATCGCAAAGTTGCTGACATCAAATTTCAGGTCTGCACATTAATCAAAAATGACAAAAAACAACTTATACTAAACTGTCAATTCCTCCTTAGTGCACATTTTTGACTCCTAAAAATCCACCAAAAAACACGAACAGAAGTGGCATGAAATTCATATTTTTCTGTTTACAGGATGTGTGCATAAAAAGGTGCCTGGGAGGCTAGGCTACAAATAATACGTACTGCAACATGTCACGCAGTTTGTAGTCATTTTTCACCTTCCAGCTGAAAACATCAGACAAGAAGTGGATCATTAATATACCCCAGAGATTGTTTTTGGATGATGAAACAGTGTAGCCACACCATACTCCTGCCTGAGTGTGACAACAAGAGCAATGATGTGCTTCTGACTGGAAGGAAGCTCAGCATTGCATGTAGAAAGCTCAAAATTCTTTGTCATTTCTTAAAAAATGGATCAAAATCACAGGAGACTGATTCCATTTTCCCAGTTCACCCTAGAACATTAACAATGGTTTCCTGCAGACAGATAACCTGGTTGGATCTGGGCACGAAACTGACTTTTTCCTTTTGTTCGTTTTTTTAGAGAAGATGATGTCATGAGGCCCCAGAGAGGAAAGTCACCAAGTAGATCTGATCCATCAGCAAACCTGACTGTTCCCAAATGAGGTTCTCTGAAAGGGTTTTCCAGCACAGTCTGTGTGGAGGATTCTCAATGTTCTGGGAATAGCCAGATGGGCACAGGCACACGGCAACTTGCACTTTGTGGAAGGCAGCGGAAATAACCTTTTGCTGATTTTGGAATAGGCAGGAGGAGTCAAACCAAAAGCCACAAGAGGGCAGTGATTGGCTGTCACTGCAGACCCTCCCACTTGTCATGGTCATAGTCATGGTCAGAGTTGAAGCATCCAATTGCTATTGTACAGTCTAAAAATATCACACTTGATATACTATTGAAGCTCTGAAATTGTGGAGGAGATCCCATAAAGCTCAACATCATTATATTTTTAAATGTTTTGCCGTTTTGTAAGTATAAAAGCAAAAAAAAGAAGTTTACGTGTTAGCTGTGCACTCAGATGAATCTTTGCACACCCAGGTTGCTTGTTTCTCACCGTCTAACTGCAGTTTTCTATTACAGGAGTGTTAATGTCTTCTCGTCATTGAAAACCAGTAAATATATTTCTTTAAATATTTAACAGGCCAAAATAGTGTCCTGAGAAACACAGATTGATGCTTTGGATTAAAGCTCTGCATAAAAAGTTGATGGAATCTATCTAAAATGTTACTTCCAATATTTCCTAAGCTGTCATCATTCATTATGCCTCCATAACCTGCTTGTAACCAGCAACATAGATGGTATTAAATTCTGTTCTTTTGAATTCTTTTGGCAACAGAGAAAGACTGGACTCAGAGTGGTCAAGCTCTAGATACACATTTGAACCTAAGATTGAACCTAAAATAAAGCATTATCTCCACAGTAGCCTCTGGAAAAAAATAGAATATTAGGACCACTATGATTCTGATTTAAAACTGTGTAAACGGATATTGGCCCATTCTTCAAAAACACAACCCCTCAGGTGTCTTCGTGGGAATAAAAGAAGTAGGGACGCACACACAGGTTTAACAACGCAAAGGCAATGCACTGGTACAGTTTTCAAAAATAAACTATCAACAAAATGTGTTGTTTAAAAATTATTTTTATTAGCTATTTTAAATATTAAATTTAAAACAACTAATACATTTTAATCGAATTTTACATTTAGTTATATATTAAAAAACACGTAGAACAGTGTTCAATCTGTTCTGCTACCATAAAACTAACATTTAGAAGAAAATATGAGTAAAACTGTAGCAAACACAGATACAACTCCCATGTTTTAAATCAAAAATACATCAAATGTTTAAACTGTGAAAATGTGGCATCCTAACACAACATTGGCACCCATAAAATAAATAAAAATACAGTATGTGTTTATAATGTTTGCAAACATTTAGAGTTAGGATTGGGAAGTTTCATCTACCATTGTAAAAAACCGCTTCATCGACTTACTGTGGAATTGTAAAGGGGGTTTGGAAAGGCTTTATTGTTTATTAAAAAAATTCAAAAAGTATTTAGTAGTATTAAAAAATTGTGATTCCTCAAGACAATCATTAAAAGTGTAAAACTGTTAGCTTTGACACTACTTAGGCTTTTATTCATATATGAAAGGAATGGCCTAGAGTGCAATTACAGTCCATTAAACTGCATTTTATGTTCTTTCTCTTATGTCTCTGCAGCAGAGCAGTTCTACTGATTTATGGTAATATTGAAGGCCCCAGAAAAGTAGACTAAGTCATTAATCATGAATAAAAGGCTATACTCTTGCATGTCTGCATGCAGTGAGACAGTCACTGAACTTTGCTCAGCTCCTTTTTTCACTAGTTTAGAGAAGTTTTCAATTCAATTCAATTCAATTTTATTTATATAGCGCCAAATCACAACAAAAGTCGCCTCAAGGTGCTTCATAGATACAGAGAAAACCCAACAATCATATGACCCCCTATGAGCAAGCACTTTGGCGACAGTGGGAAGGAAAAACTCCCTTTTAACAGGAAGAAACCTCCGGCAGAACCAGGCTCAGGGAGGGGCGGCCATCTGCTGCGACCGGTTGGGGTGAGAGAAGGAAGACAGGATAAAAGACATGCTGTGGAAGAGAGACAGAGGTTAATAACAGATATGATTCAATGCAGAGAGGTCTATTAATACATAGTGAGTGAGAAAGGTGACTGGAAAGGAAAAACTCAATGCATCATGGGAATCCCCCCGGCAGCCTACGTCTATTGCAGCATAACTAAGGGAGGATTCCACATGGATGCCACATTTTCACAGTTTAAACATTTGATGTATTTTTGATTTAAAACATGGGAGTTGTATCTGTGTTTGCTACAGTTTTACTCATATTTTCTTCTAAATGTTAGTTTTATGGTAGTTTGAGACTCTTATACTCAAAGTGATATCAAATTAACCAATTTCTTCAAATATTTAAATTGCACTATGGCCACAGGTCAAGTATAAGACTTTCACAATATTTCTTTATCCTTCTACTTCAACAGTGTGGCAAGAAAAGAAACTCAGCTAAGGCAAATAATGCATTTCCAAACGGTGTGGCTTTAATAATTTATTTAGTGATTCTCTGTAAAAGAGGTTTTTAAAAAGTCAGTTTTAACATAGGCAGTCCTGTTTATCTAAGTTGTGATACAAAAGTTTGATGAGTGTGTACATAAACAGAAAAAAGGAGGATTTAAATCTGACAGCCATCATGCTCAGTCACCTTCTGCACACTTGTGCTCCCGGGAGTCCTGAAAAGTTACCTGCTAATCTTGTTCAGTAAAACCTGTCCAACGCCTCTGTGTCCAAAGGAAGCTATATTTTACAGTGGGCCTCAACAGACACTTATTCAAAAAATATACACATGGATTGTTCTTCTTCTTATTTATTTATTTATTTATTTATTTATTGCACCTTTCAAAGTTCCCTTACAAAGAAAAAATAGCTTAAAAGATTTCAAATCCAGAAGTAATTTATAAATGTGGGTTATACTTGATATGCTGATCCAAATAAGTGAGTTCTGAACTGTGATTTAAAGTTTAATAGAGTCTAGTTGGCTGGTGTGAGGCAGTAATGAGTTCCAAAAATGGAGGAGGAGGAGATCTGAGAGATATGGTGTAGGCCAAGTCATGGAGGGCTTTAGAAATGAGCAGAATCTTGTATTGGATGCACTGGAGAATGAGGAGCCAGTAAAGCGGGAGAAGGACAGGTGTAATATTTTTGTGGGACTTGTTGCTGATGATGATAGCTCCTGTAGAGTTCTGTACAATTTGGAGCTGATGTCTTCTGGGAAAAGGAGAGACAATAACATTATAGTAATCCAATCGAGAGATGACCAGGGCATAAACCAGAGCTTGTGTGAGTGCTGAGAAAAAAAAAATGTTACATTCGGTATTTGTATCCAATGATTTTGGCAGGAATTTAGTTAAACGATGTTTTGGTTTAACAGTGTTTCAATGATCGATCTATGACTATGATAGTTTACTTTCACACTATGGGTTTACTTATTGTGGGAATACTCGTTTTATTTATTTATTATATTTTCCCTGTTTTCCGTTGTTTTTCTATGTATAACCCACAGAGGGAAAAGAAAAACTATTTTCATTTTTCAAATAAAAATACTTTTTTCTGTATCTTTTTATTTGTTGCTTAAAGTGATTTTTCTCTTTGCCTAAATGAAAATCTAAAATCAAAGTTGCTCTGATGTCTCATGAACAATAAAAAAAAAACAATATGTTGACAGCAGTTTCGATTTAGGTGACTAGCGGTAAGTGGGCATGCTGGTGAATGTGAGTATGACTTACAAATAATTCCAGATGTTCAAAGTTGGAAAACAAGACAGAAAAGTACATTTAAAGGGAAAAACTGCAGTGAAAAAAAAAACGAAGACAATGCTATTTACCACTAAAGAAGCTACAACAGTCCACCGATAAGTGGATGTAGAACCAATACTTTAGTAAGTGAAGGAGTGATGAGTTGTCGAGAGGCAGGTGCATCAGCCAAGGTTTCAGCACTTCTGGGAAGATCAAACAGAATATCACAATACAAAAAGGTTTGCATTAGCAGCAGAAGGGTTCTCTTAGACAGCCAGCAAATCCTCTGTCAGGCAAGGTTCAATTTAGGCTAAACTTCAGACAATAGCAGCACAATCACAGGACTGTTAGCAAAAATTACCAGCTGCATATGTCACATTATGATTTTCAGCATATATTGGGCCATATATATATATATATATATATATATATATATATATATATATATATATATAATATATATATATATTTAGAATAGGAATTATGAGATTATGTGTGTGTATATCTGCGTTAAAAATTACTACCCATGCCCAGCAGTATGCTGTATATTACTACAGTATTTATGAGCAGCTTTGGTACACTCCATAAAAAAGTGATTTTGTTAATTTTCTGTGGGTTGTCTGCTCCAAATCGCGCCATATCAAATATCTTTGAGGTAGCAGCAGCCACTACCCAATAACAGACAGAATGGGAGCGAATCCATCAGCCAGGCTCCAAGACTAGCAGCTGTTTATTTGTTTAGCCGCTCAATAAAACATTTGATCGTACATTGTACATGTAATATATCTATTTATTTGGTGCATATACTCTTGTTATTAACAAATGGTACAGACTTGTGGAACCATCTTGGGATAACATGAAACTTATTAAGTGGCTTTGTAAATTTAATAGAAAAGTAGTCAAATGCTGAGATTAAACTTCCCTCAGTAGGAACATTGCCTGTGATGCCCAAGAGAGCTCTGATTTCAGCTTGCAGGTAACTTTCCTTTGTTTGTTAATCTCTGTGTAGACCATCGAGTTGAGGTTTAAGGACACAGCTTTTATTACTTTGTAGATATACACAGCGGCTCTATTCGCTGTGCATGTGTGATATTTGTACTTACTTTCTTTTAATTTTTTTGATTGCATTGTGTGTCTGTACCCAAGTTATGGCGACAGTTTGCACAAAAAAAGTTTGCTTATTCGGGTGAAAATGAATAAAGGATATCCATCTATCCATCACCCCATCCATCCAGTGGAGCAGCTGAAAGTTCCCCTGACATTTCCTCCAGTAATTTTCTGCAGTCTACTCTAATGTATAATGTGCTGAACATTGAGGCCTGGGCTATACCGTTTGGTCTGGATTTTGCCTAAGAGCTAAATACCCTACTGCCCAACTATTTCTGCTATTTCCAACTTGAGAATCCCAAGGCAGAGACCATTTTTTGTGATTGTTCCAGGGAGCTGTGCTTGTCAAACCCGGTACTTTCCTTGCCTCCCTGCTTTCAAGTCAGCAGAAGTAATGTCAGGCTTTCAGTGTATGAAATTTCTGCCCTGCTGGCTAAAAGGCTTCATCCTTACTTCTTCACCTCATTAAGTTTCTCTTATTGCTAAGGAGCAGGAGCTTTCTCTCAAATTGCTGAGCACCTTATTTTATGGCTATCACCTGACCTCTATTACATTTAGGGAGGCAAGACAACAACAGACGACTTGGTGTTAAAACACCCAACCCTCCATTTTCTTCTGCTTATCCAATTCAGGGTTGTGCTTGGCTGGAGCCTATCCCAGGTGCCACAGAACAAGAGGAAAGGTATGCCCCAGACATGCTGTTAGACTTTCACAGGGCTAACACAGAGAGACAGACAATTGACACCTATGGACAATTCAGGATGTTTTTCTTTTGAAGGAAAAGCACACAGCATGCACCTGACAATTTTTTATTGGTTCATTAAAGTTAGCAGAACAACCCCGAAAGATATATGTGAACAACCAGGACTTCTGCGGGGATGATTGTTATACAGCACCTGTCTGAGCTTCACCTATGTTTTATATCGTTTTTACATCTTGTTAAAAAATCTATCCCATTACACATTTATCAGGATATAAGGATAAAAATGTATTTAATCTGAAGTGGTCAATAATTCTACCATTTATAAAGTATGAAAAAATAATTCATCTCAGTACTGTGTGCTAATTAGTTGATGTAAGCTAGCTTTGATCCATCACCTCAATGGTTTCAGGGTCACTGTAATCAGTATTCAGTGATAGCAGTAAACAGGCATTCATATTTTTGTGAGGTTAACAAAATATTTAATTAAAAGTTTAATTTATTCATAATTTATTTCCACTGTCACTTTAAATAATGTATTTATATTTTATCATTGTCATCTGAGACAGCTGTAGAAAAAGGGATCTTACTTTTTTAAACTCTTATGGATGATTTATTTTAAAAGAAAGAAAGAAAGAAAGAAAGAAAGAAAACCCTAGAACAGTATAATATGATGCACTGCTGAAGATTAAACAACCCCAAAATATGTTGTTGTAAAAATGAGCCTTAAACCCCTACAGCTTAAAAAACAAATACAAATATATATATAAAACCCTATATATATATAACCCTTTCACGCATCGTGAAAGGGTTGATATATAAACCCTGGTGACTACAGTGGACAGCTATTCAAAGGCTATTTTCTTTGTATTTGTGTCAGTGTTGATGGTATACTTGAACATTGGACACTGATGTGTCACTCCATACCCTGCCACCCACTGGTCAGCCAATGTCCACCTAAGTGGACATGTAAAAAAAAAGCTCTTTGAAAAGTATATCTTTAAAAAACAAAGTTCAAAAAAATGTTTTCATGTCTAAAGATGAATAAAAAATAAAAAAAAATCCAGATTGAGGTTGTCATAATTCATGCATGAAAGGGTTAATTAGTTAAAAAATATCAGTGATCAAGGATAAGAATGCCAGTTCTAATTTTTAACCGTGTAATGTACAAAGCTGCATCATCACAGTTCATTATGCTCTCTGATCACAAAGAGATCACGTTTTGTAAGACTTTATCACTGGATCTGTTGCTGGTTCTTCTGAGCAGCTGACCTGAATAGAGTCCAGAGTGTGGAGAACTAATCTGAGCAAATAAACAATGAAATCCAGATGGGTTTCAGGCCTGAGCAGGACAGCTGAGGAGATGAAGCAGTGTGGACGCTGGATGAGAGGCTGTGGGTTTGATGACTGGAGGCAGAGGTGGAACAATTGATCAACTGTGATTGTAGCCAATCAGCTCTTCAATCTGTTTCAGAGTGAGCACTAACTTCACTGCCATGCAGTGATCTTAGTGCAACTAATGCCTCACATTATCAGAAGTTAATTTTTACATTTTCACAATGTTCTTCCTTTTTTAAAAATTAAAATAATTAGCTGCATTAGCTATTGTGTTATTTGTTATGACCTTTGTGACTTTTACCAAGGAGCCAAATCTCTGATATGACTCGCTGTGGCTGTAGCTCAGGAAGTAGAGTGGGTCATCCACTAATTGGGAGGTTGGTGGATTCATCCATGGCTGCTCCTGTCTGCATGCCAAATTATCCTTGGGCAAGATAGTCAACCCCAAGTTGCTCTTCAGTGGATCCAATGGAGCGTGAATGTTACCTTAGAAAAGTTCTGGTGTGAATGAAGCATGTTGTAGTGCTTTGGGTGCTCAAGTAAAGTAGAAAATCACTATATAAGAACCAGCCCATTTATTTATTTGTTTATTTTTATTTTAATCAACTGTGGGGGTTAGGTTTAGGTGTTGGCACACAGCACTGAAGAAAATAGTAAAGAATGAAGCATTTCTTAAATTTTCCTTACATCACTTTCAGAAAGACATCTTGTCCATTAATGTAAATTTTATTAAGAAATGGTGGTCAGACAAACAAGGATTTTTAGAAAATGCTGCTAAATGTTTCTATGCCATATGTCAGGACAAGATCCAGACTGTGATTAAAATGGTAAGCGGGCTCATTTACATTTTCACAGAAGCCAATGGAGTCTAATAATAAATTAAATGGAGTGTTGGGGCTGTTATTTTCACATCTACATGAATGCTAAAATCACCCACTGTAATTATTTTATCTGAACCGAACACTAAATTGGACAAAAAGTCTGTTTGCTCACTGACAGGGTATGGTTTGCTTTGGTCAGAGGTATGCTGTAATGTGGGCATGATCTGAAAGGAATGAATCAAGGCACCCAAAGTCAGTTCTAAGTTTGTAGTTTGTAGTTGTAGGGTATCTTAACTTGGATGTGAAGAAACAGTTGTTCAACTTTGACCCCAGGAAACAACTCACACATTACTCAGTGACCTCAAGAAAAGCTGAAGATAGATACCTTCTATTTCTTCTCTGTATTGAAAGATTTAATTAGCAGAAACTGAGAAGTTAACTCACTCTTCATTTACCTGCTCATTTTGGATGGCTCAGGCTTGCCTGCTTGCAATGCAAGGAAATACCAATTATATTTCAGTCTGCAGCTTAATTACAAATCACAGCTTGCTCACTGCTGTCACATAAATTTGATTTGTAGTAAAAGGGCAGAGGAAACACAGACCTAATTTTGTTAGGATCTTGTCAAATCTCCTGAGGTAAATGTCTTACATGCAAATGTGTCTGTCTCTTTGTTTGGGATGAGTCCTTTTGTTTTCTCCTGAAAGATCTACCAGTGTTACATAAAGGGGTTTCTATAGTAATGCACAGCACAAAAATAATAAAATATGCATAGGTAAATTACTGGTGTTAACGACCTCACTTGTGGTAATTTTGTAAAATACGGTGTAATATTGTAATATCAGATACTGCAAACCCTTGGAACAACTTTTACATATCATATAGGTTTTCACATGGGCTTTCCACAGGCTGGTTATACAATAAAACACCTACCTGCATATAGTGGAATGAAAAGGATCACAGCTAGCTAACAGAGTAGAAGCTTCCTCTCTTTGTTATCTAACTGCTGATGTGAATTTATAATTCCCATTGGCCAAAGACTGAAGTTATTTCTGTCTAAGTGGACAGAGAAGGCAGCTCTTCCAGCTCAGGTTTAAATTAGTGCTATAGACACTAGATGACAAGTATCCTGCCGTGAGCCTAGTGGTTTGAGTAAATGGATTTTGTGCTACTTACTGTGTGCCACATAAGCCCAGTAAAATCTAATGAAATTGATATTAATGCCAACACTTTGGCAACATTAAACATGTAATGTATGTAAAATGGAATTTCACTGCCTGCACCTGCAGTGCATCTTGTGTGACATCAGGCTGTATGAATCATAAGCAAAAGAAGAAGATAACTTTCTTCCTGGTTTGTGTTATATCTTTAGGTTTTTTTTTTCCATAATTTCTGTATTGTATGAAGGTTGATATTAAATAATTATAACAAATGGCATCTGGTAATAGCAAAATAAATGCAGATGCTTAAGTGATTGAAGTTGCATTCAGTAATACAAACTTGACCCCACACACAGCCACACACAGCCACACACACCTTGCATTAAAATCAAAATAGTAAAATGACCTATTTTTATATTTGGAGAGTGGATATTACTGGTGGATTCATTATACTTGAAGTGTAATTTTGCAGCGGGCATCGCTCTGTGAATAGTTCAGTATTGCCACAGGATTCATACAGTGCATTTCACCAAGTGTGCATGCGGTGACATGAAAGGCATATGTCATGGGAAAGTGACTGATTCAATTTATAGTCCAGGTGAACAAACTGTTGAGAACAATCAGTCTGCAGAAAAGATTCAAAAATTGCTTAAATTATACTAAATTGTACTGAAATTTCATGCACTGTGTACCAAACATCTGGTTCCAACCCAGCTCCCACCCAGCAAGGTCCATATCCATGTGTCCAATGGACTTTTTTTAAACGATTGATTGATCACGTGTAGCTCACTAAACACTCTGTATGTAACTGCAAATGGTGTTCTGTGGTGCTTTAAGTTTTTCAAACAAAATCTCAGCAGCCATTTATGTGGCTCTGTAACACTCTAAGTGTCACTTTGTAGACGAGAGCCAAAATTATTTTCTCATACAGTATATTAAAATAAAATGCCTATACACCACATTTATCTTTATCATGACAGAGTGTGCAATTTAAAAGGTGATGTATTTGATTTTTGGTATGCTTTGTGCCAGCATCACGTTTTTTTCAGATTCTTCTACTCCACAACTTTTAATAAAGTCAAACTGAACAACAGGCAGTGATATTTTAACCTAAGCTGTAAACACATCACTAAATCTCAAGTCATTGCTAAACTGATCAAAAACAGACCAGAGCTGTCCTTTAAACAAAAGCAGAAAGTCATTTTCTTTGACTTCATAGTACAAAGCACCAGGATGGATACGTGTATCTTCAAATCAGCAGAGAGATGCTCTCCACGGTTTACACATGCAGCAAAAAAACAGAGGTAAGTTGATTAATTGTTGACATATCCAGACCGATTGATGCGGCCAAAAGTTTATTAGCTTAAATGCTTCCAGCGCTGAAAAAGGTGATTTTTCTAAGGTAATGTCATTGGTAGCACCATCAGAGCAGACAAACACCCAAATATTATCTCCTGTGAATAATCATAGTAATTTTTCTGCTGTGATAAGTAGATTATGTGGGGAGATCCATTCTGGTTTGCTGTTGAAATCTGATATTATTTGCAGTAGAGGCATTCTGCAAACTCATAACTTGTGTAACTATGAAATAGAGTAAAGGTATAATACACACACACACACACACACACACACACACACACACACACACACAATAAGATTATGCTGTATTTTGAGTTCGACTTTATGATGTTGAATTACTGTTGTTCTTTGTATTTCTGTAAGGTCGTGACTCGGATTTTTTTCCTTTGAAATTCAGTACATAATTAGAATAAAGTTAAACTGACAATGTTCTTACCTACCCTTAACTTCACGTGATTCTGTCTTAATAGTTCACAAAGCTATGAAAATGAACTCAGTCAGAACAAATTTAACCTTCATAACCAAAACAAATACACTTTTTTTTTCTAGATGTCATACTCTGTTCAGGGGCTGGATTTGTAGTTATTTACATTGTTAAAAATTTCAGTGGAGTTTTGTGTGATCTTTCCTTGAAACTACTCAAACACAGAAGTGGAATTTTTAGAGAAATCAACTGTACATTCCCAATCAAAAGCTTAAGACCACTTGAAAATGTTGAAAACAACGCTTAAGCTGAAACAGACTGTTTTACAGCTAATCAAAAGTTTAGGACCACAAGCTTTTAAAGGGCTAAATCTGTGCAAAAATATGGCTCTGCTGTCATTTTCTGTGAGGTAGTCACACTGTAATGACTTTCTGATGGCAAAGGCATCAGAAAGTTGGGTTGTTGAACTGCATACGCAGGGTCTCTCACAGTGCACCATCGCTGCTGGGACGCAGGGGCGCAGGTTTTTGAACAGGACAACGTTACAGTACACAATGCCCGCAGGACAAGGGACTTATTCCAGGAGAATAACATCACTCTTTTGGACCATCCTGCATGTTCTCCTGATCTAAATCCAGTTGAGAACCTTTGAGGACAGATGGCAAGGGAAGTTTACAAAAATGGACAACAGTTCCAGACAGTAAATACCACTTCGAGAATTATTCCCACTCACTTCATGGAGATGCTTGCATCAGGCATGCTGCAATGAATCTTTGAAGTGATCAACAATAACGGTGGAGCTACTCATTACTGAGTTCATGTTTGGAACTTTGATTTCTGTTTTAGGGAGGTTTATGGTCCTAAACTTTTGATCAGCTGTAAAACAGCCTGTTTCAGTTTAAGTGTTGTTTTCAATAAATTGCATGCTCAAAAAATGTTTTGTCTCAATCCCATTTCTACTTGTTACATGTTGAAGCTCTACTTGGAACCTTGTTAATATCCAACCATGCAAAATATGATTTTTTGCCATTTTTCAGGTGGTCGTAAACTTTTGATCAGGACTATACCGGCAATGCATTTATGGCACAAGAAGACATAAAAGCCAGCACTCATTCAGTACCTTCATTCTGTATAGAACCTTCAAACGAATCCTGATCTGTAGAAACCCCCACGGCTATAGACTACAAGTACTTGGCTCCATAATCAAGGTTGAGTTGTCCTTGAAGTTAATGTGCAATGCATTGTGGTTAAACCATTCACAGTCAATAAATGTACCACAGATTCACCTGAGTGGCTTTATAAGAGGATTTATTGGCAGGCAGATTTCACATCTTTAAATTTACACAGTTTAACTATGGACATAACAGGATCAGTTTACCACACTTTCAGGATAAGCTGTAAAAGAGCAGAGCAACTGTAACTGTTCTTTGATAGCTCTTTTTCTTGCACTCTCTCGTTCCCTTTGTCTCTCAGTGGCTGCACTTTAACCTGTCCTGAATCAATTAATCTGGCTCAGGACAGGTATTGGAACCTACATGGCAGGAGGGAACCATTCCTCTCTCTTCCTCCAGCTGGCACTTTAAGCACATCCCCCATTTCTCACAGTTTCTGTTTACTTGCTGTCCAAGCCTTTCGATTTGCCTTGATGCAATTGCACTTCCTTTACAGCACGGTGAAAAACATTTTGTGTTGTTTAACCACACTGACTAGGTGTACATCCACTGGGATGCCTTTGATGACCTCTCAGTTTTTCAGTGGCTGCTACCATGAGGCTGAATTGTATGCTTTAGAAGAGTATTTCAGCAAATACCAACTGATTATTTCAAATTTTGATGATGCTCTGACTTTTTTGCCACCATTATGTATACAACAGAGAGTAAGCATGCTAACATGTCAATGTTAACATTTAACAGTTATACTACAGGCTAATCTGGTGACTTACACTGCCATTTTTTTCCAGGTTTGTGTGTGACCTCAAACTTTCCTTGGAATATTTGGAATACACAAATTAGTAAGTTTTGTGTGCTGTCTAATTTCACACAAGTTGCCAGATTGTCTGAGATAAGCTGATTGAAACATGGTAAATCTATCCTAGCTGTCAAAGGGTGAAAGATAAGGTACAGCCTGGACAGGTCACCACTCTATCACAACCAGTGAAGACCAGCAGACCCACTTAACAAGCAAGTGAAGGAGAGCAGGCAGGAGTGTAAGTGTTCAGGAAAGAGGGTTTTACATAGAAGGCTGTTCACAACTGAGGAATTACAGAGAGCTGAGAGCCTCCAGCTAACCAAGAGCAAAGAAAGAGGACAAGATTGACTGGTACACACATGTGGAGTAACACATCATGAAGCAAGAACAGCATAATGTTACCACACATGAAGCTGGACAATCTGGCAAAGGTAGAGTGGATCACTCTGTCCTTAAGTATGCTGGCATTTGAAGAGGTGATATGCAGCAGGTGCCCCAGCAGCACAGACTGGAGGCCATGCCTCCAGGCGGGAGAGAAAACGAGATGGAGAGCGTGAGGAGACGAGAGAAATACAGAGCAAGGGAAAGAAAAAGGAGCACTGGTGGTATGAGGCCATGAGACCAAAATAGGACCATGACAGCTGTAGCCAAGTGCCCAATCTAGTTTCAAAAATATTAATAAAGTCACAATTATTAGCATTAAGCAATTCAATGTGCAGTATTTTTTATTTACAGCTCACAAAGAAAGTTGCACACTAACAAAAAGGAAAACCTCTTAAAAGTTATAGCAACTGAAATCTGCCCTAAAAGGACTGAGGTATTGGTTATATGCAGGTGAAAGTACCTGCAATCAATAATCAATGGATCCTTTCCTAAATAACTCATGAGTCTTCAACACTTAGTTGAGGGTCCATTTTTCACTCAGAATAAATGATTCCCTGATAGCTGAGTGAGAGACAAAGATTTTCTGTCCCAGGAGGTTGTAATCCTTTTTACATTCATGACACGTGGAAGGTGCATTTTCTTAAAAGAAAAATAAAAGAAGATCTCACTGAAAGGCTTCTATGACAGTTTAAACACGTGCATGGTTTTTAATGTGTTTTGACCTTTGCCACTTTGGTAATTCTAATGGTGGCAAAAATATCGAGGAGAACATCTTAAGAAAGGTGCTCAATATTTGATGCTCAAATTCACTTTGTGTGGAAAGAGTGTAGACTGGGAAAATAGGGGTTTGAAGCAGCTTGTCCTTCTTTTTCCTGCTTTTTTCATGTTGGTATCAGCATTTCTTTAAAAATGTCTGAGCATCCTTTCTTTGTATTCAAACATTTTATTTTTACCAATCGAGTGCAAATTAAGTACTATGATACTATTTTATTTAATGTTGGAAGTGCCAATGAATTAAGACATTTTTGCAGTAAATTGAATTGACAATGCATCCTTACTTAAAGCAGCAACAAACTCGAAGCAAATTTATTTAAACTGCTAACTTCATCCAGGAAACATGCAGCACCAGTAGAGTGAGTACAGGACAGAGGCTACAGCTAATATTTATCTACTTTCACACACATGATATCAGCGCCATCAGGACCTGTCGACTTTATTGTCTCAGTACAGAGTGCCAATCCGCTAATGTAATTAGGACATAAAGATGCATAACATTAAATTGCTTTCAATCTACAAATGCAATACAGTTAGGTTTCAGACAACACATTGTACATATTAGAAAAAATAAATAGATAAATACTAAAGGGCGGGATACACAGGGAAAATTTACAAAAATATATATTATTATATATATTTAGATACACTGACCAACAATATTCTAATCAAATCAATTGTGGTCGTAAGTAATGCAGGCACTATCAGATTATATTGTTGTTAACGACTTTTGGAGTCCATTCAAGTGTTATTGTCAATTACACTGCCAAGTGTTTCTGGAGCAAAGACTCAAGTGTATGAGACAAGACAAGAAGCAGACAGGACTATATATACACACTGGGGAGTGCTTGGACATAAGACCAGTGGAGAACAAGACACAGCTGAATGTAATCAACAGCAGAATGCAGTAGAATCCAAAACAAGAGGAGAGAAAATCAAAATATCAAAGAAAAAGATGAAACAACCAAAAGACGCATACTAAAGACATCAGTCAACTACATTAGAACAACAAACTGAAAATAAAACAAGAAACAAAACCCAATAATATGAATGACATACACTGTAACTCAATAACTGTTCTGATACAACAAAAAATTAAAATATTTTTTTTTTAAATCACTTGAAGAATTTCTTATGTATCCTTTATAGAAAGAGTACATTTTTTTCTCACCATTTTACATTTAAGATCACTAGACTGCCAAAGGGAAGTCATAATGAAGAGTTAATTAAAGATTTAAGATGATGCTTTCAAAACCAAAACCTCAGCATAGCTCTCACATTACTTTTGATGTTATTATTATTTAGGCATGAGCCTCAACTCATCACTCTAAGAAATAAAAATGTTGCATTTACTCCACCCAGTTATGTCAACCGGTTCCACATAACTGGGTTAGTGAAATATACAATGTATGATACACTTAATTTGAACAACAAATTTTAAGTACATCTGTCAAGCTTTGGCCAATTAAATGCAAATCACAAGAATGGTGTTGTATTAACTGGATATCATAATGTTGATCTAACTAACATGTTGACTTCAATTGACAACACTAAATAAAACCTACTCAACCAAAACAAGCCCTACTTACTCTGTAAAATAAAATGTTGCAATTACTCCACCCAGTTATGTCAACCGGTTCCACACAACTGGGTTAGTGAAATATAAAATGTATGACACATTTAATTTGAAAAACAAATTTTAAGTACATCTGATAAATCGACTAACCCTAAACGAGCTCTACTGAAACAATAGGATTAAATCACTTTAACAGAATTGCAACTTACTCTATTTAAAGTAAATTAAATAAATCAAACAACTTTATTCAGTTAACCCAACTTTAATAATACTTGGTGTAAAAGCGTGCTGAAACAAACTTTGAGCTGTTCAAAATTCTAGATCAATGCCTTTTTCCTAAACAAAAATATCTTCACATATGTGCAAGTGCATATTAAGTTCAGGAAGACATAATACAGAATGTTAAAATCAAGTTATTAAAACTGGAAAGTGTTGTGATTCCAACATTTTTAACATTAACATGACTTAATTTAAACTTGCTTCGGGTACAATGGAAAACTCACTATACAGTCCTATAAACAGCAGGTAGAAATGACTTCAGTGACATTTTTGTCCATATTTAAAAAACTTTTTTTTTTTCAAAACTTAAACTGAAGTCCAAACTTAGGAGCAGTCTTGTTCAATGTAGCTGGATGGTGGTAAAAGTTAAACAAGAACAAAGAACGCGAAAAAGTAAAAGGCCTTGCAGAAGTTCTTGCGGAATTCAAACTGAACAGTTTATAAAGTGCAAGGAGAAGGTTTGAGAATCTTGTAACCAGTTCAGTGTCCTCTATAGTTCAGTGCAGGCTGTTTCACTCAAGCAGTTTGTTTTTCAGAACTTGCACCTTCACGGATAGGTTGTTCCCATCCAACTCCATCAGTACCTTCTGAAGAAATTCAAATATGTATTTCAGGTGCTTTGGGTACCTCAGATTTAGACTGTAGATTAGTCCAAGCAGGAGGGCACACCCCTTTGCCACATCACTAAGAGCTTGCAGCACAGTGCATTCTTCTATGATGACACCAATGTCCTCAGGTGTATCTGCAGAGTCTGCTCCTTCATGTCTGACAACACAGACTCCTAAAGTCAGCTGCTCCGTTTCTCTTCTTGCACTAAGATCCACATCCTTAAAATGAAAACAAAGGGGGGAAAAGCTAATTGCATATAGATACATATGAACAAATGAGCCCACCTTCAATTTCCTATACCAAATTTAAAAAAAAAGAAAGAAAATAACTGATCTTTCTCCTTTTCTAACTTACCAAGATTTCCTTGAACAGGTCATCTGGCTTTTTATTTAAGTAGACACAGATAGTTTTTAGAACGCATTCCCGTCGAACATCAATGCTGATATTCTGGTGGAGATAAGAACTCAATGTGAGACAAGATTTTGGTTCTTTTCCATCTCTTTCCAAAACAAAGTCAAAAATATTAACAGATGAGTGATTAAGCAATGTTTGACAACTGACATTAGTGACATTCAGTGAGGTTAATGATTGGTGAGGCACTGACTCTTCTGAGTCAGATCAACAAATATATGAACACAAAACTAGAAGCTTTTCAATTTTGACAATACATGAAAGCTTTCACTTTTTCTTTAATCAATTCTAGACTGTTCAACAATATAATTATTAATTGTACCCCTAAAAATATTAAAATGAAATAGAAGATTAGAACTGGGCAATATGGACTCAAAATCCTATCACAATATTTTCTGGTATTTATTACGATAATAAGAGTCACAATAAAAGATAACAGTTCATAACCACAACTACATCTGAGCACTTTTGTTGCATCTATTGACAGACAGAACTAGCTGACCAACGTAAAATGAAGGGGGGAACACACAAATTGTCACTTTGATAATCAATGGAAACTGATACAAGGAGTTAAATGCATTACATATAACTGTATTACACATAATGCCGCATTTTAATGACAAAAGATAAATGCATGTCTTACACTTAAATCACTGAGATTAACACTAAACCAGATATCAACACGGGGTAGAATTCCTTCAAACAATGTAGCAAATTATTTGATGCATGTTTCTAAAATACACTATACATATCGCTGGCGCTCCTGGTGGTCATTACTGACACCAGGGAGCATGTGCGGTAGATGAATCGTAAAACATTGTGGGAAATTACACCGAAGTGGGCCCAATAATATTTGTTAAATGCCTGACTACTAACACCTGTGAGAGGCATACAAGCTAGAGTGTTAAAAAAATTACCAGACATCATTTGTTTTAAAATAAAATATACAGAAGTACTCCCAAAAATGTTGGATGTTTATCATTTAGTATACATTAACCAAATTTGTCAGCCTTAAATTGTTGTGCTTACCAAATAATCCTCAAATGCACATGTGCAAACTGAGAAGTACGGAGAGCCTACTAGGACAATCCTCTTCAAATTAAAGTGCTGTTCATTTTAAATGAACTTTCTACGTTGGATTTAATGTACTGCGTTTTGTTGTATTGAAATATTGTGTTGTTAATTAAAATCAAAACAATATCCTTGTGTTTAGAGTTAAAAATCAATTGGTGACATTAATTTTAACATAAAACGTTTACATAATGCTACCAACATAAATGTATCATTTTTTTAGAGTGTAATAAGCCTGAATATTTATTTTAGGGGGATTCCAAAAATCCATGTGTGCCATTCAAAGCTTTTCATTATTGAACTAATGCATTTTAATTTTTCATTTATTCATTAAGAATAATCTAGCAAAGTTTTTTTTCTGGTTCTTATAATTCTTTGATATGCTTTTAAAAGTTAACACTTTTTAAAAGTTTCTCAAATTATACACAGAATTCATGGAGTAAATGTGGTGATACAGGATAGACTTCACTCATCACCTCTGCCAAAACCAGCTAATGCAGAAACTAAACAGGTTTTTTCACTCCATTTGTGCCTGTCTCATATCTGATAAAAGCAATACCATTTCCATCACTTTTTCCTTCACTTAACCCAAATACACCATGCCTTTTAATTTAAACACACTAACCAAGTCTTGGCTGTACTTTGGTGCACCTTCAGTTTCATATGCCTTCTGCCTGTGTCTTGCTGGAACCTTGCACCTAGTGAGTAATGAGAACAAGGTGAGGGGGCTCTGGAGTGTAATTATTTTCATTTGGGAGACAGTGGGGGGCTGCTCTACATTTGTCTAAGCCATACGTGACAGCTCACTATCTACCAGTGACGGTAATGAGCACCAGGCCCTCATTATGTGTTGGGAATGGCACCTCTGAAAGAAAAGGCTAAAAATAAATGTTACCTTTCACTGTCCACACATGACAAGAGGAAGAGAAAAAAAAAAGTCTAGCCACACATGTCATAAGCCGACTTGAGAGAGTGCCCTGTGGAAATATTGTCTTTTGGAAAAGTGTTGGTGCCCTAAAAGAAAGGACAGGTCAAAGGAAGGTGAAACTGTGACTGGTGTTGGGAAGAATTTAATGATCCATACTCCAGCATGCTGCCAGCACACAAGAAGTGTGTGGTTTTATTTAGATCAACATTATACATGCACACACCTTTACTCACAAACACACACAACAACCACTAGATGGGACAGAAGCACAAAGCAGCCTTTGGGAAATTTTGTCCCCTGTCGCTTTACATATTTCTAGAGCACCAAGCTTCATTGCCTCGCCCTCGACTGCAGCCTGTTATTCTCAAAGTAGAAGAGAAATTGTACGGAGCAGTGACCTGGCGAGAAGAACTTTATTATCTGTCAGTAGACCGACCTTGCTTACATTAAAATGATTCTGGCTGGTAACTTTTGTCTCAGAAGCTAAAAGAAAGCTTTTCTTTTCCTCCCCAACATTCAGTGTTAAACTGACTCCAAAGTGCACTCGTCCGTGAACAACTACTGCCTAATTTTTGTTTTTTTACATGTCAATGCAAGCATGTGCTTATGTGTTTGGCTGTTTGATTCACCCCAGCCACTGTTTTTCACCAGTGTGATTGTAGCTGTAAGCATTAGGTGTATTTGAACTGCAATGAAATGGTTACCAGTCACTCAGTGAAATGTCTTATTTTCAAAAATGTAACTTAAGGCAATTTATTGGTTTTTTATGTATTTTTTAGCAAATATAAATAAAAATCAATGCACCTTTTTGCAGAAACCTGTAAATCAGCCTCTTTGGGCAAGACATCACAACTGGAAATGTTATAAATGATGAAAGCAGAATTCAAAATCAGCATCTGATTTATGCCTGGTGTTTTTGCTCACAGTGAACTGTCTGATTATTGGGGTTTTCTTACAAACACCGTAAGGCCTTTTTAATTTGCAATGGGATGACTATTATGAATTGGCGCTGTATAAGTTAAACTGAATTGAACTGATTTATTGAAAAAGAAATGTGACTTTTTCGGATCCTACAGGGAACAAACAGTTGGGCAGATGCTGTGAAATACTCGAGCAAACTCAGCTGCACTGATGACAAAAGTAGTAGTATAATTTCTAAATCTGATCAGTGTCATAATTATATTTTAACTATGAAAAACATTTTAGTCAACATTTGCAATACTAAGAGTAGTCACGGCAGCCATTGTACAAAACTGTGGTGACTGCTCTCTTTAAAAGTCGGCAAATTAAATCAGCTTCGCTATTCTTTGCATTTTGACAAGATGTTTTACTGATTCTCTTACTGTGGCTTAACAGTTTATGGAGATTTTCTATTACAGTTCACATTTCTGTAGTTAACAGTAGTTCCAAGGAATAAAAATAAGTTGTCTGTTATCTTTGCTTAGTTTTGTTGTACACCAATCATCCATCCATTTTCTTCTGCTTATCCAATACAGGGTCACAGTGAGGCTGGAGCCTGTGTTCCAGCTGTCGTCGGGCAAGAGGCGAGGTACGGGTTGCCAATCTGTTGCTGTTTTTTTTTTTTTTACACTGCAAGTTTAAAAAAATGTTTTTTTGTTTAACTGTATTTCCTTTTCTTCCATCTTTTGAAGCTTTTGCAGTGGTTCAAAATGTCCTTAAAATTTACATAATTAAAAAGCCACTGGTTCAAGTAATTTTCTGCCTAAAGGCTCATGAAGAATTGATGTGTGTTATGTTCAGGATTTAAGGACAATTTTCTTTCTCTTGCTGTGATGTTGTTTCTTTTCCTGTCCTTTTTTTCAAATTGAAAAACTCACTCTCAGCATGAAAAATTGATGACCCCCTTTGTGTGCCACCCCCTCTGCTGCACTGTGTTTTGAATTGAAAGGTAAGTGTTGGCTCACAGCCAGTTAACCACTAATGGCCCTGGACAGCAAGCTTCCACAGGGCCTCGTGGCAGGTAAGGCACTGTGTTAAAAAGCCCATTATGCTAATGCTCATTCTGCTGGGGGAGGGTGGGGAAGATCGCTATGACACTTCTCATCTCTATCATTAGTGGCAGCACATAGAGAAGTAATGGAGAAGCTCTTTACTGAAACCTGAGCCTTTTCAGAAGATTTCAAATGGGATCTGAGGGAGGTGTGGGCTCTTCTCTGCTAATGGGCAGAGCCTTGAGGGCTCATTTCCCCTGTTGAATGTAACAGACAGCGTATGATGAAATTCTATGCTTATTCTGGAAAATCCATCAGTTTAGCGTTAAAGGAACAATCAGAGTAGCTGTTTGGAGAATGGACTTTTGCCTTTTTAAGAGGTGATTGCTGTTTCACATGTATTGTTTTTTTATTGCACTGAAGAAAAAAATGAATAAATACAGGAAATGTATAATGGAAGACAGGAAATTACCTACAGCCCATTGTTCATTCGATGGGCTGGTTTCAGTTATTGTGCAAATGTACTGTTTATAACATTGGGGAAACCTGCAGTCAGCTGAGACTGAAGATGTCACTTGGATGAGTGACGAAACGCTGCTCCCACTGAAAATGTTACGTCCAGATGAACAGAATCAAGACCTGCTACACTAATGTTCGATCTATGATTGTAGTCTGTTGTTAGGTAATTGTTTGGAACCATGATGACGTCAAAATGTATCATCCTTAATTCAATTTATCAGGTTTTGTAGATCTAAATTGTATGTTACTGTCATGAAATTAAAATGATACAATATTTTTAAAGTGTTTTAGGTGCATAAATACTACAAATGGGTGATTTAGTAGGTGGTTTCTAGACAACATGTTTAAACCTGCCTTATGGGCAGTTTTTCTTGGACTTTATTTTACTCATGTATGGTACAGTGATGCATAGTTAATTTGTCTTGTTATTCCTAATATCTTTATTATACCACCGTACATAGTCAGATGACAAGAATATACCAACAAAGAAATACATATGCTTTGATCCTTTTTGTAAGATAAGAGCCTTTACTGTGGTGAACTCTTCCATCCATAGTCCTGCAGTGGGTTTGACTGGTGAGTTGACAGTAGATCTGAATGTGAGCATGAATGGTTCTTTGTCTTTATGTGTTAGCCCTGCAACAGATTGGCAACCTTTCCAGAGCATATTCTCCTCTTACACTTTGCAGCTGGAACCTCCAACTCCAACACGATAAGCGGAAGAAAATGGATGGTTGGATGGTGAATCAATAAAATAAAAAGTATTTAAGGAAAGGAAAATGATTTCCCGGGTCATGCCAGAGTCAGGGATATATTAGTTACCTAGTGAATAATAAGTTCTTGTAGTCAAAATATTAAAATAAAGAGAAAAACAGATGGTTTTAAGAAATGCTAAATGACCAAGGTCTGTGTGGGAGTTTCTCTAAAACAGCAAAGCTTGTGGTGTCTCTCTAATGAGAAATGGAGAGTCCTTACCAACCATAATCCTAGTTTTAAGAAGCCAACAACAGTGTCTTGATACATGCTCAAACATCCTGGTATGGAAATCCCCAAAAGTTGATTCTGTTCATCTGGACAAAGCGTTTTCAGTTTACGTCCAGATGGACGGAATCAACTTTTGGGAGCAACAACAAAGTGTTTTGGGTTTATATGTATGTCTGATTCAGAATGGCAAATTCCAGTGAACAAGACTTTCACCATCTGCAGCTAGTACTCTTAGTACAAGATGACACAGGCCACTGTCAGATTATTTTTTTGTTTCCTTACTATGTAAAAATGTAATGATGTTACATCCATCAAAACACACCGGCTGCTTTAATTTTTTGTGCAACATAAATGCACATTAAAGATTAGACTACAATGACCCAGGTAACCTGCTTTCCACTGCAAACTCATAAAGAGACGATAGTTCCACATACACTCGAGCAGCAGGACTTAAATATTTTATTGACACAGAAGCACAAGAAACCAAAGGTGAGGCAGAGGGCAGTATGAGTGAGTGAAAAGTTACACATAGAGACAAAAAGCTGTCTCTAAAACATACGCTCAGAAACATTCACTTAGAGATAGATTTTGAATGAGCCTAGATGTCCAGAGTGTTATTCTCTAATGAAAAACATTTTAAGCTACCTCTGTGAATGCATTATATTCAAAAAGATCTGCTCTGGTAGGATTGTTAAACTATTTTCTGGAGGACGTTTGGGTCTATGCCACTTTTGTGGAGTTTTTGGATCCTTCACCTCTACGATAAAAGGTATCATCCTCCTATGGTAATGTGTTATTAGTATAGGAGAGCACTGTCTATATGAAGTGTTTATACTTTCAAACATTATCCTCACAATGTGACACTTTGTCTCCAGTTTTGTCAGAAAGAAAATAAAAATTCTTTATCACATCCAGTGGTCTTAAGGTGCCGTTTCAGTACTTTATACTAGTGCTGCAACTATTCATTGAGTATTCTGAATAATTCGATTATAAAAAATTCTCAGCATAAATTCTTTATCACATTGACTGCATCACACAGTGAATCACACAGTGACTGCAAGAATTTAACTAAAAATTGTGACATGCCTTGACATGTGACATGCCTACATCTTTTGAAATATTGAAGACGTCCTTGGTGTACTTTTCAAATGATATGCATCTCTGAATGTGACAGTTCAAATCTGTTTACTTCTGGATGAGGTCCAGATACCACAATGCAAAACATCAACTGTAATTTGTATCAGATGGCTGCTGTATTATTCCAAGTTGTGAGCAGACCAGCATCATAGCAGGTGTGTGAGAGCACTGGTTGCATATCTAATGTGCGTTGTCACGTCCCATTCTTTACTTTGTCTGTGCACATAGGGTGGAGCTGAACCCGAATACGGTATTTGGAAAGGCACAAATAATGTGTTTTTTACGAATACTTATTTCGAACAAGTACTTAAAAAAATATTTGTATTCGGGAACAAGAAAAACTTTATATCAAAAAGCTGAGTTTCCTTATGAGACTGCAGTGCATGCCCGGATGAGTGAGTGAGTGAGGTGTAAAAGGTGACTGACACCAGCTGCTCCACACAACAACAGAGAGGCCTCAGCTGAGCCATAAAAGACTGAACTGTATCACTATTTTTGTTGAATAGATTGTTTTGTACCTAAACTGGGTTCCGGAGGCAGTTTATAACTTTCACGAAGATTGGGAGATTAATCAATTACGCTGCATTATTGACGTCTGCAGTCAGGTGCTCTCGTGTTCGCTCTGTTTACGTAGCTCTGTTAGCTCGGTAATTCACAAATAGGCTGTTGACAGAGTAACGTTAACGTTCGGTTTAAAAGGTTAAAACAATGCTTGTGTAGTTATGTCGATGAATGCACTTGTAGGAGTTACATGGTACATTTAAGTTACTCTGTCTTTTGCAGACAGCAAGATATAGGCTATAGGCTAGTTAACTTTAGCAGAGCTTCCTGTTGTCCAGTCATTCATTAACTTAGCTGAAACTCCCCATATGGATTTGGGCAACCAAATAGAAAAGAGTGTTGCTGCTGCTGAGCCATCTCTTGGTCCTCCACCAGCCAAAAAAACTTGATCAAGTTCTGTGTGGAAGCATTTTACATTCAGTGCAGCAGATGAAACCAAACTGATATGTGTGCAAAAGTCAAATCATCAGAGGCAGAGATATCATACATCTGTCAACATCTATTATGCATAATCACATGCACTTAAAGCATCTTATTCCTGGTACTGTCTGCCAACTAGGGGTGGGCTTTAATAATCGATTCATCGATTAAAATCGATTCTGGCTTGGATAACGTGATATCGATTCATTAAAATCCTGAATCGATTTTTTTATATAAATGTATTTTGCCCGAAATTCCAGAATCTCAGGTGAAACGTCACAAAATTTTGACAACCACCAAACAGCTAAAACAGTAAATGAGAGCAGGAACACGGATTCTGCACAAAGACGTAAACACAAAGCGCGGACCCGTGGATCAGAATCAGTGAGATGTCGACAGCACGGATACGGTGCCGTCGGGTGAGAAACGACGGCACCAGCAGTGAGCTGTGATTCTGATGTTTCGGCGGGTCCGCGCTTTGTGTTTATGCCCTTTTTGCGCTGATTCTAAAGCTGTTAGTTTTATCTCTCTCCAAACAATATTGACCGAACCAGCAGCAAAAGAAGATCCAAACTAAGCTTCACATAAACATCGTCATGGACTCCATCTGACTTTTGCTGTTTTGTTTCTACCACACTTCATGCACAGCTCTCTCTCTCTCTCTCTCTCTCTCTCTCTCTCAGTGTACTTCAAGAACAGTTTCCCGTCTAAAAATCTGTTTTCTGCATTATTCGCTTCCTTGTTACGCACAAGTCTACCGTTATTTACACCGCTGTCGGCCAATGTTTTTTTTTCCTTTTACTTACTTCCGAAAAGAAAACCTAATTTCTGCCGTTCAATAGGCTACTGAACAAATTTAAACTTTTTAAAATTATGCAAAATGCAAAACGCTTAGCTGTACCTCTAATAAAACCGCTGTAACTTCAGAGGTAATGTTCATATGCTGGTTAATGGTTTTCTTTCGTTTTTGATGTACTGCAGAATATTTTTATAAAATCCCAGGCCAGGAAAATCACCTTCATGTTTTTCTGTTTTATCTTCAGCTACTTTGACACAAAGGCATCTGCTGTGATGCTCACAGCTTTGATAAAGTCTCGAAAGTGTCAGCTTCCTTTTTATAGATACAAAAATATGTAAATGTACTGATCTGATCTGATTTCTGACTGAGGCAAAATTTCCCAGATTCAAATCCAATTGAATCGAATCGAATCGAATTGAATCGAATCGTGGATCGAATCGATTCAGGACCTTGTGAATCGGAATCGAATCGATTCTAGAAATCAGTGACGATACCCAGCCCTACTGCCAACCCCCCCTTACAAGCACCAACCCCCCACCAGCACTAATTCATCATCACAGCCATGTTCTGCCCCTGCAAGTCAGTTTGACTGTTCAGCGTCCCCAACAAGGACGGGTGGTGGTGGGGTTCATAATGTTCACAATGGTATTTTGTTAGTTGTTGGTTTTAACCATGGATGAGGCAATGGTTGCTATGGTATTTTCTTTTTGATGATGTTGGATTTGTGGACAAAACATCAACTAATATTGCCATCCATAATTATTATAATGGATATAATTAAAGAATACTTACAGTATAACATTAATTAGAAGTGTAATGCAAAAAAAAAATATTTTTACGCCTATTTTGAATTTTACTTGAATACAAATACAAATACTTTCCCCCCCTTAATAAATACAAATACAGATACAAATACTGCTTTGCACATCTCATATATATATATACTTGGCAGTGGTCCACCTGTCTAATTCATGCAGTGTAGCTGGGCACTGGTCCCACCATGAGTCCCAGAGAGGTATAACATGAGCTATACAGCCACCTGCTTGATTGCACACAGAGTATAGTAATTTTCTATGTCTAGCCAGGGGGATTTGCATCAGCTTCAGAAAAGCAGATTGCTTTTTTTGCCTTCTAAATTTTACACCTGGTTAAGGTTGTGTAACGGTTGACCACATGATAAATATTTCAGACTGGAGGATTTTCTTTTTTTTCTGTCTTTCGGAAGACCAAACTAATGCATTTTACAAAAGGATGCCACATTATTGATTCGCTCACATGGACAAGTCACACAAATCTGTTTTTAGCTAATTTTGAAGTTTTCTGAATCTCTATCTCTCTTAATAAAGAATCTGTAGCAGGATGAGTGAGGAATCATCTATTTTTGTAAATGAAGCATCTGCCTTGAGGGCCCCAAGAGGCAGAGGGAAGATGATCTGTTTTCTGTTCCTTTGATTTCTTTACCTCATGCACATCATTCCAGCTAAGCTTTAGCTGAGGTAAATATTCTATTAACTTCAAATATTGTCTTAAAAAACATTTTATACAAATATTAGATGCAAATCACTAAATATTACCACAGCAGCACATAAAATATAATGTGAAAAGTATAGAAATTAGATATTTTCACAATAATGTTGAATATCTTACTCTACAGCAAAGGTCCAAGTCGACCGCCAGAAGTGTAGAATGCATGAAATAAAATAGTAATTTCAAAAGATCTGTAGGTGATTTCACACGTTTACTCTTAAATCTGCTATAAATATAACTTGGAACTAATTGAATAACCACTGCAGTTTAAACTGTGCAGGCTGGATACTGGCCAACAGCACAGCAGGAAAAAATATAATTAAGTTGGATCTGCCTGCTACAGATATGTAAAATTTTCAGTATTTCACACAAAAAAATGTTTCTTGCATTATCATTTATAGATGTGTGTATAAAGTGTTTTCATAAGTCAATGGGATTTAAATTTTTAATTTTTCAATTTCAGGCTTGTTTCTTCTGATCGTGCTTCTGTGATAATTGGATTATTTCATGCTGCCCTTTAGGTATATATCTGACACTGCATAATACTGGGTTGTCTGTACACGTTACACAATGTGATCACATCTTGTGCAACATTTGATGTTTCTGATAAAGATATGTCCTTCCATGTGCGCACTGAACAAAAATGAATGACTATTTTTTCATCTGTAAAATTAAAGACATCCTGTCTCAGAAAACTAGTTCATGTATTTGGTACTTCTAGGCTGGACGACCGTAATTTCTTATAATCAGGCTGTTCTTAATGCTCCTTGAAAAGCCTTCAGTTTATCCAATATATTGTAGCGAGTGAGAGCATATTTCTCCCATATTGGCTTTTCTTCATTGGCTTCCTGTGAAATCCACAATTTAATTTAAAATCCTTTCCTTGCATAAAAAATCACAAGACCTCATATTATTATATAATCCTATCCAGTATTATTCAAACAGACTCATAGCAGATGGTTTCCCCTCCCTGAGATTCCCTGATCCTGAGAAGGTCTCCTTCCACATGGAGATAACATTCCACTTGTTATCCTTAAAGAGATGGTCTCGGTGATCCATCCACTTCATCAGGAGTTGATAGTAATGTAATACAGCACAGTCAAAGGAGCTTGCAAAGAAAAGCGTCTGGACTTCTTTAAGTTACTTGAAGACGTTTCACCTCTCATCCGAGAAGCTTCTTCAGTAATGTCTTCTCGGATGAGAGGTGAAACGTCTTCAAGTAACTTAAAGAAGTCCAGACGCTTTTCTTTGCAAGCTCCTTTGACTACGATGACCTGGATGACTGAGAACCTTCACAGACGTAATACAGCACAGAAAATAGGAAGAAATACTGTCTTGGGACTGATTCTTTATTCCATTCTGTAATTGCAGCTTGCTGTTTGCATCACATTGCCTTGTCTTGTTTTGGCAGAGCACAGGAAGCTTCTCTCACATCATGATTTGAATTTCACTGTAAGCATCACAAATACAAGTAGTGTTCATGTCGAAATTATTGTGGTAAATGTAGCAATATGAAAGTTTCCTTTGAATAAAAAAGCATATTACATGCACTCTCATGCAACAGAAGAGTTGTTGATAATGTGAGTCTCTGAGCATAAATTAATAAGAAATCCACTTAACTTAATGTTGCATAATTAATAACTAAACAATTAACTTAATGGTGTTTTGAATCTCATGATTATTTGTTATTATTCATTGGGCAAGATGTTGGGAGTTGAAAAATTAATGTTTCACCCTCATGAACACAACATAATTCGAGAGAGATCATTTGATTAAAAAACCCACAGTACAGTCATGTTTTATTTTTAACAAGAAGAACCCATCAGGTCACGTGCACCCTTATTTACTTTTTATCTTCTTCACAGTTGGTGTTGAGATTTCAGTAGAGCTACAATACAAATAACCTGGAGATGATTACATTTGCATATACAGTACAGTTAAGCTCATAAGCTAAAAAGTGCACTCAAAGCTTCGCCTGTGAATCGTTGTATGCTGTGTTTTTCCATTTAAATGCATATCACTCTGAGCAGACTGCACTAAACATTAGAAGATTTAAAGTTTCACAGGAACTGGCTGGGTGACAGCTGAAGGAACTGCAATCAATAGAGGTCCATCTAGGTGTTGCAGCAAATGAAAATTTCCGATCTGATTAACATCAAAAACACAATTAAGAGATAAGCAGCAAAGAAACCAGCCATAATGGGAATGCAAAACACCAAAGCAATAACAATTAAGTACCTCCACTCCTAGGATAATGGAATCATGGCTTAGTAACCGATTTAAGAACTAAATTACATGTAATTACCATTTTATTTTGTAAATTTGCATTCTTCTGCAGGTTGAAAGGTGAAGGACACTGTCTTTGAACACTGCTTCATATGTCCTCGCATTCTGCATGAATTTATCAAAATGTAGGAGTCCCTTTGAAGGTTGAGGACACAAAGAACAAAACCAGCTCACTTTTTGGATTCCCTTTTGTTGGTTTCATTGTTGTCAAAAAAGCATAATGAGATAGCAGCTGGGCTGAATTTTTAATAAGAACAAAACTACATACACAGCCACATTGGATACTTGGTTAACAACAGAGGATCTGAAACACAAAGTTATTCTAATTCATCCTGAGGTTGACATGAAAGTACATAGCACATTTTCTGGCAGTATGTCCAGTAGTTGAAATGCCTCAGTCAAGAAAAGCCTTCCCATTTGTATTTCTACATTTGAGAGGTACTCCTCAGATAAATTACAACTGCAGCCTGTTGGGGATCATCATCAGTATTATTCCTCCTCAAGAGACAATCAGTGTATCAATATGTTCTAAATGACACATTTTTTCAGTAGCTGCATGGATTATTTACTTCAGAACCAACGGTGGTCTTACTGACAACTTGTGAAAATTGCAGTCTCTAGAGCCTGCATTTTGTATCAGTGCTATACGTTTTCTTATTATACAACCCCATAGAGTATCTACACTAACTATATTATCCAAACACTAAAAATTTGCGATTTTTCAAATACAGGTCAGTGAACTTTAAATTACCTCAAGTGGCAAGCACGAAGGTTAGCTAGTTCTACAGCTCATAGACTATATGTGGATCAGCATATGTGGTGAACATTAGTAAAAATTATACGTTAAAACACAGAAAAAAAAATCTGCACAGGCTTTCTACGAGTTCCTTATAGTTTGTTAGTAAGTTATTTAAGGTTGTGCACATTAGTGCTTTGAGTTCTGTGGTAAAGTTTTAGTGGGAGCTTGTGTATCAAAATAAACTTGTGAAAATAACTTGCAATTATTTTACTGTGTACATTTTTTCTATTCTTAGTTGTAAATATGGAGTAAATCACAGAAAAAATGTGATTGAGTTCTTTTTCTTGTTATATAAATTTGTGAGACTGCTTTTTTCTCATGCAGAAATAACCTTCAATTTATTATAGAAATACTTATCAAGAGATTAATGCATGTACATCCATATCTTTTCTGAAGTTTATCCTTCCACAGAGAGATTTCTTTAAACCTCCTTCTACATCTACTCTACCCTTCAGAGAAGCAAACATGGAACACTCTCCCACATTATAGAACAATTCCTTGAGGCCTCTGCAACGGCAATATACAGGCTCCACTGGGCCTGACCCTCTTACATGCATACAGTCTCTTTTATTTCAGACTTTTCCTCTGGAAAGCATTGAGATCACTTGTGCAAGAGATGACAGGTAGAACAGAGAAGGAAGCGTGCACAGTCTGCTGACCACAGTGGCAAATGCGTTGGAATAAACTGTGACTTTCCTGGTTACAGTGTCTTTCTTCTACTACATGACACAACATAGATTTAGACCCACTACATACACGTACCTTCCTCAGTGGAATAAGGAGATGTCATCCCGAGGAGTAAAATAGCACAGAAATCTTCAAAGAGCAGCCATAGCTTTGAAGGTGTCGCCGGTAGCTTCAAAGAGCAACACACATCTCCCAATGGGCTGGAACCTCATAAGCGTATAATGAGAGGTGCTGTGGGGGTTTCTTAAGACAGACCATCTAACTCTCACCTATATCATTTTACCAAAGCTTTCTGTGTAGTGAACTGATCAGAGACTCCAGATAAGCCATATTCATACATAAATGGTGTGTTTTGCGATCGTATCAGCCTTCATGAAAAATGACTTCACTGTTGGTAAGCCAAGGTGTATGGTAAAGACCAAGGCACAGTAAAGAGATACCCTACGAGATTTGCAACTTCAAAGTTCCCTCAGCAGAGAGGCAGAGCAAATACACATGGCTGACACATGAAATATTCTCCTTAATTCATAAAGAGGACACCAGCCATAGCAGATGCAATAAAAAGTGCACGTAGTCATTCCATGCCCAGTATTTAATGTTGGTCTGCATTAAGCATTTTTATCCTTTTGTGCAGAAAAGTATAAAGACCAGAACTTCTGAGAAATTCTTAAATTCCTGGTAGCCACAGAGACAAATTGGAGGCTGCAGCAGGTGGCACAGCCATTCTAGACATCTTAGAAGTACGTTTTGCTCAATCAAGAGTAAAGTAGAGGGAAGATGCTGTTTATTTTTCTCTTTTTGTAAAGCTGAGAGCTGTATTTCACAAAGCCACAACATTATTTATTTTTAGGCGGCAAGCCGACGGATAGATTTAACGCAATGTGGAAATAATCCTTTGATGGTTACATCAGTTGCATGTGGGGTCTGTAAACAATTCATTTATGTATTTTCTCCACTTTGTAGTTGTCAAGAAAGAGACATTCAAAGGTTTTTTGCAGGAAAACAAACACAAAAAAGGTGTTAAAGAACTATTCTTAAATCAGACTTGGCCTCTCATAATGAAGGAAGGCATTGTTAAGGAAGCTTTGAAAAAATGCTGTTCGTGCTTTGAATAAAGTTCAGACTGTGTACATGCTAAGATTATGCTAATAACAACCCTTACTTTTTTAATCCCTTTTTCTTTCATATTAACTTTGCCTCTCTCTATAATTTATGAATATACATGAGACTTCTTCACGCAGGTAAATGTGTTTAACAAGCTCTTGCGTCAAATGACATTTTGAGTTTTGTAACATTATCCTAACGCAAGAATGTGAAAATGTGATTGAACATATTGAGAAACGAGTCATGTGCTTAATTGCTGAGCAGATCGTGAAGTGTTGGTGACGTCTCATCCAATCAGTGTGCTTATGATTAGCAGGTTGTTAGAGCGGTGAAAATGAGGTGATGAAATTGAGATGATTTTTTCTGATGCTGATAAGTAAACAAGTAAGTGAGAAAAAGCTCACAAAACGAAAAGAAAGACGAAATATACAACTGATGATGTAATGTTTGCAATCTTTCACCTCTAATCGCATTTTGTGAGATGCTGACAGAACATGAAACAAATATTATATATTAGTAGTCATCAGTTCCGTTACCTGCAAGTTTTAAAAAATAATAGAACTGTAATGAAAACACGGGGAAAAGAAACAGCTAATATTTTATGTATATGTTATATAAAGATAAAGGTTGTAAAAATTAAGTCAAGAAACATCCATCTGACTAGTGGACACCTGGTCACATTAAGGGTATTATAAAAACCCAAGAACGCATCTAACATATTGTACTGGTGGGGTCAGAAGCGAATAATATTCAGGATATTCTGGACCCCTTATTTTGGATCCTCAAATGACTGTTTTGGGCCCGAAATTCCCATAATTTGAGAAGTGAAAATAAACAGGTCTGATGAGCAAGTGTAGAGGTGCAAAGCTTAATTTTTCAGCCCTGGAGGTAAAATTTGATATGATATTATTGTTTATAGAGGATCATGTTCCCTAAAATGATAGTAGGTCTCTTCAAGATCAGACATTTTATATGAATGACATTTCCTTACAGCTTAACACGATTTGGATATTTCAGGTTAATGAGTGTTAAATCTGAAGGTTGCTGTTTTGCAGGTTCCCAAGGCCACCCATGTTCATTTTTCCTATACATATCAACCAGATAGATGCAATATGTGATGAATCTAAATAATATATATTTTCAAAATGATGCCTGGTCTTATTCAACAAACAGAACCCCTGTCCTTTTTATCAGGTCACCATGATTTTTCCTGCCACACATTTGTGGAACTTATTTCAAATCTTTTTCCTTCTTACCATCCAGATCCCTGTTCAAACTCCTGAACATCAAACAAGAACAAAGATATTTAATATGGAACTCGCAGATGCAATATAGCAGATTACACAGAACAGTCATTACTATCCTCATCTCACCTCACATCAGTTCAACTCTGAGATTGATAGAGAACCCTAAGGCAGAGTTAGATTACAAGGGCACCATCCCATCAAATCCCCAAACCAATATCACATTTTAATTCAACATGTTTGGCAATGTGAGATCCACGTTAGTCCAAGGAAGACAAATGCTGTTCACAGAAGTCAGTCCAATAACTTTTTCGTGTGGATAATTAATATCTAAGCTGCTGTTAAAGGCTAGTGAGGGTGGCTGTACTCGAGTTATAAAATTAGAAAATGAAATTTAACAAGCTCCATGTGAAGGTGGGGGTGATGTAATACTGGGTATGAAATATGCAATACTTCACCTAAAATACATTTTGAATCATTATATATTCAACGTAAGAAGCAGACGCACAGTGCAGCAAAAAAGCATACACAATAACTTGTAATAAACAGCAGCTAAACTAGCAAAATAGGATTCTGTGTCACTTATGATTGTTGTCACAGGACAGTACAATGCAGAACTAGCTACTTTCTTTTTGATCAGTTCAGTCTGTGATTAAACTCTTTTTGAGAGCTATTTTGTAAGGATATACAGTATGAGAGAGGAATGAAGGAAGGAAATAGATTTCCATCAGTTTCTCACTTGACCTTCCTGCTCTTCACATCTCCGAGAGACACTCACATATTGACTGACATGCTGTCAACTCTGGCAGTGGGTCAGTGATTTAAAAATATCATCCCCACCTTTGGAAACAAACGTCAGTCAAGTTAAAACCAGGGTGCCCTGACATTTACCTTGTCATGATGACATAATCTATAAAAAACATAAAATAAAGCAACAGAAACACCTAACTTGTGTAAATTTTACATCTTGGAAAAATAAAAGTCATATACTGAGATAAAACGTAACATTTACAGAACTTTGGCAGTTGAACTCATATGAATTAATTTTCATATATTTTACATGGGTTTATGCTAGAAAAGTAAGAACTGAATGGCAAATCATGGGATATTTTTGGATTGCTTGTATACTGCAATATTTGATAATGAAACTCTCGTAAGACACCAATTTCATTTACTTTTGAACAAGGTATAGTACCATTATTTAAATTTTGCTTTTACAAGATATAAAACCTGATCTGAGAAACCAGAGATTTACAAATTTTATCATCACATGCCCATAATAGTCAGTTATAGCTCATTTATATCTCTCAAAGTTAAGAATGAACTGGAAAAGTGTCAAATATATCACAGTGATCTTTAGCTTATTTCATCATATTGTGTTTGGATGTGCCCATCTACCTTCATGTGCTTCAGATAATTATTTTGAGAGAGTGAAACACTGATAGGATGCTCTGAAGGTTTCAGTTAAAAGGATGATTAAATTAAATTAGATCCAAACAAAATTTTTCTTGCACATTCACACTTATGTTGCCCTGGCTAGTTAGTAGCATTTTCATATTACTTCACTTAAAGTGCTCAAATGCTTTGATTTGTTTGAAGCGGTTTTGTATGTATTATTTTTAATATAACTATTACAGTGTCTGTGAAGAGGCTGTGTACCGGTAGATGGATAAATAGAAGAGCTGAGGAGGAATGGATTATTAAAGTAAGTGGAGTTACTTAACTAACTGGGTTTTTCTCTCGGCACGTAACCACAAATCATTTTAGAGAGAGAATGTGATGCCACCACATCTCCAATAAATCAATGCCATATAGATTTTTTTTTTAAATATACTGATACATCACACTGATTAAGCTATCTGTCCTTCTTTTCTGATTGCCTCAGCCAGGAGAACAAAACGTAGAATGGTGATGTGTGCTAGTTTGCTTTTCAGAAGTTTAGGAAGTTTGAATGTTAATAAATTAATAGGTAAATCATTAAGAGTCTGTACCATAGGTCTCTGGGACCATTTAACTACATAACACTGATCCTGCTATGTAAATGTTTGTGAGTGCAAGTGCAAGTACTTAAGTACTTTATCCCCCGTATACAATGGTCTCACTTGGATGCACACTTTGGCTTGTGAAACAGTGCTTTGGATGGTCTCACTACTACAAAGTGTCAGAAACACATTTTTCAGCTCACACAAGTTGGAAACAATGGAAAGGACACACAGAGACCACAAGACTGGTGGTTGTTTAGCATGTTTGTAGTGAAGAGAACATGAACCAAGTTGAAAAACCCTCATCTGTTGTGACTTCATTAGATGTGTTTCAGTATTACACAACTAGTAAAACATATTCAATGCAAAGTAAAATGCTAGACTTCCAAAAATACAGAACTTAACCCCATGCCACTGCATCACAAAGTGAATTAAAGAAAGCAAACACATCAATTATGTATCTTGAGTATAAACTTTAAAAAAAATTACAGCATAGTTAAATATGATGTCCGTATAGAGCTGCACTACTGCTTTGCACACTCATGCCTGCAGAGATTTATTTTTTAATTCCAGTGCTCTTATTTTAAAATTCATGACTTGGCAATTTACATACAGAGGGGAAATAAAAGATACTTTGAGGTCTATATTTTTAACAATAATAAAATCTGGACCATCCACTGACACCAATAAAAGCACACAATTATGTTTGCCACATGGATCCAGCATGCATCTCCCACAACTGCAGTGCAACTTAAGCATGGATTAAGAGACGAGATGAGGGTGTATTCAGTCAGTGTTGCAGATGGTGCACATATATACACAACAACTTGTTGTTGTTGTTGTTGTTACAGAGGCTAGAGTTTTATTTTAATTGCCCCTGGATCATATGGAGACCACTGGGATCACTATGTGGAGAGGTTGTTGACAATAAAAAAGTTCAATGTTCTGAGACTGTACTTAAAGAAGCAAAGTCCAAGGTTTGCCATGATCACATTCAAAACTGTCATGCAAATAAACGTTGTTCCTTGTATTGAACTTTGCTCTGCGCCTGAGTCCTATTACAGACCATGACAAAAGATCTAATCTACTGAGCCTTTTTCCACCATAGACACTAGAGGCTTTTCCTGATTTGCTATTTGGGTAGTAGATGTAGACCAACTTTTGTGATGTTCGCCATAAAGTTTGTGTTGCAGGATATGAATAACAAATACAAGTACTTAGAAACCGTATCCACCATTTAAATGTTTAATGACAGAAACATTGCATGGCAGAGACAAGTTAAATAATTGGCACACATGTCCCAATCATTAAGCAGAGACATGCGCTTAATCTTTAAGAATGCTAATTTGTGTGTAATGTGCAGATGTGTAATGGAATTTTTTGTTCTCCTCACATATGTGCAGTGGTGATTGGCTTACTTAATGATTTCTGCAGTGCTGTAACACCATTATACAGCTGAGTTGAGAAGAAGAAGACTGTCACATAAATTGAGTGATAATATCACCCGTGATTACAATAATTCATGAGCCAGTTACAATCGATGTATTGCAGTAGCAAAGGTAAGTGACAAAGGTAGCAATGATTCTACAATGTATGCTACTTTAAGTTAATATGTGAATAACTTTATTGTTGTTTATCTTTAGTGTTGCAAATCAGTGCTTAAAAAAGAGAAAGACATTTCCTTTTTCTATATATTTTCCACTTTTGGATTGGGCAAAAGGGCCAACACCTGTCTGACATCCAATGAGGAGAAGTAAAAAGAGAGACATCCTGTGTGTAAACCTGGTAGAACCTGGTGGGGAAGGTGATAAGGCTGTTTACCAATGTTCAGCCCAACGAGAGTATTTACATAAGCCCAGAGGCACATGAAAGCTGGCCAGCTGTGCCTGTGCTGTGGTTCTTGCTGTGTCTTTCTGGCTTGGGAAAGACAGTAATATGGTATGACTCTCCAGTATAATCTCACCTGCTGAATGGTACACAGTACAAACAACCCCCTGTGACCAATGGGTCTCGTTCATGGGGTTTCTAAAGAGATGAATTAGGAAACATTTTGTGCCACATGAAAAGTGCCCAGATTGCTTTATGTGTGAAAAATGTAGCCAACACACATGCACAAAAAGAGACTTGTTATTCCAGGCGTGTTTAATTTTGTCAAAAAGATGATCCAAATTATGCCTCCTAAATAGGCAGATCTTTTCATAAAAATTCTTTAAAGACAACAACATCTTCAAAGCATGACCTCAATAAGCACGTTCTGATCAAATCTATGCAATTTCCGTCACTATTTCCATCACTTTCACATTACTTGTTGAGCTCTGACTATTTGTTCGAGTATCCTGAAATAAATGTTCAATAACTACGTTTGATAAAAGTGTTCAAATCAATTGCTCTAATTGTAACTATGTGATATTTTCTATATACAGCCCTGCCTAACTAGAAAATTGAGACCAAGCAATGGTGGAAATATAAGCAATGGAGGTAACTTCTTGCAGGAGAAATGTGTTTAGAACTTTCTACTAGAAAAGCTTCGTAGCATGTAGTAATGTTGTGAAAAGGGTGTAAATCTAATCAAGTAATTTTTTTAACCAATTATATTTAGTGTTTAAATCTAGGCAGGACATTCATCTGTTTTGCTAACTATTTTTCCAACTCTGGGTCATGGGAGGATTGGCACCCATCACAGATGTCAAAGACAGGCTGTCGCTCTATTACAGGGCACACACAGTATGACAGATAACAATTCATGCTCACATTCAAACCTGTGGCCAGTTAACCTAAATTCCACACCACCCTGTGGATTTGAACCAGAGACCTGCTGATGTGAGGCAACAGTGCAAATCACTGCTCCATTCTCCCATTCTTTCCATTCTTTAACTTAAACTGGCATTAAACTTTTGCTTTAACTACCAGTATAAAATAAAATGTAAGCGCTGGCTATAGGATGATAAAGCCATTAGCATTTAAATTGGTTTTTCTATAAGCCTCACGTTTAATATGCAACTCCATCTGTGAAAAAAACAATAATAAAAAAACAAAAAACAGATCTTCTGTTAATATGAAATACTGCTTGTGTAACTAAAACAGGATTACTGATAGCATGTTTGTTTGTTGGTTTTTTACCTGCTAGCTGCTGGTCTTTCCCCTGTAGCTAAAATAGTAGATGGTGGAACAGCTGGAGTAACTCTGGAAAGTGTAACTAGAAAATTAAAAATCAATGAAGGCACAGGGGGAGACTGGTCAAGAGTAAAAACCTAGAACGTGGAGGACTTCATTGTTTCCATTGGATCAACAGATCCTGCTTACTTGTTGGCCTAATACAAGCATGGGTTTCAGAATGGAAAACAATTTGGGGAAGTTGTTTATAATAGTTATTAACCTAAAACAAGTGGGTAGTTTATACTAGAAAACAAGAATGGCCTATTGCCATCGCCATCTGTGAAAGTGGACTGATCTGCTCCTGAGATTTGCAGTTACTGGAAGCAACTAAATTAAATGCGAGGAAGTGTTGTTTGTAACAAGTGTCTGGTAGCTATTCAAGAAAATGACATCTCAGAGTGTAAACCTTTAGGGTCTGTCTATGTGATATTCATTCCAAATAAATAAATAAATATTATTGCAGATTGGGATAGAGTATTTTTTTAATATGACCAAAGAGAACTAAGGTGATTCTCAAGTAGTGCAAAAAGCTCACCTGTTTGTATCATGAAAAGCAGAAAGATTACATCTCCTTGGAAAGCGCTGGGTATCAGAGCATCAGCATAAAGTTCTTTCAGCTTTTTTAGTGCATTAATGAGAGTGAAACCTTAACCAACACCCTGGTTGTGGCTTGTGTTGGCAACCCACTCAGCCATAACGTGACATCAGCAATTAACACGTTGACTAACCTATTTCCATCACTGCATTGATTAACAATCTTTGGCAACACAATTATAAATATTTTTAGTCCCCCTATAAAGTGAAATGGTTTTTCAGTGTAATTTATCTATTTGACACTGTAAATACAACTTAATACTAGATGTCTCATGTGGTCTTATTAACTCAGAAATCAATACGCTAGAAATTACTAAGTTAATTTGTTAAACCAATTACCCAGAAGGCACTTGATGTATAATGTTTGCTCCCTGTTTTCTGTAGCTGCAGCAATTCTAATTTTAGTTTAAACCATGCTACAGTGTTTACAAGGCACATATTTTTTTCCCATTGCAGTTATTATCAGCAAAATATTATATTTTCCATCTATAATTCTTTACCATTTAGATGACATTCAGTTATGGTAGCAAATAAGCAATGAAAAACTTATATTTCTCTGTCAGATCACAGGAACTTTTTATTTTAATCCTTCAGTGGCATGGAAGGCAGTAAAGTAAATTAAGTAAGTTAATTGCTTTCAGTTAAAAGACACCTTTCTCTTTTCCTAACATCATGTTAGAAGGTAAACATACCTGCAGCAAATTCCAACTCTTTATTCTTGGTTATCATGACAATAAGTCAAGCCCTTGCCACAGAAGTTGATGCTAATTACAGCAGATGTTGGGCTATAGGCTGTATAAAATGATGGACAATGGTCTCTGAAAAGGGAAGCCAATGTGTTTAAGTGCCTGCATTCTATCTAATGACCAGCAGGGGGCAACTCATGAAAAATGAATTACATGCATTTATTTTATTAATGCACATGTACCTAATGAGCAATTTGGCATTATATGCGTGTTTTCATGTTACATTTGCTGGCATAATTTATTTTCCAGGGATCAAAATGAAAGGATTTAGTGCTACTGTAAGGTATCAAAACACCAGTGGCTTATAGAGAAGCCTATAAACAATTCTGAAAATATTCATTTTTTGTGACTTGTTTTCCTGGTTGTCTGTCTCTCCGTGTTAGCCCTGCGTCAGATTGGCGAACTGTCCAGGTTGTAATCAGGATGTAAGTGAAAAAGAATGGATGGATGGATAGTTTCAACAATTCTAATATTGACAATACGATATAGTACTGTACAAACGTCTTGAGTTACCCTTCATTTCCTTATATTGTACTTCCAAGGAGCCGGACTTTGGTGCAAATTTGAAAATGGTCTTGACCTTAACAATCAGAGATGCATCTGGACCTTCAGTTGATGCATCTTAGCTTCAAATCATTGTCAGTATTTTCAGAGGAGGTCAGCGGACAAGTACAACAATGAGAGTCTACAGTCATGTCTGTCTTAGTTTGGGGCTGCATGTCACCCAGAGGTGTTGGGGATCCTGTCAAAACTGATGGGCTAATGAATGCAGAAAAGTACTGTCATATTTTGGTTCACAGTGTGATACTATATGAAAAGCACTGCCTTTGTAGTGTGGATAAAAATAAAAAAAGGAGAAATTGCTTCTTTTTTTCCCAGTATCTATGAAAAATGTGAAGAAATGAGTTGTGGGTCAAGACTTTTGCACAGTTCTATATTTCATGCTACATGTTTACCACATTAATATAGTGCACACATTTTAGTGGCACACTTGTGGGTACAGGTTATGTTCAGCTGAGGTTTGTGTTTTCCCTTTCCCAATAAGCTGTAGTCTGCTGTTATGATAGTCACAGGCCCCCTGTCGCTGCCTGCTGGGTGGGTCAGCGAAATAGTCAGCGATGTTACGGATGTCTCTGTCGGCGGTTGAACTTTCCCACTGACAGGACACCACTGGTTTCTTCTAACTGAATAGGTGAGCTGCATTCCGTTACTAAATAATTCCACTCATTATCTCCCTTGCTATCAGAGACAGGGCTCTGTATTTAAAGCATATAGGCTAAAGACTAATGCTAGTTTAATTCAACAGTACAGTTTTATTTTCATTTTTTTCTAAGAAAATAAATATTGTTTGAAATATGATTATGGAATATGAAAATATTTCCTTTTGTCAATTTTTATCACAATTTCACACTAAATGAGGAATAGAAATGGGGAACATGAAGCTGGCGAAAGACTGAAGTAAAGCAATGCATTTTACTTTGGGTCAGCATTCATGTTACTTTAGTTAATGTCTAACAGCCTTGGGGCCACAAACAAGTCGTGTTATGGAAGCACTCTGCCATAGAGAGAGCTGCTTTATCACACGGTAAGCAGCAAGGAGCGACGACTGTGCATTTATATTCTGCACATTGTTATCAGGGAGGCGAGGGTCCTTCCCACTTGTGGATGAAGACAGAGTAGGAATGCCTGTTCTGTCTCTTATGATATTGGTATGGATGTCTTGTATTGCCTTGTTACCTTTCACATTTGTATTTCTCCTTTCTCATTTTTCTCTTCATGTACCAGTTGTTTATTTTTCCCTCTGTGTATCCCTGATTCATTGCTTACTTTAGGACTTCATTTGTGTTCTGTTTTGAATGTATCCTCAGCTGAGACAGTTATATAACTACAGAGTTGCTCTTGAGATCAATAGACTATATCTCAGCACATCTCTTTCCATTCAACAAGCACTGACAACCTTTCTATTGCATTTACAAGTACTAAAAAAACAGCACTTACTGGATCTTATGTAAACAAATATGTAATTTAGGAGGGATACCTACAAAAGTACTGCAAAATAAAATAAATACGAAGTAAAAAGTATACTTAAATTATAGAGCACCGAACATCAAAACAATGAAAACATGAGGCAAATGTGAGTGAGAGAGAGCATTTAGACAGGAGAGAGCCAATGTAACCCTGCACACTTCGTGGCACAGGTGTCACTGTCTCATTCTTGACCCCATCAGACAAATCACACACCTTGGCAGTTCTGTCATCTCTAATCTTTCCTAAGGCAAATAAACAACCTTTTGGGGCATAAATATTGGATAAAGTCCAGGTTATTGACACTGTTGGCAGCTTATCAAGTTTTGTTTGTCTCTATTATCCTTGATATACACCGGCAGATCTTTTTACGTGTTTTACTCGCTGTTGACTCTCTTTGCTTGATGTATTCCTAACATGTGCTAAAAATGCAGGAATAAGGCATTTAAAATGTCACAGTACATGCAACAGAATTTCTTCCAAATCCATCTCGAGATGCTGATACTGTTAATGTACTAAGGTAAACTGTGTACTGCATTGAATACTGCATTAAAAAAAATCTATTTCAAATCTATTCGCTCCTATGACATTACAGCCCACGTCCCACAGACATAGAGACCAACCAGTGATCCTATTTTAATAACCAGTCGCTAAGGAAAAATGTCTTTTTGCATTTGCTTCATCTTAACTTTAAAATCCTATGATTAACGTATAAAGCTCTACATAGACAGATCCTTGTATAAGTCAGAGCTACTGAGACCTGATCACTTGCAGTCGAATTCTCAGATCATCTGATCAAGGTTGTCTAATGGTTTGACGCTCTTACTTACACTCTACCAGAGGTGATCACGCTTTTCACATTGTCAGCTGAATCTGTGAATCTAGTTTTTATAGATTAGTTTGTATTAGTTGTATGGAAGTGTGATTGTTGGAATAAATGTGTGACCCTAATATGTGTTTGTATAGAGCATTATCATTCCTGACACGTAACATACAGACAATTTGTCACAGCCCTAGGTGTCTCTTAGTAATGCAAAAGGTACCCTTCTGCATCCTTATAAAACGCTCTGGCTTCTCAATATACTCCAATATAAAGCTGCTCATGGTGGTAAGAGACTGTTAAGGGTTCAAATATTGAGGAGGGATACTGGAGGGATTCAAAATCACAACACTGGTCCAGGAGAGTCGGTCAAACGATGATTTTAATGAACACACGTGTGGGAGATGAACACTGTTCGCAGACAGCATTGATCTCACTCGAACAATACACAATCAGTTGTTTTATACCATCAGGGAATGTTTATGACGCCCCTCATGCGTCAAGCAGATACAATACATACATAAGTTTCAAAACCACAAATGTTCTGGTGACGACTTTTGACACAATAAAAAGAACATCGCCTCCATCTCCATGCCAGGTGCCTTTCCGTCTTAAAGCTATCTGTTACATTGTTAAGGCAATGATTATACTGCAGATTATATTGTACCAATAAAATAATTTGTTCAATCCCACAAGATGCTTAGAGCATAGGCTCAAGACATCCATTCCAACACAAACTATCAAAATATCACTGATAAATAAATAATAAAATAGCTTCATGTTGTGGCCATCACAGTGTATTCCAAACCAGTTCAGGATCTAAAAGTGAACAGGTTTAAGGTTCATAATGCTTTGTGTAATGCAAAGTGTAAAATACAGACGAATTTGCACTCCCAACGCGTAAAATAGCGACGATTTGTCACAATCGCTGGTATGTTACGTGTTGGGATCAGAACCTGTTGGTTTGTATGGATCTTATCTTTATGTCTAATTTTTATTCTAACTGTGAAACACTTGGTTACTTTTGAAAAGTGCTATACAAATAAAATTATTTCCCCATATTTTACTTTATAATCAAATGCACACTAGTACTATTTCAGGAATGTTTTGTAATTAGGATGGAAATACTGTTATATTTTTCCACAATAACTGTAGCGTGAACATTTGATACATCACATTCCTAGCTAAATAATAAAGATGCTTCTTCCAGCATTCACGTCAGTGGAGAGAATGTGAAGAGAACATGAAATACTGATGCAGCATTGTTGCAGCTCTATCGTTTAACCCAGTCATTATAGTATAGTTACTTCAGGGTTAACTTTCTAAAAGGTAATAAAGAGCTAATTCTGATTTAGTACCATTCCAGCTCTTACTGTATTAATGTTTCAATTTTAAGCTTGCTTTTTTTAACACCTGCAACCAGATGAGAAACCAGAAACAAACAAGTTAGATAATGATTTGCTCCTGGGCCCTGAAAGTACTGAAGGTAAGCTAGTTATAGACTTCAGCCAAAAGCATTGTTTAATCCTTTAGTTACACTTTTGTTCTTCTTGCCTTCTGCTCTCTGTGATAGAATGGATCTTCACCCTAATAGTGTGCAACATACTTTGACTCTAGAACTGCAAAGATTCCAAATTCCACAGAACCGCCTCCTGTAATGGCAGTCGTGATGGCAAAGAAATCATTTCTTGAAAAAGTTAAGTTCTTAAATTTCATCTAACTTTTTATATTTTAGAAGAACTGACAAAGCACATATTTAAGATTTTTAGGGGTTTTATAATTTCATTAAAAACTTGAAAGTTAAAATACACATTAGATCTAATAAATGAAGGCTATAACAAACAACTCAATAACTAATACATGTAAATAATTTAATTATTACTGAAGAAGAGCATTATGAAAAGTTAAAAGGGAATTCTGGGTAATGTGTGGGAGTGATTGCACTAAAATAAATAGAGTAAAAACAGAGCAAACACTCTCCTATATTTATTTATTTATTGTAGCTAGCTCTGGTTCATGTTATAACAACCTTCACCTGAAAATGTGTGTAAACAATGAAGTTGCTAGGCAACCCGGCATGCCTAGTGAGTTTACATTAATTTCTGTTATGTCAAAAGAACTTCGTTGGAGGTTCTAGGTGTAAGAGGTCATAATTTTGTTTTCCAAGTCATGAAATATGAGATGATGGGGTTTTAAATTAACAGTTACACAATTTAAAAAATTTTATGGGGTAAGAATGACTCCGTTGGTGGTTCTAGTGTTAAAATCAGTTTTCTTTTGTTTGCTGGGTGCAGTGCTTGCATAATATAGCTTCAAAACATGCAAAACTTTGTTGCATCACTTTAAGCAGGTCTACTCTTTCATATTGCATTTTTTAGACACTCACTGTTGTCATATCAATTATGATTAGAGGAATGTTGTTCAGCGAGGAAAACTGGGTATTCCTTAGCTGGTTGGGAAGTGGTTGCAGATGTTGCAACATATAGTGCTGCACAATCTCTAATAGCTTGTATGGAAGATGATGACTTGTCTGCAAACATTCAACAACTACGCACTAAGCAGCAGTGAAATTTTGCTTTATTTTGTTGTCGCACTGCTCTGAGCTCTACTGCACAGCTCTGCTCTTTCTCATTGCATTTCATAAACACACTGTTATCATATTATTTATCATTGTAGCATTGCTGTTCAGGGTTTTGATCTAGCATGGTTAAATAACAAAATGTGAATGAAAGCTATGCGATTTTCCAAAAATCATCCAAATGCAGGGTCAGGAGATGATTCACGATTTTCAATGAGGCACTTAATGCATGTTATATTATAGGCTCAGTATAAGGGACACTCTCTAATCAGCACTGCTTCGCTCCCCAAAAGCAATCCATAATTACTCTTGTTCTGTGATGACAGTCACAGTCTGTTTGTATTAGGATTGATACTGTGCCTGCAGCTTCATATGAGTGACTGAGCTGCTCATGACTGACTGAACAATTGCATAACTTTTTTTTTTACTGTGAATAAGAACAATAGTGAAGTGAATGAAAGCTCAGTGAGAGGCCTACTCCTGTGATCACAGAGCTGTTATCACAATGTCAGGTATTGATTCTGTCAGTCATAGTTAACTATGCTTAATCAACATAAAATAGCACATGGAAGTAAAGCTTTTGTTTTATTTCTTACTCCACACCTTTTCTCCACATATTAAGACACATTTCTTTTGGTGTAGGTGGATTGGATTGGTGCCTGTCTGAGAGGTGTAGACAGTCATGCACCTCTATTTTCTTTTCTCCGTTTTGCCATGTGGCACACAGACTGCCTCTTTCTTTTTGTTGATGGATACTTTTTGCTGGACGTTAGGCAGCATTTTTTTAAGCCTAAGTAACCCACTCCTGCTTAAGTACACCTCACTCTAGATTCGAGGAGGAGCTGGATATGAGTGCGAATAATCATAACACACAGAAATTTCAGTTAACTGTGACTTTAGTTTCAACAGGTAACAGTTTCACAACAAAACAACAAATAGGGCCCTTTACAAAATAAAAGGAAATGAAATGCATTGTCCTTAATTATTGAGATCGTCCCTGTGAAAGTATTTGTTAGGTTGCAACCTTAGTTCAGTTTGTTCCTCTGAGTTTATAGAGTAGAGGGTCAGTCAAGTCAAAGCACAGATCGGATGAGGGACTGATCTGTAATGATCTGTCAGTCAGCAACAAGTCTAGTGAAGTTTCAGGCTTGGTGTTTTTATAGTCTAGAGTGCTCTCTTTTTGTCTGTTCACTGTTGCCTGTCGGGATGACTGGTGGAATCCTACCAGAACTCAAATGAACCATTGGCCATCTGACTGGTTGTGCAGATCTGGATCCTGGAAATCACACTGGGTGGCTCGCCATCAATTGGAATCACTGGTCTTTCCTCATTTAGCTCATAGCTCACTAAAAGACCTGACCTGTATTTAGAAACAGGTTTACAGTCTCTGATCTATCACTTCTTTCAGCATTCAAATTTATCATAAATTCAACAATAATAACTGCAATTTGCAATTACTTACATCCCGAAAAGTGTGGTACTCTTCAGTTAACAGATTCAATTAAACTCGTGTTAGAACTTCTGTCTAACCAACATAGTTGCAATACACACATAACACAATTATTAGACAAATAAAATACAAATGTTAAAGCTTAAAATTCCTTCAGAACATATGTTACACAAAATTCGGCACTAAAACTGCATTGCATTTGCTCACTAATAACACAAACGCTCATCATTTATATGACACATACAGTAGAAAAATATGCATCAACTACTATGATTAGCATCATCGTTATGATCACTGAACATAGAAGGTAAGTCAGTTAGCCTACCGAGACACGTGGAACACCATTAACTTAGCCTCCACCTCTGCTGATTTTGGCAGCTCTGTCTAGCATTCACTTCACAATTGAAATGTTAGCCGATAACTTCTGAAAGCTTTTTAACAACTTTTATTAAGCTTTGCTTCCATAACCGAGGCAGTTTCTGCTGCTAATCAAGATAGCGTTGGATTTTTTATTTTTCCTCGAATGGCTGGTAACAATACGCCATGTTAACACACAACTTCCTGTGAACATTCAAAATAAAATGTCCTGCTAGGCACACCAGGAAGTGTAGAAATAAACACACATTTTATCACTTCTTGTGACAATAAAATAAAACAAATAAAAGAACAACTGTCTAACTAAACAAATACCTTATAAAGCTTATCTTATTTTAACCCGTTTCTCCAACTGGGTTACACCTATATTAGATGTGACACAATTGTAAAGCCTCTTTTCACAAGCTTTTTGTTAGCCCCAATGACTTTTCTACAGTCATTGGTTAGCCCACAACCAACATCTTATAACCATTACTAAAAAAAAAAAGTCCAGCCTTGCTCCATTGTGATCTGCATTTGTGTTTTTAGTCTCTCTTTTTTCCCTGCATCCATTTATTTCCTAATAATTCTGTCTGTTCTCCCTCCCCTGCCATTCACTACTTTTTAATGTGAAACATAACATGTGGCACTCCCGTATTCCACTGGGAGCAAGGTAAAGCAACAAAGCAAAGTGTGGAGGACTCTGTGTTTCTCCCTGTGTACTCATTCATTCACATTTAATCAGCCACAATGTCAGTGACCATCATTCCCAACTTCCTCAGTCATTGGGCTGACAGCACAGGGATAGTGAAGCTGAAGCTCCATGCATGCTGATAAAAATATTACAAGCCAACAATGTATTGCACTCTGTCATGTCATACTTCTGTAGTTGTGGTGATATTGCACTGCAATAAAAAACAGAAAACAAAATCTTCTTTTGTGTGTGTGTGTTTGGAATTTATGGAAAAACACTCTAAAGCAGCACTTAGGCATTTCAGAAGTGGATTTTGTAGCGTTACACGAGCTACAATGTCTGCAGACTGAGTCTACTAATCTGTGTTGGGAAGGTTACTTTTAAAAAGTATTCCACTACAGATTACAGAATACATGCCCCAAAATATAGTTTGTAATGTATTCTGCTATGTTACTCAATGTGAGTAACGTATTCTGAATACTTTAGATTACTTGATATATTGTCGTGCTTTTTACAACTACATGAATGTGCTATTACTGTGTGATTTATTACTATTACTGAAGGCTACTCTCCACCAAGCTAACATTGTTAGCTGGCGTTTCCTGAGGTTAGCTCATAGACTGCAGACTGTTGATGTACATTTGCGTAATGACTGAAAGATTAAGATTAAGGAACTGACCTTCCAGCCCATTGTTCCTTCAGTGGGCTGGTTTCTGTCATTACGCAAATGTACTGTTTATAAGATTGGGGAAACCTGCAGTCAGCTGAGACTGAAGAAGTCACTTGGATGAGTGACGAAACGTTTCTCCCACAAAACGCTACGTCCAGATGAACAGACTTTCCTGGATGATTGAGAATGCATCAAGACCCTGAGTCAATACTTTGTAGAACCACCTTTTGCTGCAATTACAGCTGCCAGTCTTTTAGGGTATGTCTCTAGCAGCTTTGCACATCTAGAGACTGAAATCCTTGCCCATTCTTCTTTGCAAAACAGCTCCAGCTCAGTCAGATTAGATGAGCAGCGTTTGTGAACAGCAGTTTTCAGATCTTGCCACAGATTCTCGATTGGATTTAGATCTGGACTTTGACTGGGCCATTCTAACACATGGATATGTTTTGTTTTAAGCCATTCCATTGTTGCCCTGGCTTCATGTTTAGGGTCGTTGTCCTGCTGGAAGGTGAACCTCCGCTCCAGTCTCAAGTCTTTTGCAGACTCCAAGAGGTTTTCTCCCAAGATTGCCCTGTATTTGGCTCCATTTATCTTCCCATCAACTCTGACCAGCTTCCCTGTCCCTGCTGAAGAGAAGCACCCCCAGAGCATGATGCTGCCACCACCATATTTGACAGTGGGGATGGTGTGTTCAGAGTGATGTGCAGTGTTAGTTTTCCGCCACACATAGCGTTTTGCATTTTGGCCAAAAAGTTCAATTTTGGTCTCATCTGACCAGAGCAGCTTCTTCCACATGTTTGCTTTGTCCCCCACATGGCTTGTGGCAAACTGCAAACGGGACTTCTTATGGTTTTTGGTTAACAACGGCTTTCTTCTTGCCACTCTTCCATAGAGGCCAACTTTGTGCAGTGCACAACTAATAGTTGTCCTATGGACAGATTCCCCCACCTGAGCCTTAGATCTCTGCAGCTCGTCCAGAGTCACCATGGGCCTCTTGGCTGCTTTTCTGATCACCGCTCTCCTTGTTCGGCCTGTGAGTTTAGGTGGACGGCCTTGTCTTGGTAGGTTTACAGTTGTGCCATACTCTGTTTCTGAATGATCGCTTGAACAGTGCTCCGTGGGATGTTCAAGGCTTGGGAAATCTTTTTGTAGCCTAAGCCTGCTTTAAATTTCTCAATAAATTTATCCCTGACCTGTCTGGTGGTCACCATGGTTTGGACTTCATGGTGTTGTTGCTCCCAATAGTCTCTTACACAACCTCGGAGGCCGTCACAAAGCAGCTGCATTTGTACTGACATTAGATTACACAGAGGTGCACTCTATTTAGTCATTAGCACTCATCAGGCAATATCTATGGGCAACTGACTGCACTCAGACCAAAGGGGGCTGAATAATTACGCACACCCCACTTTGCAGTTATTTATTTGTGAAAAAAATGTTTGGAATCATGTATGATTTTCGTTCCACTTCTCACGTGCACACCACTTTGTGTTGGTCTTTCACGTGGAATTCCAATAAAATTGATTCATGTTTATGGCTGTAATGTGACAAAATGTGGAAAAGTTCAAGGGGGCCGAATACTTTTGCAAGCCACTGTACCTACATTAATAAGAGTATGTCTCAGGTTTGCTATAAGCACATGGTATTGCATATGAAGATGGATGCTGATTTTGTAGTGATTTTGGATCTCAGTATGCAACACAAAGGAATTTAAAAATAAACCAGTATTGGAATGTATTTTCAGTCATCAATGTTCATTAAAATACTAATAAGAGAATAAGAGGATATTCATCACATGCTTCATTTTCTGATTCAATGTCAGTGTTGTTGGGCAGCCAGCATGTGAACGAGTCTTCATTATTAGAGAGTGACCCATCCCATAATAATCACATAGGCATTCCTGCTGGTTGGAATTGCTAATAGAGTTTCAGGTCCCTGATTTACAGCTCTTCCTCTCTATGATAAAGCCTTCCCCTAATGTTATGCTATTCTGGTCTCTTGGGATTGTATTAAGTGTTGAGAATGTCAAATGGCAGTGCGAATGCCCATAACTAAAGCTAATTAGCAAGGCCATTTATTGCTATGACATGTGTGCCTGTGTGTGTGCTGAATATGGAACCTTGGCATCGGCATCAAATATTATCAGCCCATTAAATGGCCGTTATCACACGTAACCACTCCAATACATGTGATTAGCATGTGCCCTACTTTATCTACTAGTAGGCCAGAAGGTGTTCTTTAATTCATTGTGATTTTTCATGAACAGAAAGCAAACCAGGTTATGGAGGCGACGTCATTAAGCAGAGTTATTAAGTTATTAAGTGGATCTAAACCCTTCTTTTGACTTCTAAAACTGTGTGGGTGGAAACACTACTCTTATATATCTTTAACATTAAATAAAGTGATAATGGTCTACTGAACCTGCAAGCTGATGCAGAAGGCCATCGGTTGGCCATATCTGTGGGAGTGATAACAGCTGATAATTGCCATTTAATGTGCTGATCGTTGCACATTAGACAGGTGGAATAGGTGACCTTGATTTAAAATGCTTTTTTTTGTTTTCAGTGGGGTTGATGTGAAAGAATATAAACATTGAACATGTCTTATTGCAGAAGATGGCATGACTGGAGGAAGATGGCCTTGTTCACTGTCCTTTGCTGCCCTTGGGGAAAATTAGGGTCAAAGCACACTAGTGTATGTCTAACCTACAAAAAGTTAAATGGTCATGTCAAGGATACTTAGTATACATTTTCTTTTCTAATATTACTAAGCACAAGAGGCAAACAACCTGATATTGACATGGTGTGACATAACTTTCCCCCTGACTACTCCCCCTTGACCATCAATCACCAAGATGGCCCATTCATCAAGTAGCCCCGTCGGTCCGACCCCCTTGTGACACAAAAACGTTTTTCCAATTTAAAATCTGATATTGATGGAACACTGTGTCCTGCTGCAGACTCTTTGAGCTTCGCTTTGGCCAATATTCTTATCCATATGCTCACTCACAGCCCTTCGTCATAATTCAAAACATGCCATTTCAATATACAACATACAAAAACACAGCAAGAAATAGCCTGTTGTTGTTGAATGATATAGGTCTGCTATTCGATGGGGTTAAATCTTATAGGAAGTGCTACTTAGACAAGTTGGTGTTCAGAATACTTTTTTTAAAATTTTGGCTGACAATTTTTGTTAACCGCTATATGTAGAAGAATGTGCCACATACCCCTCCCCAACCCCACTGCCAAATGTCAGAAAAGACAAGACACAAATATAAAATTCTGGTTTAGCCCAGTATTTTGATCCAGACTGAACCAAGAGCTATGATAACATTGAAAGTAAATGAAAATAGTTGCATATGTCAGGATCTGGAGACTCGACTGGAAAATTCCATCAGGCCCCTGAGTTCCTTGGTCTCCACCCCTGGGCGGAGCCATCATCCCTGCTGCAGTCCTGCACACCTGAGACTGATTCAGGGCAATCAGGTTGAGGATTTAAGGCCCCCTCAGACTCTCCTTCACCGCCAGTTTGTCAACGACCTCACGTTGGTATTGACTCTACGGCTTTTTACGCTCTTGCCACTTTTTCCTTGTTAACTTTGGTTTCATGCTCTTCAGATTCCCTGGACCTTCTTTGCTATCACCCTCAACCTCAGCTGTCCGTGGATCATCTTCATATTCAGGAAAAATACAAGGGCCCTCCCCTGCCTGCCCTCCAGCCTCACTCACCACCTTGGACACAGCGGAACTCAGGTCTGCCAGCCTCTCCACTACTCCCCTGGACTATCGCTGCCTCTCCCTCAAAGCAAGGTTCACGCCGGTCACCAGTAAGCGCTATCAGTCAGTTTCACCTCTGCTTGGATACCCTGCACCTGCCGCCTTCTTAACCCTGTTCTCTTTTCTTCCCAGACGCAACCGCTCCGTTCCCGTCGCAACCTGCTAGACCCCCGTTCACCCCCACTGTCACACGGTTACATCATTAGCGACACCCTGCCACATATTCACTTGTTGACTAAATAATAAACACTGCAAAACGTTGAGCCATCTCTGTTGTGGTTATCTGCAATCGAGTCCGATCTAGCTATCGGCCCGTGGCCATTGTGACAGCATACCTGCCAGCCAATAAACTTAAACTTGATATAAAGCATAAAGGATTGGAAGATTATGATAATAAATGTGTGAACAATTTTGTTTAGAACTACCCAACAATAATACCACATATTGAACAATAAAAATCATCCTTACCTTCACCACCATCCACCCAAGTAGCACCTACATATTATTACATCATTATAACCCATGATAAACTCTTCAAGCATGTTTTATTTTATATTATATATAGACTTTTTTCGACATTGATGTTGGCGCTTTAACTTGAGTAAACTGTGTGGATGCTGCCTCCACCTCTGAGTGCAGCTTTTTCAGAACTGAGATAGAAGCAAATGCCTTTTAAATGAGAAAAGGCACACAGAGGATCCCAAACACTATCACAGAGCTCACACAGAGGGATGTTCCTATTCATATTCATGCCATCTTTCCATCCATTTTCTTCTGGTTAGCTTTATCAGGATTGCAGGGGGGTCTGAAGCCTCTCCCAGCCATCCAAGATGGTAATCTAAAACAAGGATAACAGATTCACACCTTTGGGCAATTTAGAATCACCAGTTTACCTAGCCCCACTAACTGCATGTTTTTGGACTGTGGGAGTAAGCTGGACACCGAACCACTGTGCCACCACACTACCTTATATCTATGGCCGATTAACCTATAGCTGAATCCCCTATATGTTTTTGGACTGTGGAAGTATGCCAGGTTACTGAGAGAAAACCCGAGCAAGCACTGAGACAACATGCAAACCGAATAGAGAATGGTCCCAGAGGGATCGAATCAGGACTTTATTGCTGTGAGGCAGCGATGCTAACCACTGCACCACAGTGCTGCCCTTGGTTGCAAAACATTAAAATAAAAAAGTTCTAACTTTATTACTTTTTTCTTTTTTTCTTTTTTTTACATCAGCACAAATCTCACCTTGATTTTGTGCTGCTTAAGCTTTGTTCGGGAAAAAAAACTATTCTGGCTTCCTTTGAATCTCAGCTGTCGGTAAATCAACAACAATGGCTTCTGTGTCATTCCTTTAAAATCACTGAAAGATAGGTGCCTGGTGTTGATTGTGTTTGACAAGCGCATCCAACAAATATTATAGGCAGACCAAAGATCAGTATTATAAATTTCTCAGTCCTCTCAGCTCTCACAGCTACTTGTTCCTCTTTGCATGATGACATCAAAGTAAAGAGCACTCTGTTGAGATCAAACAAGCTAGGAAATCAGTGAACCAAAGAAGGAAGTGTTCTGATGTATTTATTGACAAGAGCTTATGAGGGTTAGCAGTTATATGGGCATGCTGAATAGAGTCAGTAGCCTCAGTGATTTTGGTCTGCTAAATGTATCAAGTAAATACATAATTAAATTGACTTGGAGTAATCAAATTTATTGACAACTTGACTATGATACGTCTTTTTTTTCTGTCCTAAAAGTAAATGCTTCAGATTTAGCATTGCACTACTATAACACTGTCAGATTTGAAATGGACATCTCGAGCTAGTCTGTTCCTTTTCACACATCCTTCTTTCTCATGAAAACCTAATCACACACCCTCAATGCAACTCGACAGCTGACAGTTCTGTCAGAACTTCAGGTGTGTTACAAAGCCTCAGGCCCCAAGCAACGATGAGGTCAGGTAAGCGCACTTCTTCTTCATATCTGCTTTTTTGGTATTGTCAAACTTACAATCATCAGACCCAAATAAGACTTGCTCAAGTAAGAAAAGTCCTTACATAACCTGCCCAATAATTCATCCACTGTCATGCTATGAACACACAAGAAATGCAATCACGCTTTATCCAGCCTGGGTTTAACTGGGCTCAGCAACAACAGCACTTTCCTCAGAATGTGTCTAACATACTAAGATGGTGAGAAAAAAAAACAAGAGAACCTGTGTGGACGATAGAGCATAATGGAATTTGTTTTGTAGTAAGATATCATAACTGTGTAAATCTGTGGTTTAATCGTTAAGTTTGTGGAACACTGTAGACTGAAGTCTGTGCTGATGGTGACAACCGTAAATTAACATGTGACAGCTGTCTCATTCGACTGGATCTAATGTGGGTGTTCAGTAGTGCCGCATCAGACATGTTCATTCATTACGAAATAGTGCTTTCAAACCTCACATGATGACTCAGAAATACCCCTTAATCTTCTGTGAGTCATGTCTGTAAGTGCATTCATATTCTGCAGCTGTGGTCATTTGACATTCACTTTTTTTTCCTTTTAACATGACATGAAGTATGTAAACTCCAGTAAAACTTCATACTTGGAAACGAGTTCCCACTGGCTGAAAAGGCCAAAAGCGGCATATTTTTAAAAGGGGGTACAGACCACAGGATTGGACTAAGGCCAAGCCCTAAGATCTTCTTTGTAAAGCCTCCTATTGGACAGCAGCCTTAATGGACAGGCAACATTCCACCTCTAAGTGGTTTGACATCTTGCTGCCATAAATAAACGCTAACAGGGATGCTCTATTAGGCTAAACAAGGCTTTGTGTGTCCCTCCGAAGCCAGGAAGTGCCCTCCTAATGGTTCACTAATGCCTTTATTGGATTACTCCAACATCTCCTATTCCAGTGTGTCACAACTACAGCATTCTGGTGGATTTGATGGAATGGAGATAGCTTGGGTGGGATTGATATCACACAGGCCCAAGACGTCTGCAATTAGGCATATTTCCAGCTCAAGACTATAGATGTCTGATTACAAAATGCATTTTTTTCAGCAACAGACATAGTGGCTCTTTTTCTACAGTCAGAATTGGTTTCATGATACACTTCTGTTTTTCAGCTTGTCAACAAGTGGCCATAAGGTCTGCATCGTACGCTTTGTACCATCCACTGGGTGTGTCAGAAAACAAGAGCACCTAAATCACTTAAAGTCAAATTGTACTAATAGAAGATACAGACAGAGGAATTGAATTAAAAACAGCATAGAAAACAAAGTCTAGAACACTGTAGCTCACATCTGAAAAACATTAATGCCTAATATAACATTGATTATTGCTAAATCCACACAGTAGTGCATTTGCAGAGATAAAAGACTGTTATAATTTCCCCATTATTTACACTGCCCTGGAGGTTGCAAATTCTAACCTGCAGGCTGCAGAAGCAATTACTGTGCAAATAACGCAGGTGGTGCAACAGAGCACTTAAGAAAATGGTTTTTCCATTAGACAGACACTTTGGTCTCTATTAGGACCTTGGCTTCGGTGTCATCCCCTTTGATGTGTGCTAATGTGTGCATGCATTCATGTCCATACATGTGGGATTTTGCATGTGTGCTTAGTCGTTCTGTCTGATTTTAGCACGCCTTTCTTGGTGTTTAAATTTTACAAAGGTCTTGGGCAGCTTTTTAAGGCAGGTTTGCTGATGACCAAGTAGATCTGTCTCCTACTGTATAATTCAGTCAGTGCTTCAGAATACTGGTTAGGACACACATGATATGTGCTGACACACACACGCACGTCAAACTGTTCTCATCTTGCATGCTTAATGCCCTGGTAATGGATCTTTTCCGCGCCCAGTTGAATAGGCCTCTCACACCCAGAGGAGTTTGTTAGTGGTGCTAAGAATAATGCTAATGGGGGTAGTTGCCTTCAACATGTGCTCATCTCCCCACATAAATCTCCTTTCACTAAATACAGTCGTCATTCTCTCATTTCATCTTCACACCAATCAACTGTTTGAAGCGGCGTATATCACCTTAGACAGCAGAACTTTTCTTCCTCTATAATTCCATATTAATTCCATGGGGTCTTTAGCACCACTTGACCAGATTTTTGGTGTATTTACTAACCTTATTTTCTCAAGTCTGGAAAAGATGATGCTCTCTTTCCTTGCTATTCCTCATCCATAAGATGAAATCATAACTATTACCAAACCTGGCTTGTGGAACATGGTGTAGCTGAATTAATGGATACATCATTGACTCTTCATTCCAAAGCTATTACTAAATTAGAAGTGATTAAAGTATATTTTCATGTTAGTTTCCTTTCTGTGGTATTCCAAAGCAACAACACCCCCCGATTGGTTCTACAGTTTTGACCTCAGCTCCCTGCAGAGCACAAATTAGCATGTACTTCTGCATGGCCAGTGATAATGGAGCCGCCCACCCTGACTGGTACAGGCTGTGTAAATCATAGATGTTATGCTTTACTCTAGCATGCACTTTGGAAAATGTATTGTGTTTTTTGTGACCCAAGGTTATAGGCCTGCCTCATTTTGAAGTAATAGCAGGCAGTGCAAGTATTTGACTTTTCCCCTTGTAGTCTGAGAAAATAGGAAGGTGAAGGCTGTCTGAGATACTGTACAATAATGGATACATTATGTAACCACTAGACATTTTAAGTGCAGCCAGAGCCTTCTAACTTTCTCTGCAGGATGAGTGGATAAGCGAGGGCCACCTGTGCTCATACATCTACGGCTACTATGCATAACCTCTGCTAATACTAAGCGTTTGTCCACAGCTGTGCAAGCAGCTCTGTAAGGCTGTACTTTTAAGCTTTTCCTAAGAGGAGCCTTCCAACATTTAGAACTGGGACTGGTAGTATTTTTGCTGTAGTTTTGCCAACAGTATTTGATACTAAACCAAAGGATTTGGACAAACATGAATTGCGAGCTGATGATTAGCTGGTGAGATGATAGGTCAAGGATTTAGAGGCTTTGGAATTTGTCCTTTAGGGACCTTGAGTATATCACATATCATAGTAAGCCCATATGCAAAAATAAAAAATATAAAAAATAAATCAAGGTTATGGTGAAGCAAGAGTAGAGAAGCAGAGAAAGGTCTTTGAAGTCCAGTGTGAAGTTTTCACAGTCTGTGATGACTTAGGTTTGGTTTCTTCAGCGTGTTTTTATCAAGTCAAATTTTAGAGCACTTCATGCTTCCATCTGCTGACAAGCTTTATGGAGATACCCATTTCCTTTCCCAGCAGGACTTAACACTTGCACATGGTGCCAAAACTGCTAGCAAATGGTGTACTGACCATGTTTTTACAGTGTTTGATTGGATAGCCAGCTTTCCTGACCTGCACCTCGCAGAGAATCTGTGGGGTATTGTCAAGAGAAAGATGAGATACACCCAACCCAAAAATACAGACGAGCTGAAGGCTGCTGTCAAAGCAAACCTGGGCTTCAGTTACACCTCAGCAGCACCCAAGCTGATCATCTCGATGCTACACTGCACTGATGCACTAGCTTGTACCGAGTGCATAAATGAACATACTTTTTGGACATTTCTGCATTCCCTTTTTTTTGGATTGATCTAATGATTTAAGATACTGATTTTCATGTGTTACATGCCACAAATATCTAAATTAACATAAAAAGGGCTTGAAATATTTCACTTTACAGAAATGAATATAGAATATATCAAAATTAACCTTTTTTGATGCCTAGCTACAATAAATAAAGAATTTACAGGCTATGTGTCATTGCATTCTGCATTCTTTTTCTGACAAAGTTGTATTTTTACTCAGTTGTATATAGCATTTGTATTCTATTTTATCCTACTGTATATTTTATTTTTTATTTTTTCTGTACAGTTGTGTACAGTATATTATTCTTGTATTCCAGTGTTCTCTAATTTTTGCTATATAACTTTGCGCTGTCCACTTTCTGCTGTGACAAAACAAATTTCCCACGTGTGGGACTAATAAAGGTTATCTTATCTTATCTTATCATTCATTGCATCATGTTGTTCACATTTTGGAGGTTTTAGTATGTGATTATCTATTGCCATTTACCCCAACTGTACACACTTAACCTCACCTTAAAATATTATAAAAACCCAACACCATTATTGTCTCTGTTACCTGCTTTCAGAATTAGCATGATCTACTTCTTATTGTGAGTCTGCACAAGGGAAACCGGGCAAAAAGGGCTCATGTCAAAGTATCTGGTACCTGGAGGTCTTCTGCAGACTTTTGGGGAAAGTTGTCCTAAATAACTGACTGTAGACTGATGGATATACAAAGGAGCCGGGGCTATTATTGGACACAAGGTGACTTCTGCAGGGCTGATTTCTCAGTCCTCTCCACAGGCATATTGTCATATCTGGTTCATCTGGTGGAGTGAAGAGATGAAACCTTACAGGCATCTATTCATAAATGACTCAAAAAAAAAAAAAAAAAAAGATTAGCACTGAAGCTGCTGGAGAAAAGAACAATCCAAAGAAATAAACTAGAGAGAAGAGTTTATTAAGAATACCCAGCTCGCTGAGCTGATATTGTGACACTTGAACATTGTTCTCAAGGGCTTATATGCATAACAAAAAGCTCTCTGTTTAAACTCCATATTTGAGCATAAAGCACTGACTCTGTATCCCAATAAAAGTAAAAAAAAAAAAGATTTGACAGTCTACTTATTCTAAAAAAAAAAAAAAAAAAAAAAAAAAATAGCAGCCAGCAAACAGTTTGTTATAATAAAAGCTTTTCAGATTTTAAACCATCACTTGAGCTTTTTGCAATGATTGGAAAATTATTAATCCATAGGTATTAACTCTCTCGCACTGAATTCCTTTTACTGTATGTGTGGTAAATATCCGTCATCATTTCACAGTGTCTAAATTTTCCCATTTTATTTGCTCTAATCCCTCACAGCAGGTCAAGAGAGGAGAGAGGAGCAGAGGGAGAGTTGAGGGAGAATAATGCCATTTCAGGATAGGCCTTATTTAATTTACTGCAGGTCGATAGAGGTTCTCCAATTGCCTCTCCCAGATTAATAAGTAACCCACACGCGCTGTCCATCACTGTCCATCTCCCATTAGGCCTCTGAAATGGGGGCCCAAATTGCCTGGCAAGGTTGACTCTGATGGAAAACACTCTCTCACTCCATTTCTCTCCCCCACTTTTCTCTTTTTCCTATCAGGTTTCATTTTTAAGATGTAATCGGTGCAAAGCAACACCAGCATATGGGAAAAAAACACACAATCGCTCATAAATCCCCTGCGATGATGAGGTTTATGAAGTTTTAATTCACAGTCAGCTGTTTTTTCGCGCTCTCATTTTTTTGTTCTTTTTTTTTCCTGGCTTTGTGCAAACATCCACAGAGGATCCAGAGAATCTGCTATCTGTACCTGAAAATATGATTTATTAAAAAGAGTCTCTGAGAGTGCTTGTAAGCAAGAAGCACTGCTTCAGTATTGCATTGCAGCCTCTCCTCTACAATTTCTCAACACAATTATGAGGGAGTAATTGCTCCCCTTAATGCTGAATGTTGCTTTTCTTGGCAGCCCTTTTAAACATAAAGATGAATAGTTTAGGTTTGTTATTTATAGTAATCATGTATATAGTTCTGTTAGTTTTCCTATGTAGTTTCTGTTTCTGGTTGTAGTTTGTTAGTATTCCTTCTTTCATCATTCCTTTATCCTGCCTCCCCCGGGTCGACTTCAGACTCAAGTCTCTCTGCCTGGTGTTCCCATGTTGTGGTTTTCCTGTTTTATTTTGATAGTTTCTTGTTACTTGTGTATTAATTTTAGTTTCACTTCCTCCCCAACAGGTTCTTGTAGTTGTAATGAAAAGCTTATATTTTTTCCCATCCCACTGACAGGAATAATAATAATTATTATTTTCATAACTATTATTATTATTATTAGTAGTAGTAGTCAATGTACCATTATTATTATTATTATTATTATTATTATTATTATTATTATACCTTTATATATCCAGTCTGGAAACTAACCTGCACTTGAACAGGTTAGGTTCCAGATCAGTCATCACCTACTGACCAATTAATTCTGCAATTTGTTCTATATTTGTTCTTTATATAATATAAAATCATAATACAGAGCACCTTTTTGAGGCTATCAGAATCAGAATGTAACATAGAGACAAATATGTAAAGGGCATACACTAAACATGATGACAGATGCAGTGAAATACAGAAAGCAAGAAAATCTGGAAAAACAAAAAGACCAATATAACAGGGACCTGAACAGATTGTATTTTGACATTGTTGCAACAGGAATAGCACTTTCTATAACGATATTGATATTAATAACTGCTTTATTACATGGGGTTGCTTTTGTGTGTGTGGTCTATGCTGCACTACATCACACTGTGACAGCGAAAAGAAAATGCAATCTTAGAGTGCAAAACTGCCCTTTGCATTTTTAAATATCCACCCAAACCTCCTCACTAAAAGCCTTATGTTTAGTTTCACAACTACAACTACATTTTACATTTAAACTGGGAAGTAAATTTTAAGCTAGTATTATAAAAAGCAAAAGATCAAAAGTGCAGCACTCTGAGTATAGGTGAGTATAGACCCTTTTAGCACCCCTAAATTTCATCACAGCACCCCCAAAAATAACTATAGTAATAGCAGTAATGAGAATGTATTTTAGCATTATTTTCTGATATTGTTGTTTCTGGGCTCTGGGTAGTGACCAAAACAACAAGATTGTGGATACAAGCAGCAGAAATGAGCTTTCTCTGAAGGCTGGCAGGCCTCTCCCTTAGAGATAGGGTGAGGAGCTGAGCCATTTGGGAGGGACTCAGAGTAGAGCTGGTGCTCCTCCACATCAAAAAGAGCCAGGTAAGGTGGTTTGGGCATCTGACCCGGTCCTGGAAGCGGAAGAAAATGGATGGATAGATGGATGTCTTCAAATCTTATATTTGCCAACTCGTCTACTGCAGACAGGATAGAGTAAAACTGTCCAGTGTTCTTGATATCTTACAGTTTGGTTTGTCATTAACTGCCTACATATGACTTCTGTTACTGTGACAGAACGAAGACAAAGGGGTAATTTCATGACACAAATCAGTGATGCAGATTTAAAACAAGATCCAGGCCACAACAAGTCAAAAGGATGTTACCTGTCTATGTCCAGCAGCAGCCTGTATTCAGTCTGAATATTGCTATAAACTGATGCGGTTCAGTTTTTGCCTTTTATTTGTTTGTAAATTAATTTTTTACTGTTACATTTAACTTTTGGGTGACAGCACAAAGACTGAGAGAGGAGGATTTGGTCAGACCACCCACAACCCTGATAATGAGATAAGAGATTGGATGCATGGACATTTTTACATGCATTTCATGGAAGCTTTGCACGCTTTCCAGCAGCACACTTAAAAATGTCAGTGGATGTTTTAAAGAACATATTTATTGATATAAATAGTAGCGTTTGACAGGATTCATATCACTCTAAACATGGCGTAAACAGGATGGCTGCCCCTATATTAATGTGACAGAATCTATTCTCCACTCTTGGATTTGAGTGATGCTCTGTGTTCCATCTGCAAAAAACTTTAGGGTAAAAGCAGCTCTTTTACCAATTTGCTTCTAGTCTAGGTGTATGGATTGGCAAGGTAATTTTCCGGTTTTGTTATTTTAAAATGCTACTTTAAGTGCTTGATGAATTTGATGGACGTTGTCTATGTGGTTAAGAGACTGAAACAATGTTGTGAATGTTTCTTCTTTCTCCTTACAAATTGTTATTTAACTTATTTTGAAAAAAATCTGCTCAACACGATTGAGCCTTTGCCTCAGATTTGATAACTAAAGCATCCACCTTAAAACTGGTTTATTATATTAAAATACACATCTGTGTTTATTCATTCTGAATTATTCTTAGACACTGTAATAGGTCGTCCAACTATGTAAACTGATTTTGAAGGTGAAATGAATTTTGCAAATGTGAAGAGTTGGCTACATGTAGCATATTGCATTAATATTAATTGCATTGAACGCATGAGATTATGACTGGGAGCTGAGCACCCCTAGAATGTTTAACCTAGATTTGCCCCTGATTCTGAGTAACCAGAGTGCTGCGCTTGTGTATCAATTTAAAACTCATACGTCACCTTGTTCTCAGAGTTATCACATTCACAAGATTTTCAGAAAACTTCACCTCTGACCTTGACCTTCATTCAAACCAACCTAAGATGTTTAGTTCATGAAGCTATTGGTATCAGTTTGAAGCTCCTACATCCCCTGGTTCTTGAGTTATCGCATTCACAAACTTAGGTGCCCAGCAGGTGACAACAGTACGCCGTCAGCCTTTTACGGCTGAGGGTTAAAAAAGTAAAAGGGCAAGTAAAAGTAAAAGGGTACAGTCATAATATTTTCCACTTCCACTGTTTCAATTGTCACCTGCTGGCCATCAGAAAGACTGCAGGTTTAAGGAAGTAAAACCTGCAGGAAGTTCCAAATAAATGGCTTACTTGGAAATCTCAAAATCAAAAAGCATAAGCATAGAGGACCTTCAGGTCAAACAACTTTCAAATTTCTTGTCATCAGCAGAAAAAAATAATTAAGAAATGAAGTTCCCTCTATCTATCTGTCATAGGTGGTTGTCAGGGGAAGCCAAAAGATTAAGCCAGACTCAAAAGACTAAAGACCCCTTACTAGCCATGGTCAAAGCAAAGCAAAATGATATTACAGCAGGCATTGACATTCATACATGTTGATTTGTTGCCTCAGTTATAAACAGCTAGAAGCTGGAGCTGCTAAGGTTTGCAGTATTAGTTACCATGGTGATGTACTCTGGTAAGAAGCACCTTGGTGGCACTGAAAACCCAGGGTTTAACTTGAAGTTACCTCACTAAGCCTCAGATCCTGGTTGATATTACAGGACATACTACTCTCTGAGAGAAAAAGAGCTGAAAGGTGCAGGCCTGTGTTTGACCAACTCCACTGTAGAAGTTTATCATTGCAGTTCAACCCAAATGAGAAACTTACCATATCCTCCTGAGAACCGAGGAAAGAAGAATCTTCTTCCTGAAAGAAGCCTGTGATTTCCTTCCTCTTTCGAGCTAAAAGAGGCCACCCAAACACATGAGATATCAATAGAAATCCCAGGATGTCCTCTATTTAGTACATCGGAACTTAGTAGGGTAGCTCAAATAAGTCAAATGATATAGCCCAAAAACAAATGTCCATTACAGAGGATATAAATGAACAGGTTGATTCTCAGGAGGATATGAATGGTGAAAATCGCCACCATTAAGATAAATTTTAATGGTGACAATCTTTCACCAGTGTATTGTTTTTTGCCAGTAGCCTACTATGTGAGAGAATTTGTAACATGTGACATGTAGACATTTTAGATAAATGATAAAAGATGATAGAGTTTTTCAGTTTTTTAGAATCTGCTCTTCCGTTTTCTTTTCTGCTTATCCAACTTGGGGTTGCAGAGAAGGCTAGAGCGTGTCTGGGGTAACAGTCAGGTTACATCTCATTCCATCAATGCAAACACTTGGGCAAGAAGAAGGGTACACTTTGAACAGGTCACCAGTCTATCACACTGATAACACAGACAGACTGACATTCACATCTATGGTCAGTTTTGTTCGGCCTGTAGAAGGAAGCCAGATTACCAACAGGGAAGACAAAAAACATGAGGAGGACATGCAAACTCCTCACAGAAGGTCCCCAGCTGGCAACTGAGTTTGAAACATTCTCACTGTGAGGCAATCATACTAACTACTGCGTGACCAGTACCTGGTACCAGTACCAGTATCTCTCAGCAGATTCTTGAGTGAATAATCTCTGATACTTACTTATATCTACTATATAATCATTCACTCATTAGGAAAGTACTTATGGATGACACATTAGGTATCCAATTGCTCTGGATGCTTAGTTTCTCAATCATTCTTTACTAAGTAGTAAGTATGTATATGTTTGTGTACCTCAGTATTACAGCACTGAAAATAAAGAAAAAAACAAAAACTTGACACCAAACATTTTGGAGTTATCTTCATGAAAATGAAAATAACATTTAATACTTTAAGATAATACATTTGTATTTTATGTCTCTGAGCCAGCAGATAGTTATCAGATGAATTTATGTTTGAAGCCTACACAATATTTTGTTGCTTGTACAAGATAATCCAGCACAGACTGAGGCTGTGGATCTCAGCAATGATATCTCCCCACATCAGCTGAGTTGAATGATCTTTTTTTCCTTCAGAGGCAGTGGATAAAGACAGATAGGCTGAAGAACAAGATAAAAAATAGCAGAGATGGTACTGTACATGTTCCTTTTAATGCAAAGACTGTCCTGGCCAGGAAACAACAGTGCTGATCATTTGTTAAAGTGCTTAAAATGGCCAGGGTTCACACTTTTTGACAAGTGACCTTGTTTATGTGTGCAGTAATGGCTGCTCTCTGTCAGTAGCTGTGGAATTGGTGTACCACTGCAGAAACTCATGCACAGAAGGCTTGATGACCCCAGTAAATACCTTGGTTCATTTGTCCTCAGCCACACAAAAGTGACAAGACAAAGATCCAAATGCAACTTGAACACATTCTTTTTTTTTTGGTTTTAGTCACTGTTATTGGCAGATAGCTCAATAAAGCACTTAAAAAAAAAATCACAATACAATATAGTCACTTTGACAAAACACCACAGGGGGAGGTTACTGACAAAATGTTAATCTTACACTTTTTTTTTTTTTTTTAATAATGAATGTTTTCAGGATATTTTATTCTGAATAAAGAAAACACCCTGATATTACTTTAGTATTTTAGCAGTATTCTGTAATGGCTGCTCTCTGGTGATCCTTTGGTAAGTGGCCTTCATCAGAAGAATACAAACAACCGTGAGGAAGAATTTTCTGTTGAGTGCTGTTTGCCAAATACAGCAAGACTCTACAGCCTTTGTATTTATTTTGTATATTTATGTATTATTTATAAATATTTTATTAAACCATGATTGTTTTGCATGCATTTGACATTTTATAATATAAAACAAGACATAAAAGGTTTTTTTTTTGGTTTGTATATTTTTAATCTAAGGAAAAAGTACCTGCACTGTTTAGTAACAAATAACTGCTCTCTTGAATTGCATTAACATCTGTTGTTCTTGGCATCTTCATTATGCAGAGATTCCCACTGTTGGCTCCTCAGTCATAAATAAAGGAGGCAACATTGTGGGGGGGTTTCTATCAGATGTATGATCATTCACAGTGGCTGTGTTGTGCAGTTTCCCCCTTGCTGGTAAGAGGTAGCTCCATTTTTTTCAAGGAAGGCAACAATTGTATTTGTTGTTTAAACCTTGTTATAGAGGTTGTAATATATGCTCCATCATGATGTTCACAAATCAGTTTTTCATTTGTGAACTTCCAAATCCCCCATGATTCCTCCAGGTTTAGAGACTTTCACATTACGTTATTGCAGCAGCACACTGGGCTCCGTTACCGGCTTAATGCGGATGCCTGCAGAACTCTACATAAGAAATGTAATATCCTTCTATTCTGAGCTCCTACAGATAATCAACTCAGCATATTCCAAGCTTGTAATTTGACTGTAGAACACAAAAGTACTGTTGAAGCAAAGAATAATATCATATGATTAAAAAAGAAAAAAGGATCACTAAGACATTCAGAACCTTTTCTTAGTATCTTGTGAATGGTTCATCAGAACCATTCAGTATATGATCAGTATATGTGGACTGATTTGGCTCTAAAGTCAAATCAGTCCACATATACTTTCATGTAAAAATACCCAACTCTACAGCATTAAAAGAAATCTTTACAATTTATCTAAAAACTGGGTATTATAGTTATGGGCATGGCCAATTAGAATAGCATGTGTCCTGACATAGGCAGCTGTTGCCAGTTGGTGTCTGCCAGCCTCAGCTCAACTAATTCGAGTCACTGAACTGGACTTTTCAACTAAGTTTGTGCTGTACGTACCTTCTGCAATATATTTTTTACAGGAGTTAAAATGTAATAAATAACACGTTTTGCTGTGTGTGGTGCAGCCTTATGTTTGTGCTTCAGTTTTGGTGGTTTTATTAGACTGTTACTTAGCGCTAATTAATACATTTGTGTGTTAGAGCATTACACCCACACAGTTTATGGATGCAGCGTGGTAAGCCTTTAAATGTCATCTAAATATGGTAATTTTGTTTCCCCCAGAAAAACTAACATGGCCAAAACATTAGTGCGGAGGGATCAAAATGTGGTGTTTAAAACTCATGGGTGACACTCATGGATGCTTATTTTTTGCCAGTGTTGTTCATTAACTGTTGTTATGCAAGGATGAGTATCCAGAGTGACTAGATCAGCACCCAAAGATCCTGAATTCTGTTATCAAATTGGTCACATATTTAGAATATTTAAAATCACAAGGTGCTTTTAACTGTTTGCTGTTTGAATCTTTATAAGGCAGTGTGCAAGGTTAGAGCCACAGTAATGGAAACTATTCCAGGATAATGTGTAATTAAGCTTTACGTTTCTTATATGTTTGATACTTATTACTTATTAGTGAAAACATGAAACCAGAACCAATGAACTGATCTGGTGGAAAAAAATAACCTAATAATAATAATGGATTGGATTTATATAGCGCTTTTCAAGGCACCCAAAGCGCTTTACAATGCCGCTATTCATTCACACACTGGTGGAGGCAGCTACAGTTGTAGCCACAGCTGCCCTGGGGCAGACTGACAGAAGCGAGGCTGCCATACCGCGCCGTCGGCCCCTCTGGCCAACACCAGTAGGCAGTAGGGTAAAGTGTCTTGCCCAAGGACACAACGACCAGGACAGAGAGCCCGGGGATCAAACCGGCGAACTTCCGGTTACAGATGCACTTCCCAACCCCCTGAGCCACGGTCGCCCCTACATGGAAGGCATACAGTTAAATGAAATAAAATATCAGAGCGTACAGAACTGAACAAAATATTCTTTTCACTGGTATGAAAGTTCTATAGAGAGGAGACTGCACTCAGAGTTAAAAGGAGGTGGGGTGGCACTTTACATTAATAAAAACCTAAAGTACAAAAGAATGGGAAGAATGACAACTGTTATTGATGGAGTGATGGAATGTTTATCAGTGGAAATAAGTATGGAAAAAAGGAAAAACCTAATTGTCAGTTGTATATATAGAACACCAGGATCTAAGATTGAGATATTTAAGGATAATATGGAGGACTTATTTACAAATATAAATCAGAAAAGAATGTTTATTTGTGGGGACTTTAATATTGACTTATTGAATCCAAATCATAATAAGAGTACAGAAGAATTTATTGATTCCATGTACAGCATCGGTTTATTTCCACTGATAACAAGACCGACCAGAATAACATCTCATTGTGCAACTCTATTAGATAATATATTTACAAATATAATAGAAGGAAATATAAAAAGTGGGCTGTTAATCAATGATATAAGTGACCACTTACCAGTCTTTGCATCTTATAATTGCCATTATAAAGTGAACAACGATGGACATAAGATTATTTACAAAAGAATAAGAACAGAGAAGACATTAAATTGTCTTAGAAATGAACTTTTAAAGCAAGATTGGAATATTGTATATGAACAAACAGAAGTTAATAAAGCTTACGAAGGATTTTTAAGAACATTTAACACATTACTTGATAAAAACTGCCCAGTAATTGAAATCAATAGGAAACACAACTATGCAGGAAGACCATGGATGACAAAAGGACTACAAAATGCCAGCAAAAAAAAGAATACCCTATATCGAAAATTCATAAAAAAGAGAACAATAGAAACTGAAATGAAGTATAAAACAAAAATAAATTAACTAATATAATGAGATCCTGTAAAAGAGAGTATTACATTAAAAGGTTAGAACACAATAAAGATAACACAAGAGATATATGGAATGTATTAAACAGTATAATCAAAAATGAATCAAGGAATAATGATTACCCTGGGTACTTTATAGAAGGGACAAGAAGTATTAATAACATGGAAGAGATAGTAAATGGCTTTAATGAATTCTTCGTTAACATAGGGCCAAAACTGGCAGAAGAAATAAAGGTTGATGGAATAGAAAGGGACACTGGTGAAAATATTGAAAGGAATAGTAGCTCAATGTTTTTAAGAGCAGTGGAAGAGAAAGAGATTTATGACATAGTTAGAGGACTTAAGAACAAAACCAGTACAGACTGGAATGATATTGATATGTTAACAGTAAAGACGGTTATTGATGGTATTGTAAAACATTAAAATATATATTCAACTTGTCGTTTCAAAAAGGAGTTTTTCCACAAAAAATGAAAGTTGCTAAAGTTATTCCCATTTACAAAACCGGTGAAAGGCATCATTTTACAAACTATAGACCAGTGTCAATACTCTCCCAGTTCTCTAAGATACTGGAAAAACTCTTCATAAAAAGATTTGACAGTTTTGTGGAAAAATATGAATTGATGACAGATAGTCAGTATGGGTTCAGAAGCAACAGATCAACAGCTTTGGCACTGATAGATTTAATGGAAAAGATAACGGAATGTATGGATAATAAGAGGTATGCGCTCGGCGTTTTCTTAGATCTAAAGAAGGCGTTTGATACTGTTAATCATGAAATTCTATTAAAAAAACTGGAAAAAGTACGGGTTTAGGGGAGTGGTTTTGGAATGGTTAAAAAGCTATGTAGGGAATAGGCAACAATATGTACAAATAAATGAATATAAATCTAATTTGATGGATATAGCTTGTGGAGTACCTCAAGGTTCAGTACTGGGTCCAAAAATGTTTATTATGTACTTAAATGATATCTGCAGAGTATCGGAGATTTTAAAGTTTGTAATATTTGCAGATGACACAAATATACTGTGTTCAGGTGTGGAATTGCCACAGGTTTTGGGGATGATCACACAGGAATTAACGATATTAAAGAAGTGGTTTGATATAAATAAATTATCATTGAATCTAGATAAAACCAAATTTATGTTGTTTGGAAACCAAAAGAAAAACATCAAAGTAGAAATATGTGTTGACAATGTATATTTAGAAAGAGTAAATGAAATAAAATTTCTTGGGGTGATCATTGACCACAAGCTCTGTTGGAAGCCACACATTACTTATGTTCGGGGGAAATTGGCACGGGGCATTGCCGTCCTGGGGAAAGCAAAGCATATGTTGGATCAGAAAGCACTGCACATTTTATACTGTGCTTTACTACTGCCATATATGAGCTACTGTGTAGAGGTCTGGGGAAACACATACAAAAGTAACACACAAACAATAACTATAATACAGAAAAGGGCCATTAGATTAATAAATAATGTAGGGTACAGGGACCATACAAATGCACTCTTTGTCAAAATGCAAGCTATTAAATTCCAAGACTTGGTGAAGCTTAAAACAGCGCAAATAATGTATAAAGTAAGAAATAAATTGCTTCCCAAAGGAATCTGTAAATTGTTCATAGAAAGAGAAGGTGGGTATAACTTAAAGAGGGAAATGGAATTTAAAAATACAAAGTGCTAGAACAACTTTAAAAACGATGTCTATCTCAATTGCAGGAGTTAAATTATGGAACAGTCTAACAGAAGAAATAAAAGACAGTAAAAACATAAAACAGTTTAAAGTAAAATATAAAAACCTAATTTTAAATAAGTATAAGAATGAAGAAAACGGGGTTAACCCAGGACGGTAATGATGCTGGTAATGGTGTTGTGGTTCTTTTTTTGTTTTTTTTGTTTTGGTTTGTTTGTTTTTCCATAAATTGTGTATCTGCAAATATGCACATTCTGTATTTTTCATATGAAAGAAACTATACTATGGTGGGGCTTGCTAATTTCTTGTTTTTGATTTATGTATGTTTTGTTTTGTTTTGCTTTACTTTTGTTTCATATGTTGTTTGTTTAATTTAAGACAAAAAAAAAATTAAATGAATGAGAGATAAAACTTGAGGGGGTAGGGACAAATAAGTAAATACTTCTGCCTACTCCTTTTCAAACAAATAATGGAATGATATTTTGTAATGATTGTGAAGGCACATGTTTGAAATGTTTGAAATAAAATGAACTGAACTGAACTGATGATAATTAAAAGGTAACAGAATCTCTGTGTCACATTACACTCACAAAGCATTTGTTAAAAGTGGTTTCAAAAGGTCACAGTCTCGCCAGTGCAGTCGGAATTGTCTTTATGCCCACCATGTTGCTATGTAAGGCACAATCTGTTAACACCAGCTTCAGCAATCAAAACCTCATTCCTACCCAGTAATCCTAAGGTCATCCATGCGTGTCCTGTCACGGGTTCATGTCCTCTGGCAAATTAGCTGACCCACTATCTCAGATATGTAGCACTCATCCGCATGTAGCCCCTGTGCCACGTCCGGGAGATATTGAACACTTAATAAAACACACGCTCTGGGGCTCAAATGTCACCGTCCTAAGCAGGGCCCTGTCAATACCTCCCTGACCTTTCCCCGTGTTTACCCTTGTAGGATATCTGGCTTGGTGGTACAGCAGAATGGAAGGCAAACAGAGAAGGCGTGCTGTGCAAGAAGGCACAGGAGGTTATGCACTGCAGGCGTGTGAAGCTTTGAAAGCAAGCATAGCCCGCAGAGACATATAAAACCCAAAATAGCAAGTCACTCTCAGCCTCTGGTAATCAGATCATCCAATCAGTCTCCTAGAATCATCAGTGCAGAGCTAGAATAAGTTGACATCAATGTTATAAACAAATGCTTTACTCATTAGGCTCTCGTTTTCTTGAATTCGTACCTAGCTCAAATGAGTGACATTAATTCCTCGTCATTGCAAACAAAATCTTCCTGATTTTTTTTTAGCAGTTTTAGCAGTTTTAGCAGCAAAATCCATCTCCCCAGAATCCAATTATCTGAAATGAAAATGAATGGCTTCTTCCACGTATTTCCATGAAGCAGAAATAAAATACAAAAAATGGAAAAAGCTGAGCTGAGCTTATCTTTTTCTCTTTGAGAGATGAAGGAGGACTCATTCTGCTTTTTTAATGTCTCTTTTTTATTGCCGTTGACTTGGAAACAGGATCCTGTCAGTCAGAATAACTTTCTTCGAGCAAGAAGAAAAAAGAGCTCACATTTGGCACAGGCCATATTAACAGCTTATAGCTGCACACGTTTGGAGGGAGGGAATCGGTCAAGGGACGATTGTAAGTCATATTTTCACAGCTCTGGGGTCCATATGCATAATTAAGCGGTTGATCTTTCACTGCTGTGCTTGTTTAGCAGAGTCTCAGAAGAAAACTTCATTTAAGGTCAAATCATTCATTAACACTTTGTCTTACTATAGAGTCATGGACAGACAGAATGGAAAAAAATTGTAGTGTAATTGGATAATGTAGAGAAAGTAACATTGTTATCCTGTGAGGAAGAGTTTTGAAACTTTGAAATTGTTAATTGTTTGAATTGCTCCAAACACTGAAAACAGTTATCATCAAATACTGCAAGGCAGTGTGCAGGAACTGTCATTCATAGACTGTTTGCTTTCTTATATCAGTTAATTTAGCGCTTGAAACAGATGTGTCTGCAGTTTGTCAGGAAATGATTTGGCATCTGTTGTGTAGTGTCATGTTTCATTGAAAACCCACGAGTGACGAGCGTCAGACTTTTACGTACAGTATACACTGCTAAATTGTACTCAGACTTTGGTTAACAGAGCTGACAATCACAGTACTGTACAAAAATCTTGAGTCATTCTTTATTTCTTTATATTTTGCTAAGAAAATGGAAAATAGATGCATGTATGTTTGCAGACACTGAAATGTGTGCAGAAGCACGCAGACATGCATGGTCATGCTGTATATAAAGCAAAAACAGAGTTTTACAATTCTAATGAGCTTGAGAGTTAATGTTTGGTATGACCACCTTAATTTTTCAACACAATCTGAACTCTCTCAGGCAGCTTTCTTGCAGTTTCTTTAAGTACTCTTGGAGGACATTCAGAGCTATTCTTTGGATGTCGGCTGCTTTTTGTTCCATTCACTCCCAAGATGATCCCACGTGTCCGAGCTCTAAGGAGACCAATCCATGGCTGATAAAGCTCCACTGTGTGCTTTTCTATCAGGCTTTTTTTTTTGCACTGACACCGTGTTCATGGTGATTGTTATGATGAAAAATTAAGCCTGCTTTCTAGTTGATATTGCATAGTGTATCAAAATCTGCCAATCTCTTTTTACAAGATCCCCAACACTAAGGGCTGAAACGCAGCCCCAAAACATGACAGAGCCCCCAGTTGGCTGTAGACACCTCTCTGCTCCACATCCATTGATAGTGACAATTAACTCAACTAAAATTATGATCACACCATAAGTTGCCACTAGTTTTCAGACAGGTTCTTGTGTAAATTGGTATGCCTCAGCCTTTTTTGCTATTTCTTACCTTTCCACTAAGACCACTTTGATTGAGGCTTCAGTGACCTGTAGATCGATCATTTGAATGCCTGGGGAACTAATGCCCAGGATCACTTAAAAAATTACAAGAAAATCTGCCTCTTTGGAAATAAAACATTGAGAAATGAGGGGTGACTCAAGACTTTAGCACAGTGCTGAACTTTATCATTCAAGTCTATTTTGAGAAGCTTTTTTTTTAAGACTTTCAGGGTATTCACCCTATTTATGTTTGTCTACCGTTAATGAATGGCAAATTGATCATGGGAAATACACTGAAATCTAGAGAAACAGCCCCTGAATCTCCTTCATCCACACACACACAATGCCCACACTAAACAGTATTCATAACTCAAAACTAAAATTAATATTCCTGTTACTTCTGTCACATAGCTCTGTCTGCTTTTATGTAACCTCACCTCTTGTTATTAATAAACCTCCTTAAAAATGTTCCTGTTCAGTGTGTGCCTGCCTGCATTCTGTTACCAGCTCTATTGAACCATGACCAAAAAACTCATAAAGCCTTTTGAAAGCCTCCTGATAGTGGCAATCACTGACTTACCTGAGGATATAAAACCACTATAAAAAGAGCTTTTCAACCAAAACATTTAAGCTAAAGCCTTACAGTTAATCCATTTGATTCCATGCCGTTCCACTGCTTCAACCCAGACTTCCATTACAAATGCTTTGATTAGAAGCAATAAGTCAGATAACAAGATTAAGTGTTTCCAAAGGTTCATCACGTTTTAAGAGAACAAAAACTATTGTCTTCATCTGCTCCTCTGTCTCTGTCTTCCTTGGTGGCATCATTAAGATAGCGGAGATTATAGCCGTGTGAGATGAATGGACACCCACCTCTGCAGAACAAAGCTGGTCCAGGCACACAGGATCTCAGGTAATGAAGAAGCAGCGTGAGTTATGACTTCATGCGGGGCCAAGCAGATAAATTTGGAAAGCAGGAGTGGTCACTGCTGACTTATCACCCCTGTGGGGATGACTGAAATTCTCAGACTATGTGCTGCTTTAGTAGCACATAGTCTGGTACATATTTCAGCCAAGGGCATAAAAACAATGCTCCTAATTTTGCCTTTGAAAACAGTCTTTCTCAAGTGCATTGAAATATTTCTTGCAACATTTTTGAAGTCCTCAGCACTTAAAGGTGTGTCCACACACCGTTTTTTAAGGATTAAAGAGCAAAAAAATGTCTGTAATATAGAGGCTGGAGGTGCAGTGGATCCAAGTCATGTCATTAGACTCTCATTACACACTGTCTTTGGTAATTACGTTTACACTTAACCAATAAAACTGCTGTTTAGGGTTAGGTAAAAGGCTTGGCTTGAAACCAAGTTTTTCTAGAAATCAGAAGTAAATTTAAAAAAAGCTTTCCCCCGATAGAGATAGTTTATACATTTATTGATTTCGCTGTCAACATACCCCACAGATTAAATTCAGAATTCTTCGAGTGCCATTCCTCCTATAATATATCATGTTAAAATAGAAAGGTAACCACTTTTGTAAATGGTCTGTTTTCTTGGTTGCCGTGCTGATGCATACACACAGCAGAGTCTTGAAAACATATGTGATGCAGGTACAAACATTCTTCCAAGTGACACAATGTTTCAGAGTTGTACAGACTGTAACAATTCATCTGCATGTACACATTCAAACAGATTGCATCTTTGTAACTATTTTGCTATATGGTAGACATTACGCCATATTTTTTTTATGTGCATTACTTTTACTTGACAAAGAGCAGCACAAATGTGCTGTAACACGGGGTAACAAATGCATGAAAAAGAATGTCCTTAGTAACATTTATACCACAGAGAGTGACATGGTGGCCATATGCAATGTGTCTGAGACTGTTCTATTCTTGTTTTTGTACCCCTGCCCTCCAGCACTGTGTGTTGGTCTCTGTGGACTTCCATGTGCGAGCGTGTCTGTGGTGGCCCTGTGATTGACTGATGACCTGTTCGCACTGTCATTCTGCCTTCCCCACAGTGCATGCTGGGAAATGTGTAGGAAGAAAAGGTTTTATTTGGATCTGTCACCTCTCATCAACACTTCCAGGGACATTTTTTTTTCTTTTTAAATATCAGCACAAACACAGAGAAATGTCTTTTTTTATTTTTTCTTGCCAACAGCGATATTAACTAAAACTAATGGAAAATAGCCAACTAAAAATAGATGTGCACAGATATTTTATTGATTTCAGCACACAATTATTCATGAATAATAATCATTAGATTTCTACAAAATGATCAGTTTTCACATATATTATAAGAACAAACACAAACTTACACATATTCTTTCATCAAGCTTGCATGAGTTGTACAGTCCAGTCAGAGTAGTGCACCCACTGCACCAGACATGAGAGGATCTGACAGGATACTCTTGTGCTTGTGAGTTGATATTAGTCCAGAGGATTTTTGGCTACACCCGTAACCACTTTTTAAATCAATGACCAAGTGCAATCAATGACCAAGTAATGGCCATCACCAGACTGATGATGATGGCCATTATTTGAAGAAGTCACTTGGATGCGTAACTAAGCGCATCTCCTACTGAAACTGTTACATCCATATGAACAGAGTCAGTGTCCTGGGATAAAATCACCTTTTTTTTTATAAAGTAATGCCTGGCTATTATTGATCATGTTTGACTGGCTGTATCAACAGGTTATAACAATATTTTAATTTCTGACCACCGTGCACGAGGCTTGGGCAAACACTGTTTTTACCAGGTCAGAGACATTATGCTCCTCAGGGCGTTTGGATGGCATGCTTACCTGGCTGTGATGACAAGAAAAGTCAAAGGAGGAGCCAGGGCATGTGCGCTCTAGCAGAATTACACAACTGCAACTGCTGGGCATGGAAATCTTTTTAATTAGGAAAATGCTATGAACCAAATTTAAAATTAAAATAGAAAAAAAGGAGGTAGTCGAGCACCACCTGAGGGCTATTTTTGTGCCTAACACCAGTTATTTGTGGCCTTTTTGCCACAGTCTGCAAAAAACGGCCATTGTTAACTTTAATTCTTTGCAGATAGTTTTTCTTGTTTGTTTTTTTTTTTTATTTAAAAATAGTCATTTGAAGGCCTTAAAAAAGGGAATCATAAATCCAGAAAGTGGGTTGTTCAAATTAAAAAATAAACAGCATCATTAACTTTTTGTTTATCGAGATTTTAGGGAGATTTCTTTGTCTGTAAATGTTGCATCTACACCCTCCAGGAATGTTTCAGTGATTGCTCAAACATTAACACTTTGTCTCACACTGTGTTTGCACTGTCAAGTTTTTAAATAACACAAAGCACACAATGAAGTGCTCAGCTTACCACCACCACCTCTGATTTTTAAAAATTAAAGACACTGAAAACCTGTTTATCTATACTTAATTCACAAGAACAGATTATTTCACGGTGCAAATGCAAAGCTATTAAATATTCCCCTCAGGTAAGTCCCCAGGAAGTGACTTTAGCTGTAGAGGGCACCGCCACGTCACATAACATGACACAAATGAATTAATGAACTGCTTAATTAGAAGGCGTATATTGCTCATGTTTGCGGGGGTGTATTCACAGTCTAGCACTCATGAGACACCAGACAGACTGTGTCTTGCTGTAAAAACCCAGAGGAGATGGAGTGTGACTGTCTGTGACACTGTAATGTGGTGCGTCATGCCATAGGTTGTGCCCTCTCTGTCCTTGCCTGCAGCAAACGTGTAGACCAAAAGAGCCTCTTCCTGGAACATGTGGCAGGGCACATTACATGGCCCATTGGATTCATCCAAGCATCCTTGTGATATGCTGTCCTGTATTTTGCCCTTGTATCCCTTTAACAGAAGATTTTATTGTTTATTTTCTATTTTATTTGGGGTAGATGTAGATGGGGGTTGTGCTATTAGCTAAAAGAGTCATTTGAATTAAATTTGAGTAGCTTCTTTGCCTCTAATACAGAGTAATGGGACAATTATCACTTTGAAATATTTCACTACACTGCTGCCTGCCAATTGTTCCCAGTTGTGTCTATAAAATAAAAGACGTGGTAAATTCTAGCAGCCTTCTAGTTAAATTTTGTTTTTACAAGTTTCATCAAAGTGATTTTCAACACCTCTCACCGTGCCAGCATTTCTCAGTGGCTGTGCTGTCACGTGCCTGTGGCATTGGCTATTTTTAGTGAGTGGAGAAGGGCAGCAGCATTGGATGGAAATGTAAATGGGTTGTGACTGCGCATACCTAATCACATATCCACATTATTTGACTGGGGAACTCCTTCTACATTGTTATTGTCCTAAATTATTAAACTGCACCATTAAAGTTAGATTTTTTTCATACATATAACTTCAGATGAAAGAAATGCATTGAAGGGTTAAAATGTTATTTATATATTTTAGTTCTGCAGACCATACAGCCACGTGAAACTATTATTTTTTTAATTCAGTGGTGGAGTTGATAAATTACATCAAATTTCAAATATAAAAATAACTGATGACAAAGCATCCTGGAAGCCCACTGGCTAATCGGTCGACTTTCTGTTTTAGTACACCAAATATATTTATATATACATAATCTTTGTCAGCCTGTTTATTTTCACATGGACTGTTTACCTGCAGGCAATCAAACCTCGCTCAATAAAACTCTGAGTACAAACAGAAACCAAAAAACTTCTACACACAAACCATGTCTCTTCCATTCACATTCATATGCATAATCTGGTTATAGAGATAAATGATAACGCTATTAAAGCAAGCTAAAATTAGTACAAGTCTACTACGATCTCCTAAGGGAAATATAGTATCTGACTCATTTGCTACACTACATTAATTCAAGGTGGATGCTAATAGTGTCTCTCTGTACCATTTTGGTACTGAGCAGTTAGTGTAAAGTGGGTTTTTGGACTTTTAGCAGAGGAGACGACTGCCTGATGTAATCCAGAATGATAGTAGGAGAGGACTGAGTGAGAGCTGATTTTGATTTTAAATTGAATATTTTCCTAAAAATTCTTAGTTTGCACTCAAGGAGTGAAATGAAAGCAACAGTTTTTATGTCTACATGTCTTTTTTATGCCATATGCAATTTTCAGACCTTTTTTTTTGTTAAAATTTCGATTATGTATCCATTGTATTATTTTTAATTCATTTTTCTTCTTTTTTTGGAACATCGCAGCATGAAACCTGCCTTTGGATTTGTATCGTAATGTAAAATATAATACCGGGTTTTAGAATAACAGTAATGCATGTCAGGGTATAATGTATGAGCTAAATGAATATGAATAATATAATGCTAGTTGCGCGGTTGTAAATTAGGCCATCATTGTAAACCATACAACTAATACAAACAGGAGGTGGAAGGATAAGCTTCATTTGCAGCAGTTATTGTACCATGAAAGGGTGTAAAACCTGACTGTTGTGGCTGAAAGACATTATTATCGTGCAGAAAGCTATAAAATTATAAGATGATCAGTGCTTCTGGTTTTTGTACTTCTAGGACAGCTTGGCTATTGGTCAGGTTGTTCACGGTATTACCCTTTTACAGTGGCAGCACCTGAGGAGTTTGTCATACTGAATAATAACTAGAGCACTGAGGTGAATGATCAAAGCTGGCCTCTTTTAGAGAGTATGTTTTTAGGTTTACATTTATTGAATTGTATACCTAGGAGTATGTGACGGGTCTAAAAACAGAGACTGTGAAGGAGAAAATAGAGTGCAGAGTGGTGTCTGTTGGAGAGGTACAAACATTATAACACTATATTATCAAAATGACAAAAGCTTCAGTGATGCCACTGTGTGGCACATGTACACATATTAATTACATAAGCAGAAGCAGATGTTTAAAAATACTCTGGGAAAAGTTTCAGTAGTGACTGATTCACTACTTCACTTCTTTATTCAAGTGAAAATGTAGCCTGACCGTTCTCCATTCAAAGGTGGTGCTATGAGCTATCCATGAGAGAACAATTTATGATTTTTTTAAACAAGGTTCATGATGATCCTAAAAGTTTTATAAGGATCTTGAATAAAACATGTTTTTCTGATGTTTGACATCAAGGAAAAGCTCATCTGCGTTTTTTAAATAATAGATACAAAGTGTCTATATGCGATATCCAACTGGAGGAGGTAAATCTTAAATCAGAGCTAATCCTGAACTCAAGTAAATGAAGTGATATAGGAGGTGACCTGTATACTTTGTAGATAATGAAACTTCACCTAGTCCCTGTTTGGGTGACAGCTAAATATAAATTGCACATTTTCTTGTGGACTGCACATCGTTGCCTGGATTACAATGTGTAAAAAAAAACATCACAGACAAAGCACTTTTGCCTGCAGTTACTTTTCTCCATCTTCACCTTTGTTCGCATGATGCTATAGCTCTTGTACTACAACCACCAACTACACAGCTCAAGAAGTAGAAAACTCCACAGGGCACCTTTCATCTGTAGATTTAACACTGTGCTTAATCTACAGCCTTTGATGTAACTCCCAACACTGCACCTTGCAGATAAAAACAAACTGACTTTTAAAGAAAAACTCTGTTTTTAAACCATTCAGTGTCTCATGATCTTCAAACCTTTTTATGGGTCACAAAATCAGCAATCTAGGCAACAAGAGGCACCCAGATCTGCCTGTCCTCAGCGACCTTCTTCACTTCATCTGGGGGTCAATTGAAAGGCATAATCTCTGGGTGGAACTCAGTTGGCATCCTATGCCCAAGCCTCCTCCACTGGCTCCTTCAGATGTGGAACCAGATGCTCTTAAAGTAGAGATGAGATCCTGAGACCACTAAACCAAGACCACCAACCCCATGACTGCATCTAGAACTTCATAAAAGTTCTCAACAGAATCACTGTCAAAGGGCAAGACGGGCGACATTAATACCAGGAACCGCTTTGACTTATTGCCAGCAAAGCAAACGAAGCTCTTCCTATGTTAGTACAGGCCTGAATGGGCTGTAAATAGGCAGAAAAAGAGTTTTTCTTAGCAACATTTAATCATAAGTTATATGTGACTGTGAACACAGTTTCATAGTGTTCAATTTAAAAATAAACAAAAGCCCAAATAAAGAAGCCATCATCAGCTTTAGGTAGGGAAAGGGCACCTCTGGTAATAAGAGGCCTTGTGTCAAAATCTTATCAGAGAAGCCAAAAACCTAATCTGTTTGAGTAGTTAATTTGGAGCGAGGAGCTCCATTGTTCATTGCACTTTATTCCAGCCATCTTCTGTTTTAATACTGTCAGATCCTTGTGCCCTTCACGCCTGAGAAGTGAGGAAGTACATGTTAAGTCACAGTGATCATGTAGTCGAGTGCAACTTACTCCCGTGAGAGTTTCCTGTCCCTCCATTTTAAATGATGTTAATGCAAATCAAGTGGGAGTGGAGGACTAAGTGCAAAAATGTGAGATGAATATCAATACCTGCCGATTAACATAAAAGCCTCAATTCTTTTTAACCCACTGATGGTCATCTACATCTAGTGAACCAGACTTAATTCCCAAGCAGCTTATTTAAATAAAGCTATTTAACCCACAGCAACAGCCAATAGAAAAAGTTATCTAGGAATTATGAATAGTTGTAAAAATCTGCATTAAAGATTAAAGAAACATGTGCGATTGAAACGAGCAGTTCTGTGGTTCAGGAAACTGTAGTGACTCCAGCATAACATATTTTGTTCGTAATAGAACATAGAAAACATCAAATGTGTAAACGGTGACGTTTCACTTCTATGAAACGATTCCTCTCTAAGAAGTACAGATAGGCAGAGACTCACCAATATGCAAAAAACTGCATCAACAAATATTGGCTGTGTTTCAGAATAACGTTTCTTAACATAAAATTGGAAATATTGAATATTTCATCACCTACAATATATAATATCATATATATTTTTCTTTCTATTATTGTAGGGTTTTTACACTTACTACATGTAGTTAAATAACACTGAATTTAATTGACATTGTGCAAACACTCTTTAATGTGTGTGTTAAGATGACGATCATTTAAAACAGAAAAGTTCAGCAGATCAACACAAAAAGCAGGGGTCATACAAAGGCAGTCAGTAAGGCAAAAACAGTAGATGGGAAGCTGGCAGGTATGCAAATACCAATGGGAGTCAAAAAGAAGAAAGAAATAAAAAGAAACAAACAAACAAAAAACACATAAAGCACAACAAGACAAACAAGGCATTATAGAGAGTCAGACAAAAAGTTTTTAACACAAGTGCAATAATGTGATATTGGTGCTGCAGCTTACATTTCGGCATCACAATATATCCAAGACAATGATGGAATGGCTTAAACCAAGTCTCTCACTCTCCTTCACATACATGGCCAAACCCTGACTCAAAACCCAACAAGTGTAGACATGAAGATGGCATATGTAAAAATATACAGGAACTTATATTTAACTCCATGAGAACCCAGAAAAAAAGAATCTTCCCATTGAACTTTTCTGTGATTTCCTTCCTATTTGAGGCCAGGGTACCAGATATAAATACAGTTCACCCAAACACATGAGATGTCAATGGAAAGCCCAGGACGACCTCTATTTAGTACATCAGGACTTAGCAGTAGGGTAGGGTAGTTTAAATAAGTCAAAACATATAGACCAAAGAGGACATAAATGAATAGGCTGGTTCTCAGGACGTTATAGGAACTTACCGAAGAAAACTGGGAGATGCTGACAAAACCTCAACAGTCGATCCCAAATATCCAATTATATTTAGCATCTCTAGTTCAGTTAGCTGTTACGCAATTCTCCTTCTCTCACACACATAAAAACACACATAAACACACATATATAATGCAATTTCTGGTAATTACTCTTTGTTTGGTGCATTTACGAATTCCCACGCCACAGTTCGTGTTGTCATTAAAAATCATCTCTTCAACCATGCAATTCTTCAATGTCATGGACAGAAGACTCCTTATTTACTGATAGCACTCTGCGGCTGTATAAAAGCTGCATTTAATTATACCGCTAATGCAAACATAACAACTTAAGAATTGTTTTTCTTTTCCTTGTTTTTAATGCATGCTACTGTACAGCTATACAAGTGATGAACAATGGGGTAATTTAGTATTTAATATCACTGAAGGGGCATGCAGTGTCACAAATGATAGTAGAGCATATTATTAATCATTAAAAAATGGGTCTACATAGTCACATTCTGCCAAAATATATCTAAGAATAAAACAAAATGAAAAAAAGAAAACCCTACATTTCCCATTCTATTTGTGGACAGCTGCATAAAATAATTCAAACAACATAATGCAGTGTATCCCATTTTTCCTCAATTTATTTGCCTGTGTTAAAAAAGATTTAAAAGTTGCTGTTCTGTGGCATTTTTGACAAAGTAGCAGCTGGAGGCATGTTTGTTGCCTTCTAGTTGATACATGTGTGGGAACTGTAGTAGTAAAACACTTCATCATCATCATCATATCAGCACTTGTAAAATCATCATTATTTTACAAGTGCTGTAAAATTACACAATACTGGAATGATTAAAGCTTACAGTTATTTCTTATATCATTTAATTTAATTTTATTTAAAGTTTTGGACTTCATAAGTAGCTTTGCATGCATTGCAGTTCCAAAAAATCAGTTTTCAGTTGTTTTTGTTTTGTTACATTGGCTCTCGGTGATGCTTGAGTAGAAAAACACTGTTTACAAAAACCCTAACATATGGTTTATATCCAATCTCTTGCACATAACACATAACTGTTTGACACTTTTGGCTACGTCTAATATAAACATGTGCCATTGTACCGTTATACACTGTATATAACAGAAAAGTAAAGAAAGGGAGTGAGTAGTTACAAAATAAAAATATAATGTAAGATTGTATCTAGTCTGTTATCTGTTTGTTTGGTACAGATTTCTATGAAATGCAGATTAGCTATCAAAATAATTTAATTACAAAACAATAATAATCTTGCTCTGCAGAACTTACATTAGCACTTTCAATCAAATCTTTCTAGATACATTTCAGAAAAAAAGTATCAGTGTCACTTCAGGATTGATGCTTATGAACGGAATAAAAGCACTTTTTCCACATTGCTTAAGTTTCTTTAATGGACTACCACAGACTAGGAAACACTAGAGTTCCTGTATAATGAACAGAAACTTCTGACGAGCTCTGATACGTGACAGTGCATCTCCAGGATTTGTTGGATAATTATACAGCAGCTGATCTTGAATAGGTATTTAGTAAAGAGGTAGTGGCATATGTGACATCATCCATTAAAAAGACACCTAAATAACAGCAATCAAGTACAAATAAAAGAACTTGTGTGAGTGACAATGATGTCCATCCTTGTCTCTGTTTTGCATGAAGACATGCAATCTTCTGAAGCTCCTATTGTTCTAAACCTTATTTTAAGAGGAAACTATTCTATCTCTGTTTATAAGTAAAGAAAAAAAGAGAAAGAACAAGATGTCCTTCCTCTGCCCCCTGAGTTCCTCCAGACAGAATCGCCCTGGCAAGCCTGTAGGTTGGAAACACAGGATACTCTTTCAGCCTCGGGGCTCTTTTGGGACCAAAGTGTCACTAAAACATAGAGTCTCAGTACTGCAACACTTTCAAAATGGCTCAGGGTGAAAGTGCATTGACATCATTCACAATAAAAACAAAACCTCTGACCTTTTGGTGTTTGTGTGTTTGCATGGATGTTTGGCTTTATTCTGACACAGAGCACATCAAGTGTTACTTCTTGTGAATATCTTCTATACATTATTTTAGTAATCTCTCACAATGACTGTTGAGGTGGTGAAATAAGTTAAAGCCAAGAACAATACTTAAAAAATGTGCAAACCAAACAAAAACAAACAAACAAACAAACAAAAGATAATCAGTAAAAAATATATGAATAATAAGGGAGTAAAAGTAAATTATAATGAAACTGTACAGTATTTTCTGGCCTGTTTTTATCATTATGGTTTCCTACTATGGTCCTAGGCTCATGTAATACATTGTTTCCTGTGTGCATATTTTTGTAGGCTGTGGTCAAATAGACCGAAAAATAGATCAAACAGACCTGACTTCTTAAAAAAACTATGTAAAGTTTCATTTTGAAGAAAAGGAAGCAAATAATATGATACATGACTAAAGTAAAATTCTGTCCATCAGTCCCTTGTCCCAGCTAAAATAAAAATTAATTCAAAATAACTCTAAAGGCTAAAATTAACTATTTGTACAATTTAATCTATGGTTTATTCAAAATATATCTGCAAGATATGGCATGAAATATAATTATATCCATCCATTAGTCTTCTGCCTTACTTCCCCACAGTGAGGTTATGGGGGAGCAGCCTAAGCAGAGAACCCCCCACCCAGTCAACTCCTTCAGTTTATCTGAGGGAACACTGAGGCGTTCCCAGGACAGCCAAAAGATATAATCTCTCCAGTGTGTTGGTCTACCCTGGGGCCTCCTCCCAGTAGAACATGCCCGGAACACCTTGCCCAGAAGGTGCCTGGGAGAGATCCTACTCAGATAACCTGAGGACAAGCGTCACAGACTTGACTGCATAAATAGATAATGAAATTAATCATAATTAACATTTACTTGATGTATGCCACGTTCTTGCTTATAATTTTCATGACTGCTTGGCTGGTGCATCGTTATGACTTGTGCGATGTAATTATCTCCTTGCATTTCATACTGGCTGGTCCAGGTTATCCTATATTAAAGAAGTAAAAAGTATTTGGAGAATTCAAATAGCTCAAGATCATGTCACTGAGTTCCTTCCAAAGAACAATTGGCTATTTGACTGCACCTTTGACTGCACCTTGTCATTCTCTTCATTTTTTTTTCTGCACTAGTTTCCTTGTCTTCCTTGTTTACACTTCCTGTTTCATTTTGGTAATTGTTCTTCCCTGCATGCTTCCTGCACCTTAACTTGCTGTCTCTGTCTCCGCTCTGCAATTCCCGATTGTTTCCACTTATTTCTCGTTTTCATCTAAGTCTGATTTCCTCTCACTGAAACCTCCTGGAGCTCGGCAATTCATCCATTTAACCCAAATTAACATTGACTAAATAGAGAACTTCCTTTTCGAACATTTGTTGAGAAAATGTGTTTTTGTCTATAGTAAAATTCCTCCCTGGGATGACATTAATTTAGAGGAGGATCTTTCCTCTAAATTAATGTCATCCCAAGGAGGAATTTATAGAAGTAAAGTATTTATTTTTTCGAGGCTGGAAATCAGTTTCTTGATGGCATTTTTATTTTCAAACTTTTTTAAGCTCCTTGCCAGTTTATATTCTTGGCTACTGGACATATTTTCTCATCAGGAATCACTGTGAATGTTTTTAGTATTCATGAGTTTATTTCCTCCTCTGAGTCTTATCCTGTGTGACATCATGTCTTCCCCACGTGATGCAGTTTCCTTGTGTCTTAACTACCTATTTGAGCAAACACAAAACATTGCTGCATCTATCCACCCAGTAGGCTACTTCTCTGAACAGCTTCCATGCACAGATACATACATGCTTGCTTGCTTGCTTGCTCTGTTGGTGTGGTATGTCCAGTGCCAGCTCCTCATTAGCCAGTTTGCAGGTCAGTAACAAACATGAGTGCATTGCATATTCTTCCTTCAGGGCATGGCTGACGAGTGGAGATGCCATTTTCCCCACTGGTCTTGCAGCAACAGGAGCAGCAGCAGCAACAGGAGCAGCAGATAAGGTTCTCATTTTAGATTTAAATCATGGCCATCTGCTGTTTTGGGGAAAGTTTATCCTGCAATGGAAGTCATTATACTTTGCCAGGGCTGTAAGGGACTTTGTGGAGAAAGTTTGAAGGCGATATGTGTGTGTGCTGGCATTGGAGAGCAGTCCTTATTTTTAGAACTCAGCATTTGGCAGGTATGGCTTCGCATCACAGCAACTGGTGAACATATGCATGGCTTTCTGTCTCATTGAGTGGGTGGCTCACAAGTAGATTATACCGCATCGCAAATTTTATTTATTTATTTTTAAACATGCTTATTCAGAAGGCATGGCTAACATACAGCTGGTGTGAACAGAGCTGTTTAATGGAGGGTACAGTAATTCGGCGTTATTTATAGCTGGTTTGTTGTCACTTCTATGCATTTCCTAATGCATTCTAGGCTCCAGGGCCCTGCATTGTTTAGCAAGTTCTGTGAGTGGTCTTGTAGAATGATAAGGCTTTAACATATTTCAGCACACAAATAAACATGTGCAAACAAATGGCCTAGATTCTTGCATACACATCCACAAACATGAACACATGCGTGCTAACGTACTGAGCACAATCCCATGCACGTAGACCTTTTGAAGTTGAGCAAAAACACCAAGATGGGGGTGTTTTTGAGAACATGATGTTACACACTGAATTCCAAATCTGTTCGCTTGGTTTTGTGTTTACTGTTCACGCTCCCTCAAGCAGCCAATTTTTTATCTGCAAGGCAAAGTGTTGCCAAAAAGCTTCAAGCATAAATCCTCCAGAAGAATGAATTGCTCACTGTTGGCATGGTCTGATTGTCCAACCATGTGTCTCTTTGAAGGGGCTAAATGAGGCTAGATGACGTGATTAGTGGGAGTAAATGAGACAAATGTTTGGACGGTCTTTGATATAAATGATGCGATGTATTCTTGTTTTTTTTTTTTTTTTTTTTTTAAGATTTAAATGTACACTAAGAATAAATCTGTTTCATTCCAAGCTTGGAATATTTCCCACAAATGTGGCTATTGTGGCTCTGTGCATGATGCTAACTTTGAACATGACGCCTCCTTCAACAAATTCACAGCAACGAGGATGAAACAGTGTATCAGGGACAAACAGCCCAGGCCTCCTACAGCTTTTCAGAACATGACTTTTTACGTAAAACATTTCAAACGCTTGCCTGAATCTGATCAAAGGTAAAAATTAGGGGTGCAACGATACGCAAAATTCACGGTTCGGTTCGATACTTTGGTGTCACGGTTCGATATTTTTGCGATACAAAAAAAATGTTCATGCCTTTTTAATTTGTCATTTATTAAAATTATAAATATATATTTTAACTCAAAAGTACAGTTTTTAAATTTAATGTTGCTGAAACAACAAAGTAATAAAAAAATAAATATATCTGATCGAGAAATCACTCATCTTTGGAAAAAGAGAGTTTATTACAGAGAATTGGCTCTTTCCAAAATAAAAGCTATACTATAGCCTTCTTCTGGGCTACATTCTCAGCAGCATATTAAACATATCAGGTCCCCATAAGGAGAATCATGTGCTAACGGCTGTCTAAATGACTCGGGTAAAGTTTGTAGCATGTGTGCTTGTTGTTTTTGTCTGCTTCCACTTGTCTTTGCACTAGGATGATGTCGGAGTAAATGTGCAGTCATATTCATTGTGTTCCCACTAGTGCTGTCAGCGTTAATCTCGTTGAAATGACGTTAACGCCACAACACGGCAAATCTCCGTTAACGAGCTACCGCCAGTGTTGCCAACTCCTCAGTAAGGAAAATCGCTATTGGTTGTCCTAAAAGTCGCTAGAAGTCGCTAAATGACGTCATCGCCTAATTTGCATAATTGGTCATGCTAATCTAATTGTAACCTATGTTGTTGGAGAGAGAAATAACATCGTGGAAGAGACATAAAGTGAGTAAAAAACGTCCTAAATGCATTTAGAGTTTATTTAGAACTACAAATTAAATTTCTTTTAGCAATTATTGTTTTTTTTAATGTCACAATTCCAACCCTGCTCCTTTACCCGGGCTTGGACCGGCAAAAGTGACCCGAAATAGGCACTCTGGTGGAGTTACTTTGTGTGTGTGTGTGTTTATAAGTAGTTTTAAACCTTGTGATCCACAAAACAGCATAAGATTAAAAGAGTAAAAGAAGAACTGACTGCGTTACAGCACCCGCTGCTTGTTGAGAGTAAAAGCGATACGCGCTTTCACGTCTTTTTTTAGCGACTTTTTTTCTAAAAAAAGTCGCTAAGGGGTCTGAGAACTCGCTAAATATAGCGACAAAGTCGCTAAGTTGGCAACACTGGCTACCGCGGATCGCCCCGTATGTGCGGCTGGACGGCGTCAACATGTTAACAAGCTAACTGCGCTAACGCACTAGTTCCCACCAATGTAATTGAGCATTGCGTGGCACATCCGACATACTGTTTTACTTTTGTCCATGACGCGCTTACCTTCAGGGTCATACTTCACATGAAGACCAAAATAGTTCCAAACGCCAGATCTGAATGAGGGTGGGGGAGATTCAATTTGCCATGTTGCAACGAGCTTTGCTTCTGTCTCGCTAGCTTGCGCCGCGTTCAGTGGATCTGCGCTCGACAGTGCAGCCTAGGCGGATAAGTCGAACGCAGATCCACTGAGCTCTCAACACAGACAGCATCGTCAGAAAAAAAGTTGATAAAATAAATTAAAAATTTTGTATTGTTCGATACATATGCGTACCGAACCGAAAGCACTGTATTGAACGGTTCAATATCGATACGAGTATTGTTGCACCCCTAGTAAAAATATTTAGTAGCTGCAAGAAAGATACTGGTAAGTCACTCCACTTTAATGGTGGACCATTTAATTGAACTCTGTCTTTTGATCTTAGATGGAAAGAATAAAGGCAGAGACCATGTTGATGCCAGACTGAAACCAATTGCACACATGGCATATATAACTCAGCTGGCTTCATCTGTCTGTTGAAGTTATCATTCTATCATTTAGATATTAGTTATTTTTAGTGTTCTTAATGTACTCAGGTGGTGGAGGTGGATTTTCAGAGTCTTTTCTGTTATTAAAAGTTGTTTCAGTGATCGCCAACAGCCCTTACAAGTCGTTGGAAAGCATTCAGATGCTTTTGGCATCTGCTGCCAGATTCATGTGTTTATATGTGAATCTGTGGACAGCTTCACATGTAAATAAGTTCCCAGGATGTTGATCTCTGTAAAAATTAGCCATAATGGCCGTTCCAGGCAGCTACTTTCCATGTTTACAGTCAGCATCAGAGACAAGTGCTTGCAATGATTGCATCCGTCAACACTTTTTGCTCTATTCTTTTGACCCATAGAGGCACAATTGCTACATTTATGGGAGACACGACAGGTTGAAATAAACTTGAATTATCTTTTAATGTGGAGGAAAATGTCTGCAGAGGTGCACAGAATGGTGTCACTGGTAATTGCAGGCTGCAGAGCCACTCAGAGTAGCTGATGTTCACACTGTCCAAATCACTACAATATTTATGCAGACACAGCATCATTAAGAAATATCAAGCAACTGGATGTTACTGTGGGTATACACTTTATACTTGGAGTAGGAGGTACGTATACGAGGCAGCTGAGAGTAGAGGCGAGAGCAAAGTGAAGACAAGCAGTAAATGGCCAACCCAGGCCTCTGCTATAGTGTTGTGGAGAATTAGGGGTCTGCTCAACCTCTTGTTTTACATTTTAAATATGTTGGTGTGTGTGTGTGAGCACGTGTGCCACAAAGGGGGTTTGACCTATTCGGCTAATGGCTGTTAAACAATCCTGCAGATATCATGAAGACACTTGCTGTCCAACTCATGGCCCAAGTTCCTAAATAGCAAAATTCAATTCAGTTTTATTTATATATAGCACCAAATCACAACAACAGTCACCTCAAGGTGCTTAAATATATAATCATGTAACAATCTATAAATAAGTCCAAAAATTAACATGGTGGCAGAGTAGCTATTGCGATCCCATTATAACACAGATTCTTCTTGCTGGCATCTCTTTTTCGTAACCAGGTCTATTCCAAAAAACGACTACCAACTCAAATAGCAACAAATTCTTAAACATCTTCAACAATATGCTTTTTGTTAGAGCCAAAAAGAGCCATAAATAAAACTGCTACTGCTGTTACTAGTCAAAGTAACAGGTGTCTAGTTCATGTATTTATCATTACACAACACAAAAAAATATAATTAAATACAAGCTCCACTCCTTTTCTGCTAATCACAAAGTTAAAATATTACACTAAATCAATGAACCTTATTTGTATAGCACCTAATGAGTTGATTCATGTCAAAATAAGCAGATGTTCAAATGCATTTGAACAGCTGCTTAACTGGAACACCAAAGACAAAAACAGTGATAAATCATGATATTGAGCACTAATTTCAAGCTTTAAGCTAACTTTTTTATTCAACAAAAATGACAGTAATCAGAAACACGTGCAACTCCAGCTCTGTACCTGAGTCAGTACACTGACAGTTGTGTTTCCTAGAGGCCATGTCAGATGCGATTTTCTGGCCAATGTCTCTTTGTAACAAGAAGGATTAACCAGGACACCAGGAGGCAGAATAAAAGTCCTAAAATCCAACCGTTTGATCAAGACAGACAGAGGAAGCAAACAAATGAGGGAAACAAAAGCTTCAATCAAAAAATGAAGCTCCTAGACGGGCTTAAATTACAAACAAGAGAGATACAAAGATAAAGAATATATAAAAAAAAATATATAAACACTGTAATGATCTAGATGCTGGGGAATAGAAGGTAGCAGGTACATAGTGAGTGGGGAGTGACTGGCTAATTGGAAATAGGTAGAAGGAGAACATAGATGAGATCACTCAGGGGCATCCAATCACAAAGGAGGGAGACAGGAAGTAAATAACAGGAAAACCCGACATCATGACACACCTGTCTAATACCTCCCTTGGCTTTGGTGCTAATGGTACACTTTTCTCAGTACTCATATGTCAGACCACACCTATCTCCTAGCCCAAGCTTCATTTTCACCTCTACTACATACCAGAATGGTTTTGTCACTGTCTCTTGTACTAGTGTCACACAGTAAGAAAAATTAATAGTACACAAATGTCTTTCCATGAATCTTTAGCCTGAAGCAGGAAAAGGTACAGTATGGAAAGAACAGGCATTCTAAAATACGAAATGTTTGTTGGCCAACAAGCATCAATTTGCATATGTTACACTGAAAAGTATACATATGTTCACACACATATGCCCGAGTTATTATTCCAATCACTGAGACACACGCCCTCGAGCTGAAGTGCAACCTCATTAAAAGAACATGATGCAATTTGGATCAAATGTTGATAAGAAGCCACATTAGCTTGCCCATAAGGGACCCATCCATAGTGATACTGTGTGCATTGTGCCAGGCACGCTATGTACTCCCGGCTGTGTAACCACATCAATTGAGGGGCAATTCAGTCCTTTCCTGCAGGACAATTTAATCCTCATTTTCCACGGAGAGTAGAGTGCTTCGTCCTGCAAAATCTAATAAGCACTGTACTGCTCTAAGGAACTACCCCACCACAGCAGCGGGCTTAGATGTAACACCAAATAACAACTGAAGGCCAAATTTTCTAAAGCTTCCAGGTGAAAGTGAGATGAGTGCACCTGAGCTTAACCTGTGGGGGTCTACAGCCACATATTTCCTTCAATAGAGTGATCATTTGTCTTCCTTACTCTTAAAGGTACATGTTTAATTAGTTAGAGACTGAATCAGGATTTATGCTTATCGGGGTTTTGGGGCATTAGGAAAAACTAATTCTCCCATATGTTAAAAGGCTAAATGATACCGCCCTACCTACTGCTGCTGTCTTTATCCACTAACTCCAGTTTTTCTCACTTGGCTGTAGCACTAATGTCACACATCTCCAGCCACTTCCATCCCCATCTACGCCTTCTCTTCCTCTACCTCTTTCTCTCCTCTCTCATTATCGCTCTCTTGTGTCTTGGCCTGGACTTGTTCTCACTGTTTTAGTATCGATTGGAGGCTCCCTCTTGAGCACGGGCCTGCCTGTGTCTGATCTAACGGAACCGAGATTTGTTCACATTTCTCTTCGCATCCCTGATGGGATTTTCTTCAAAATGTCTCAGCACCTGATGTTGAATTTTCTTTATGAAACCCCACAGCCATCTGCTTACTTTCAATTAGAAACAGAACGCATGACATTTCCTTCAATTGATTAAGCGCCGGCGTGTGTACGTGCCTGGAGGGTGTGCTTCAAAGTGTGTGGAAATGCGTTTAGCTTCCTTTAAAGGAGCTGAACAGAGAATTCCTATCATTCTCCGCCTCCATGTAAAGTCGGAATACATATAACATCCGTACAAAAGGCTTGTGTGGACATATTTTTTATTCAGACTCAGGCTTCAAGCTGCTCTAAATGCCCCATTTAAGACATTTTATTCAGACTCTATCATAGCAGATATCCCTAATACAGTCGTCTGAGACACACAGCTAAGGCACTGTTGTGGCTGGTAAATATTATGTGTTGCTACATGATGAGCGTGATGATGCTTTATGTGGGACAACAAATACATCAAGATTGAAAAGAATATAAAGGTATAGTTTAAAAAGAACATTAGACTCGACCACACCCTTCTTTTGAACCTAGCCTTTATTTTGAGATCATCTACAGAGGTGTTTAGTTTATGTCTGTGACACTTTCCCCAGTGACTGCAGACATCCTAACAGAAAGAAATACCTGTGTCTCTAGGATCACATTTTGCCTCAGTGACACACACACACACACACACACACACACACACACACACACACACACACAATTGACTCAATGTGAAAACAAAACCAGCCTTGCTGTCACAGCTGGTAATAAGTCCTAATAAACAGACAAAAACAAGATAAGGAGAACTCATATTCAGAGAGACAGGAGTGTGTGTGTGTGCGCGCGTGTGTGTGTGTGTGTGTGTGTGTGTGTGTGGGTGGGTTTGTGTGGTTGATGTGTAGTATTCCTTACTTCGAATTATGGATATTGAGTCGTGAGCAAAGGCTGTTGTTTATAAAAGACAGCCGTTGCTTCTCGGTCTGAGGAGCGGAGCCAGTGTGGAGGTGCCTTACACCTGCATTCTTTCTGGGAGCCAGCAGGGGGTGAGTCATTTGATATCAACAAAGAAGTCCAGTTGTATATACGTTCACTGCAAGACAGTCCTTCAGCCTTGATTTATGACCCCTCTAAACATGCCTCTGTTGAGTTAAGTCAACAGTTTTAGTTCTTGCTGAATACAGTGGGGCTAATTAAGCAACTTATAAATAAAGTGTATGCTGCTGTATGAGAATATAGTGTCTCTCAGTTCCTCAGTGAGACCTCTTGTTGGTTACAGTTGGTTTTAAAATACCAAGTTTGTTAGAGCAAAAAACTTTAGCTTAAGACTTCACAATAGGACTTGACTAGCCTCCGAATTACTTGCATACTACACAAATGAATGCAGAGCATATTTCTTTAATCAGAGTTTTCCAAACGCTGCTAAAAAAATTCAAGCCTGAAGAGAAAATACTTAGATGCAAGACGATTCAAGATGCACGTCATTAAAAATGTAACACTGTTGCGAGATGATTCCATTTGCTCAAAACAACAAATGACAGTGACACATGTTGTGCATTAAGATGAGATACATCAGTAAGGACATTTTCAAAATATGTATTTTTATTTATTTTTTAAAGGAAGTTTAATATTGGAAGTGAGAGATTTCAGTATGCAGAGAAAGGAGAATGCGTTCAAGGTATGAGAAAGAAATTGTAAGGTTTGCTTGTCTTTTGAAAAGATGAATGATTTGATCCCATTTTGATGTCATCTCCTGTTCTTTTAATGTTACTATGCTTAAAATATTAAAACAGTAGCATGAAACTGTCTATTTTGATGGATAATAAGCTATTCTCCAAGGACTTTAGTTGTCATGCAACCCTGCTCTGCTGCTGTTCTTGACAGGACTATGATGTTTCAAACTTCAAGCAATATTAACTGTGTATTCATATGTGTAAAGCAACTTATGTGTGAAGTTTAAGTGCCAAGGCTTTGCTCAGTTGCTGTCTTTTCAGATGTGGCTCAGAGACTCACTGAACTGACACTGGAAATGTAGCTTTAAGCGCATCTTGACACCCAAATGTCAGCTTCCCCTATGCGAAATGGTGTCTGTCTCCAATTACTGTTTTTATTCACACCACTATTGGACATCTTTCTAAGTGGATATACTTAGATGGGGGACAAATATGCTAGAAGTATAAGAGCTGTAATAATGCTTCACAAATGATATACAGTGCCAATTATTGTGCGATTGAAGATTTGATCAAAAAGAATGCAAAAATGTGGCCTTTAAAGGTAAAACAATAGTGCAGCCTTAAACGATTGTCTTCATGATCATGCTTTAGTTCAGTTTTATTATGTTTACCTCAAGCACACAGTTGTGGCTGCCATATCTTCCTGCTTCTCACGTGGGATAACCAATCACAAGACAATTAGCTGACAAAGGGAAAAGGGAAGAAGAAAAATAAGGCAATTTTTTAAAATCATCCTAACAGCATAACAGCTGTCTTCAGGTTTCTTTAGAATATTTCCACAGTTTATGTGGTTAAACTGAAGCTTTAGGTGTGAAATATTAGACCTGAAACTATAGACCGTGCCTTGACATTGCTTTCTAGCAAAGAAAGTTTATGCTTTATTTAGATTGACAGTAACTTCGCAACAGGGGTCTGCAGCAATCCAATTGTCTGCAATATTTCAGTCAATAGAAAAGCCCAGATGCTGCAAATAATAAGTCTGAATTTTCTCTCGGAGTTAGTGCTCTATTTGCCACAAATAATAAAGTGTCCGACCGAGTGATGGGTAACAGTTATTTGACATTTAATTATAAAGCAGCTGAGTTTTGCAAGGAACTAGGACACATTGTCCATCAAAGTGAAAAGGAGTTTGAAGTCTGCAAGAGGGAGGAGAGGATAAATTGGGGCAAGCTTGGCCACAAAGACGAGCCGTCAGTCACTGGCCTCATTTGTGATCCACAGTTCACACCTGCCACCCCTCGTGACATGTCTCTTTCTGTCTCCCACATCAGCTACTGTATATACCGCATGTGCCCAATATGCTAGCATATACAGTTGCAGGAACCCTTTGAGATTTTGTATATATGACCTAAATCATTGAATTTTCACATATTTATTTTTTTTTTTTGTGTGTCCCGTTTGGATCTTTAGCCATCAGAATTGTTGTCTTAAGGCCAAGAAAGATGCCAAGCGGATTTATTTTACCAAGTGGATCATCATGGCCTTGCCATATTGGTCCATTTGATTGACCTTTATTATAATTATGAATTTATTTTATTTTCGGTTGCTACAAACGGGACAGACATGACTGGGGGATAGGACAGGGAGAAAGAATGAAAGAAAGAGAGGGAGAGAAAGAAAACCAAAGGGGAGAAGAGATGGTGAGAAGGGGGGGAAGAAAGAAACAAAAACACCTGGATCACCTGTATGGAGAAAAAAAACAGAAGAGAAAGCAAACAAAAAAGAGCAACATAATAAAAACAGCACCATCACAATAAACTAGCTAGCAGTAGATAACAGTAGATACTAAATATTAAACGATATTGTGCAGCACGCAAGATAGACAGCGCACAATGTGCTTTGAGGCAGCAGCCAAGAAAGGTGTAGTCCGCGTCTGTGAACACCCGTGTGTACACCTGTGTGCATACCTGTGTGGATCAGCATGCTTGTATTCCAAAGGTTTCTCCATGTAACGATCTGCTAGGGAGTGTGGGGAGCCATAGCCCCGTCCACCAGGGTATGAAGCAGGTATGGAGGAGATCCAGGCCCCAGATATCCAGAGGCCCCAGAGTACAAGGACCCGAGGAGGACCACCAAAGGGGGGGAACCGTGCCACCCTCCTGGGAAGAGCTGAGTAGAGCCCCAAACGAGAGGTCACCCCGCAGCTACGGAGCAGAGGCCAGAGGGGGTTGCAGTGGCGTGCCCGCGGGCTCTGCCGGCAGCCAGCTGTGCCAGAGAGGACCGAGCTTCAGGCCCAGAGGCCAGAGGCCTGAGGGCATCCCATCCCCCGGAAGGAGCCCAGCCGGGCCGCAGGCGCCCGGCCCCGCCAATCGGCCACCAGGAGTGAGCCGGTACATACATGAGCGCCCAGCCCCAGACGACAAGGACCACCAACACACCAACGTCTGAGGGCATCAGCCACCGGCAGGGAGTGTGGTGAGGGGAGATAGGCCTCCGTACTTTAGAGGGCCTGAGATGTACCCAGAGAGGTTGAGTCTAAGACCCAACCTGACATATAGACACAGACAAACAGGCACACGCGGACACAAACGTGCATTCCCACCCCATATGCCCAACCAAATACTCGGCACTCACCCAACATGTAGACAGACACAAATAGACACTGCACAGACAGTCGCACTCCCCAAACATACTCTATATCCCAGGTCCAGGTACCCCCGCCCTCAGAGGGGCAAGCCGCACCTAGACCCAGGAGATGTAACCCTTCTCTCTGGGGTGGAGGCAAGCGGACCACCTCCTTATCTGCAGTAGCAGGGAGGCCCCGCATCCCAGACCCCAGTCTGATGGCCAGCACCTCCTCCCAGCCCCCCAGCCCTGACGGCTAACAGAACCGGGGTGAGTGAAGACCTCAAACCTCCCTACGCCCGCTCATATGTAGTGTTGCTGTGTGCTGTTCTAAAGTGCATTTAAAACTCAGGAGAGCATGGTACTAGCTTCCTCTCAGAGAGCAGCACGGCTCCTCCCGAAAACCCTTAGTGTCTAAATGCATTTAAAATTGAGGGTAGGGCACCAGCGCCAGAGGTGGGTTGGAGTACACCGACCATCCTCTGGATGCTGTAAAACGTGCCCACCCCCAAGGCCCTATATGTATGTGTTATGTGAGAGTGTGAGTAATGTGGATGTCTAGGTTGCAGAATAAAATTGAGGCACAGGCGGCCAGAAGGGGACAGAGGGGGAGTGCCTCCCCTGCACCCTGGTGACATACCTGCACCCCAAGCCCTGCGTGTGTGGGTGGGTGTGGTAGAGCGGGAATAGGGAGGCAGCTGAGGATGGGGAGGGAAGAAAGGGAGGGGCAAGCGGCCCCTCCCTGGGGCCAGCTCCCCCACTGACCCCAGTAGGCACACCCACACTCTGGAACCCACCAGGGCAAGGGGGCCCAGGCCCATCCGGACCGGGGCCTGCAGCAGCAGCACCGCCCAGCCCCACAGAGTCCGGGGCAGCCCACCCAACTCCACCCCAGAGAAAACTGCACCCACCCCATCATCCAATCATCTCCCAAACTACACAAGACAATAGACACCCAGGTTGAGTTCATTCTCCACCTCTCCTATATCTCTCCCCCCACCTGCAGAGTGAGCTCCTGTAGTGAGGAGACCACCTGCAAAGGTATAACAACCTCCCCACCAGTTAGAGAGCCCCCTAGTTGGGCCGATGCACCAGAGGTCCCCCGCACTGGGGCTGAGCCCCCCTGCACCCACCCGCCCACTGCTCCGGCGACACAACAGCCAGGACCCAAGCACCCAAGGCCCGGCCAGCACCCCAGACCAGGGGGCGGAGCACCCCCAGACCCCCAAGCCTCCACGCCCGTCCCGGACCCTCCCAGGGGCAGCCAGGCTACCAGGCCAGTAACCAACGTCCGCCAGCACAGACCCTCCCCCATCTCCGCTGTACGCAGCCACAAGGAAAACACCATCTAAGAGCCCCCAGAGCTCCTAACCAGGTCATGGCCACATCCCCCAGGTTAGGCCCTCTAGGGAAACGTCCCTAGGGACTCCCCAGACGCCCTAAGGCCGTCCCTTATCAACCACAATAGCGAAGGCAGGACCAAACCATGACCCCCCACCCCCACTAGGTGATGAAGCCGATCAAAGGAGCCCAAAGGGATTGATCAAATGTGATGGCAGAGGTTGTGTCAAGACTAATGTGATCTATTAGATGGTTTTTATATTGGTTAGAATTAAGATTATTTTTATTTTTCCAGTTAATGACGACCATTTTCTTGGGCCGTACATAGGGCCGTAAAAACAACGTGGGCTGTGTTTATTTCTGCAGTGACCTCATCCAAGTTGCCCAGCAAGCATACTAAAGGGGAGGCTGGAATGTTACATTTCAGACACTTTGATAAGTCTTCACATATCTCACGCCAAAATTTCTGAACTGGTGGACAGAACCAAAGAGCGTGGATGTAATTGTCCGGTGTATTTGCTGTGCAGTGTGAGCAGTTGTTGGAAGGCGTATAGCCCATCTTGAACATCCTATGACCAGTATAGTGCACTCTGTGTAATATTTTGTATTGTATTAATTGCAAACTGGGATTTCTGATCCATTGAAAGGTTTTTAAGCATATCTGAGACCAAAGGTTTGGGTCTAAGTTGATTGATAAATCTGCTTCCCATTTTGCAATAGGAAGGGATATTGATTCATCTATTTTAGAAAGTGTTCTGTATATTTTAGACAATAATTTGGGGGGATTTAGACTAAAAAATTGTACCACACTTGGTGGTGTTTGTAATTCAGCTTCACTGGGATTAAATTTCTTTTTTACTATGGATTTAATTTGTTGATATTCCAAAAATCGTTTCTTGTTGATCCCATATTGTGTAACTAGTCTGTCAAACGAAATAAAGTCTGTTCCTTCCAACATATGTTCCAAGTATTTAATTCCTTTGCAACTCCAATCTGGAAAGTTTATCATATTATTGTTTTGTAATATGTCCGGATTGTTCCAGATAGGTGTACGTTTGCATGGGATTAATGAAGACTCTGTCATTTTTAGAAACTCCCACCATGCTGTCAGAGAAGAGCTAATATTGATGCTTTTAAAGCATTCGTGTCGTTTGATGTTTGAGCTGATAAATGGTAGGTCTGAAATTTCTAGGTTATTACATAGTGCCTGTTCTACATCTATCCAAGGTTCATCTAAGAGGGTGTGTTTAAACCATCTAGAGATGAACTAAAGCCTGTTGGCTAAAAAATAGTGATTAAAGTTAGGCAGATCTAATCCTCCTTTATCCTTGGTCCTTTGTAGTGTTTTTAAGCTGATACGTGGGGGTTTATCTTTCCAAAGGAATTTAGAAATATACGAGTCTAGAGATCTGAACCAATCTTGTGATGGCTTATTTGGGATCATTGAAAATAAATAGTTTATTTTTGGCGGCGACCCTTCCCATGAGTGATATGGGTAAAGATTTCCATCTAGCCAGGTCGCCTTCTACTGTCTTTAAAAGTGGGATGTGGTTTAATTTAGTTAATTCTGAAAGTTTAGGAGAGACATTAATACCTAAATATTTTATATTTCCACATTGCAGTGGGGAAGGAGAAGAATTATGGAAGGAGCAATTAATCGGAAGAACTGTTGATTTCGACCAGTTAATTGAATAATCTGAGACACTTGAGAAAGAATTTATCAATGCAATTACCCCAGAGATATTGGTTTGTGAGTTTTGGAAAAAAAGTAACACATCATCTGCATAAAGGCTGATTTTATGTTCTATATTCTTACATTTTATGCCCTTACTTGTTGTAGCCTGTCTAATTGCTGCTGCTAGTGGTTCAATAAAAATTGCAAACAGTGAAGGGGAGAGTGGGCATCCCTGCCTGGTGCCCCTCAGAAGAGAGAAGCTGGAGGATGTTTGGTCATTTGTTCTGACACAAGCTGTTGGGGAGTTATATAATATTTTTAACCAGTTTATGAAAGAGGGTCCAAAACCAAATTTATGTAAAGTTGCAAATAGAAATTTCCAGTTAACTCTGTCAAATGCTTTTTCTGCATCTAAAGAAAATATTATGGTTTCAGTGTTTTTACTGCATGAGTAGTCTATTAAATTAAGTAATCTACGTGTATTTGTTGATGAGTGCCTACCTTTTATAAAACCAGTTTGGTCAGGATGAATTAAAAGGGGGGTTATTTTCTCTAATCTCTTTGAGAGAGCTTTGCAGATTATATATTGGACGATAGCTTGAAGGAAATACAGGGTCTTTGCCTGGTTTTTGTAAGAGACTGATATTTGCAGAGTTCATATTTGGTGGTAGTCTACCATTTTCTTTGATTTCCTGCAACATCCTGTGAAAAACTTTTCACATATTTCTAAAAGATTAACCAACTAAATATTTTACTTTATTTCGTAATTTTCTTTTAACCTTCTAGGACCAGGCATCCACATATGTGGATATCACATTTTGGGTTGTCTAGACCAAAATACTAAATTTTGCTCTACAAGGGCCTGATATCCATTTACGAGGACATTATACTGCCACTGTTCTATCAAAATTTAAAGCGAATGTCCTCATATATATATCCTCTCATTTTTCTCAGAAACAAAAATCAGGTAAAAAAAAAAATTAAATCTGGTAATTCTTTGGTCCCAATCAGCCCAAGTAGCAAAGAGAAATTAAAAATGCATGCCATGAAAGAGTTTGGGTCTTAGGAGGTTAATGGGATTTAATCAAATTTACAACACACATTTGAGGAAGCTTAACTTGCTATGAACAACTATTCTTTAGAAATCTTTAGAAAAACAGTCACTGATGCTCATAAGGTGTTAGAAGGTTACAAAACTCTAAAGAGCTCTAAATCACTAAAGGGCTTGGAGTCTACCTGCCCACATTCAGCTGGTCTGGGAACAGAAAGGAAAAGAAACACAATTATTAATCATCCTTAGGAGCAATGGAGCAAAAAGCATCAGTCCAAGAAGCAGGGCATGTAATAGTCTGGGAGGTCACAAAGACACCCCAGGTAATGTCTAAGCAACTAAAACCCCTCCCTTACTGATGAATGTTCACAAGGTCACCATCCGAATAACAAAGGTGTGCATCACAGGATGCAAGGAGAAAGAACTGCTCTTCAAAAAGAACACTGCTGCCCATCTGTGGTTCGCTAAAGATTACAACTAGAAGACAGCTTGAATTAATTTTATTGGACTGAAAGACCTGAAGGGAATTCTTTGGTTTCAGTGAGAAGCATTATGTTTGGAGGAAGGAAAACACCACAGGTTTATCCCATCTGTGAAGCATGGTCCATTCCTGCATTTGCTGCATCATGGCCAGGACGGCTTGTCAAGGAAAGTGTCAAGACATCTGTCTGAGAACGCAATATCAAGAGAAAGCGAGAGGCAGAGCAAAGCAGTGACCCGAAGCACACAGATGGTTCTACCAAAGAGTGGTTAAAGAAAAATAAAGATGTTTGGAAGTGATCACGTCAAAGTTCTGATCACAGCCCATCACAACTGTTTGGGAAGTTCCTGTGAAAAAAAAAACATAATTGCAGCCACAACACTGTCACTGCAGCAGTCACTGACATGTATAATTGCAGCTTTTATATTCATACCAGTTACTCAGAGCAAATGTATACATTTGATATGTGGTGCTGTGTGAATTTTCAATAAATGAAAACCCTTCTCCAATAATATTTAACTACATTTGTGTAATTAAATTCTCTGTTTTTAGCTGCAGCACGTCTGTGAAAAATTATTGCATTGTATGTCGTTTTTAAGCAGAAATGTAGTTTTTTTTCCCTGTAAAGGTACATTTGTGATAAAAAAAAAAAATTGTCTTACACATGTACCAAAAGACAAATATGTCCAAAAAGAAACTGAAGACTTGCTTGCACACACACAGATTCTTGTCTCTGAAGTCCAGCTGTAGGGCCTGCTGCACTTTGTTGAACTCCCATGATATTAGCAGTCCGCCTCTGGGTATCTCCTCTACTATAGCCCCCTCCATTTCATCCTCCACCCACTTCTCTCCATCTTCCTTTCTTTGTTTTCTGCCTGTCAGTGAAACATGTGCGCTCAGAACTGCACCAGCAGCATCTTCATTTGAAGTTACTGAAGATATCCAACCATACGTAGGTTTCCAGTCCAGTGAAATGTGCATGTTCATAATACGAATTATTTGACTTCTGCTTTTTGCCAAGACAGTATCTTTAGAAACCTATGCCTCAGGTAAAGCTTTACTAACAAACAGTTGTAATAGCACAGAACAATGTAATGTGGGTATAGACAAAAAGACAGGATATACATTTCTTTATACTCTTCCCCCTGCAAGAATAAGTTGCTTTGCCAAGGAGGCGGGTGGCATTCAATTCTCTCTGCTGCATTGCTTACGGCAGGAAGGACCAGTGAAATACATAATTTATTATTCTGTTTTGCATTGATTCATTGCATCCATTGACATTCATGCATAATAGACGTGGATGTGAAATCAGTACTCTGGAGGGACAAGAAGAAAGCCTACCATTGTTGTTGTTGGTGATGCTTTTTCAGTTTTTTGTTTTTCACTTTTTGGGAAGAGGCACTGAAGCAAACCTTTAAACCAAACTGAGCAAGGACCTGGGGCTGGGCCTGCGGGGGGTTTGGTGGTCCCAGGGTTTCAAGGCAGTTTCCATGACAAACAACAGCTGGATCCATCATCTTGAATTGATTGCTGCACTGCAGTATATCTGTACTGTGCTTATTTTGAGACAAACCCCTTTCAACTTGCCTGTTTTTATATGATATTAAGTGTGTATTGTGTGATGCGTGTGTGTGTGTGTGTGTATTGTGTGATGCGTGTGTGTGTGTGTGTGTGTGTGTGTGTGTGTGTGTGTGTGTGTGTGTGTGTGTGTGTGTGTGTGTGCGCGCGCATGGTGTGTTATGCCTGATATTTTAAATGAAAGATATGGCATGGTAGAATTCTTCAACGATGGCGGTTGCCAAGGCCCATTAAACAGCTAAACTTGGAAACATACAGACCAGTGATGTTGCTGGGTTTAATGATAGTTTCAGCAATGTGGTTGCAGGCATATCATCTCATTATTTAAATTAAGATGCAGGTAAGTAGGTAAATAGAAGTAGATATTTCTCATTTTTCTAGACTTCCTGGGTTCATAATGTGAATTAGCATGGCATTTGTTCAAGTGGTGGGAAGAGCCAGACACAGTGTGTTGGTATTCTGGATTGAGCCGTACTGTTAAATTACAGAATGATGTAATCGTTTTTTTTTTTTTAGATTTGTGTGCTTAGGGTGTTTTGTTTTTTTAAACGTGGTGACCACTGGAATCAAAGTAATTATTCTCTTCCTAATTAGTGATTTAAAGAGATAATGAAATAGTCAGAGTAGACTTGTTTACGCTCTATAATCAGCACCGTGCTGTGTCATAATCACAGAACTATTTGTTAATTTTTATTTTGTTAGCAGAGTTATGCATTTATCTTATCATCATATCTTATCACTGGAAGCTCCATCCATGCTCAGCTACTTATGAATTATCTTCATTTTAACATTTGTTTAGATTTCTTTTAAGCCATATGTACTTCAGCTCTAGTTATTTAAATTTTGACCAAGAAGACATGCATACAGTATGTTCTAGCAGACTGCTGCATATTCACAAGTAAACAAACTCTTCCAGCAGACAGGTTCTTTTGACATGAGGGGCAGTTAAGCTGTCTTCTGCATTCTTTCATTTCCTCAATGGATTTAGGGGAATAAACCTGAGATCATGAATGTGGGTTAGTATGTGTTAAAATTCAGTCTGCCTTATGGTTTCCATTATGCCACAAAGCTATGCAAAGGAAATGCACATTTTTTTGTATTACCTTCTCCTCCTTTGCCTCGGATGCTTGTTTAGTAAAGCAACAGTAAAGTGTTCACAGAACTGCAAAAGATTTTTGGATCAATATAGAATATTATTTGTAAATCATTGTGCAATTTCAGCGTGTTAGTATTCACCTCAAAGTACAATGTAAGTAAACATGTGTTTACATAGTCAATACTAACACATGGCAGCCAGCTGTCTGCACAAAATCAGACTGATGCCAAGGAAAAAAAACTAAACAAATTTTTACTGTCTGCAACTTATCCCACCAAGTATCACAATAAAACATGTAACAAATGTCCTCTTCCACCATGTCCATCCCACGCTTTGCCTCTTCAAAACATGAAATGGACATACATGCAGAAGTTGCATTACCAGCAGGGGAGATAATATATTTGAAGCCACAAAATCGGTAGTGAGCAAAAAAACGTACATAGAGTCCTTTACCACCAGAAATAATTTGACAGCTAATATGTATATACATGTAAATGTTTTAATAATAACTGTTTAAATACTTCCATGTGATTATTTTAATGTTGGCTTTAAATAAAATATCTCCCTCTGATGTTACTGCAGTTTCTGGATGTGTGTACATTTCACATTTTTGTGAAGCAAAGCGGGAAATGTACACGTTGGTCCAGCATCTGTTATCACTTTGCTGAGTTGTCGGTTTGAGTTATCACAACAGATATTCTTTAACACATGTAGAAATTATCATCTAAAATATTTTAAATAGTGTAAAATCATGGTAGCTGTACAAATTTTCAAGATCCTGTTAATTTTGCTTAACTGTGTGGCATATTAAAATATTTAAAAATGTTTACAAATAAAAATGTTTGAGTCTTACAACCAGCCTGCCTTGTGCTCTTCAAAAGGAGGCAAATACAACTTTTATTGACAGCTTTCTTTCCTCCCCTGCTGTCATCATATTCCGTCATAGCGTATTTTGCATTTTTTTTAGAGATGGTGGGAAAAATTCACAGTGCATGTGTTAAGTAAATATAACATTTATATTGGAGAAGTCTCTTTTTACTTAAAAAAAAGAAGGAAAACAAACTAGGACAAGAAAGGTTTGGACCAACCCAAGAAGATTTACGAGTATAGATGTAACTGTAGCCATTGTGTTCTAATCCACAGGCTTAAAATACTGCAGGTCTATCAGATGCGGCTGGTACTGCAGGGATACCATAAGGTGTTTTTCAGCATCAGTGCCTTTATGCTGCAACTATGGCAATACTGAGTGTATTGGTCCTCTTTTAAAGAGCGAGTTTGGAGGGGGAAGTAAGTTTGACAGCCAAACTTATGAAATTTATGTTTTTGTCTTTTTGCATTGATTTATTATGTCCATTGACATTCATCCATAATAAACGTAGATGTTAGCAAGATTTAGGCAACTAGAAGAACATGTAGTAGTAAAACAATACGATCAGAGTTAATATTTACGGCAGGGGTGGGGAACTCCAGGCCTCCAGGGCTGGTGTCCTGAAGGTATTAGATATCAGTCTGGGTCAACACACCTGAATCAAATGATTATGTCATTACCAGGAGGAGGAGGTAATTTAGCCATTTGAATCAGCTGTGTTGAATCATGGACACATCAAAAACCTGCATTTACAGGATTGACCCTTCATGCCAAAATACTGCTTTTATCCAGTCCTCTCAACTGTGATTTTAAAGTGTCCAAATGTTAAAACTTGGAGATTACACCAATCCCACTGTTGCCTAATGACTACATAATGTTTATCAAGTTCATAAAAGGTTATCTGGGGGCTTTTATACACTGACCCAGTTTAAAGGTGAAGTAAATGTCTCAGGAATTCCTGCACATTGTGAAGGCAGTTGAAATTGATATAAAACATTTCTTCTGTGGTTGACAATTAGCAGAGAGGAAAATTCACTCAGCAGCACATGCAAGTTCTTCAGATGGCGACTGATATACGTTTTTGAAGATTATGTGCTTAGTATAAGAGGGAAAACTTTAAAATGTTTGCATCAATATAGAAAATAAAATTTGCACCTCAGTTGCCAGTGGGCAAAGGATCTATACTACGCTAAATTTTATGACTTTAAATCAGGGGTCCCAACTCCAGGCCCCAAGGGCCGGGGTCATGCAGTTTTTAGATGTGTCCATGATCCAACACAGCTAATTCAAATGGCTAAATTACCTCCTTAACATGTCTTGCAGTTCCCCAGAGGCCTGGTAATGAACTAATCATTTGATTCAGGTGTGTAGACCCCAGGTTAGATCTAAAACCTGCAGGACACCGGCCCTCGAGGCCTGGAGTTGTGGACCCCTGCCTTAAATCGTTGGCTGATGCAATCCTGAAAGAAACTGCAGCTGAAAATGCACCTAGGATGAGACAGACAATGGAAACAATCACCTTTCAACAGTAGTTACTTATTGATTTAAAGCAACTGACACAACTTCATAATTATAATTAAAGTAGAATTAGATGGTGTGAAAGACTTCATTTTCTAAAGATTAATAAACACACTGTATGAATTCATTTGGATTCATTTTAATCAAACTGTATTTAAAGCACCAAATCTCAACAACTGTCACTGCAACTGCTTGTGAATTATTGAATGAAAGCAGTGACGCGCTGCTTTAATATTGTGGGGTTTTTTGTTGTTGTATTGTTACAGTTTTTATTGTTGGGTTATTTCTTAGATTTATTGTAAAAGCTACACTCAAGTTATGTGAATGAGGGAGGACCACGTTTATTGTTGTACAAGATTTGTAAAATCTAAAATTAGCTCGTCATGGTCCTGGATCTTGGCCTCTGTGTTTTGATTTGTTTTGGGACTTATGATTAGTTTTTTTGGATTTAAGAAGTATTTATGTTCTAGCTCTGTATTTGTCTTGAGTTTGGCATCTCATAGACCCTCACAGTTTTGTTATTTTTATTTCTTGGTTACTTGGTTGATAATGTATCCTGTCCAGTCTGTCCTCGTCTCGTCTCCATGTCCTGTCAGCAATGCATCTGTGTTTGGTTACCTATAGTGTCCCCAGTCGTCTCCCCGTGTCTGTCCGGTCTGTCTGTGTTCTGTCTCTGTAGCTTTCTGGTTTCCCTGTCTTGTAGAGTTCATTCTCCTTTAGTCTGGTCTCTGCGTTTACCCTTTCCCATTATCATCACTCTGTGTTTTATCCTTTACCTTCCCAGTCAGTCATGTCTCAATGTCTGTTTATCGCCGGTCCCTAGGTCATGTTCACAAGTCTTAGTATTGGTCTCAGTGTGTGTGTGTATGTGTTACATTTTTATACTTTTGTGTTTGAGTTCAGTTTATGTCATGTGTAGAGTCTTCCAAGGCCATAAAGTCTGCTCTTAATCACTGACAAGAAAACACACTCACTGGTATCTTGGAACTCATTCTTGACTTACACTGGAGTAACTGTTTTTTTTTTTCACCCTGCAAATGGGTTTGATCAGCTTTTTGTTTGTTTGTTTGTTTACTTTTCCTTTCAGCATACCAACTATCTCTGATATCTTTCTGACAGAGTTGTTGTCAATATGAGGTGTAAAAGAGGTACAATGCAACTATTGGCATCTCAATTTCATTCTAAATGGCTATTTGCAAACTTGACCAAAACAAATAATAGATCCCAGCCTACTGCTTCTTCAACCTGCAGCGAGTCTCTGATGATATTTTGATGCAAACTGACACAGGATATTGTTCTGTTGTTCTAATGTTGGATCTAACCTCAGCCTTTGACACAGTTGATCACCACATCTTGCTTGACAGGCTGAGATAATCGGTGTATATCTGCCTTACAGTAGTTTACTTCATATCATTCAGATTTTTCACTTATAGGGCTGTATGCCCATAGCAGGTGAAAAAGGTCATGTGAATAAGGCCTGCTGGTTGGGCTACATACAAGACAGAAAACTAAAGGTGACAGAGCCTCCTCAATAGTAGCAGGACTCTCTGCCCTTTAGTCTGAGGTCTGCAGATGCTGAGCTTTTTAAAAATCAACTAAAAACTCACAATTTATTTTTAATTAACTATTTCAATATGCTGATGTCTAATGTTTTTTGTTTTCTTTTGTTCAGCACTTTGTCAATATCTTTAAATGTGCTATATACTTAAGGCTTTGACTTTACTTACTTTTCTACAGCTAAACAAAGCTGTCCATTAAATTATAAATTTGAGTGTTTTCTCCTCTACATACACCAATTACATCAGCATTAACTGCTATCAGCATCCAGTGATTTTTATAGTATTTGGGCACTTGGCCAAGGAAGAAAACAGAAGTCAATTGCAATTCTGCTGAACAACAGTGAGTGTGGAACCTGGGAGGTTGTTTTCTAGGCTATCTTTCACTCAGGGTTGCCACGGAACCACCCACACACATATACTGCAAGCTGTTTGTTTGAGCTGGAGGTGACGGACCTCTTAATCGATACACATCAGCGTTGAGCTGGGAACATAATAAAGCTCGTGTGTAGACACATGCAAACGTTGTGTATGATCATCCATAGATGCACACACTGACACACACAAACAATCACATTTAGTACTTGCCAGCATAATTTTAGGCATTTTCTGAATAGCAGGGAGTTAAACGCGTCTTTTTCAAAATAAAATTAAGCCTTACATTTTGATGCTGGCCAAATAGCCAAACGCAAAGGCACCTCAAATATCATTTTCAGAATCATTACAGGCAAATTATCTGCAGAAGTTGTTTTTCATTTCATCTGGTATGTCATGAAGATGATTGACAGCACAGCAAGAAAAAACAGACAAAGTATGCACGCTGTAAAAAGCCTTCTGTGTCAGTAAGGTGAGTAATCCTGAAAGCTTGATCATGCTCTTTGCTATAGTTTGAACTGAGAAAGTGCAGAATTGAAAAAAAAAAAAAACTCAAATAAATAAAAATAAGGTCCAAGTTGAAACTAATTCGGAATTATACGTTGGCTAAATTTATTGTCTCATTACTCTCTTGATCACTCTCTATCTCCTTAATGTGAGGCTTTGATGCATAATCACGATTGAGATAATTTGATGGTGTGTAGCAACTTTGAAGTAGCTGTTTCTTTCACATTTTCTATCAAGCACAAACACAGGAAAAAAACCAACAAAATTAAGACGCTTGTTGGTATTCTCAAACATATTTTCTGTATAAAATGGCTAAAGAAGGTTCTACTGAAGTGTGGACATTCTTCTGAAAGACAGAGATCCCTGGTCAGTACAAACCTCTGAACTCTGATAACAGCTGCCAAAATCTATAGAGGTGGAAAAGATTAAACAACAATGAAACTACCTGGGGATGATGAGTAGATGCTCCTTTTAAAGTCTATATTGATCCCACAGGTCCAGTTCTGATATTGAGGGACAGTGCTAAACAGGTCATTATGACTTTATGATACCACAACAGGGACCACTGTGTTGCTGAAAGCCTCCTGGATGCATAGGATGACTATAAGTAAATGGACCAGATGCATAAAACATTATGGGCAAAGTCAGAAATGCATTTTCCCCTTTTAAAATGGTGTGGATATTATATGCATTCTTCTTCTTTTACAGATCATGAAATTTGTACAAATGTGCATGTATGTTCCCGTTTTCCAAAACCCTCCTAGATCAGTGTCATCATGTTTTTAAATGTTATTTTTTCAATTTAGTTTGAATTATAAACAATTTCATTTATATTTGATTATTAGTTTTTGGTTTTAGTCATGTTATAATGGAATATTTGTCAGATGCAAAACGTGATAGGTTCAGAATACAGGGTCTCAGAATTATGTTAACATAATCACAAAAAACTCTTAACAATTGTTAATGCTTCTTAACAAAACAAATTAGCAAAATCTATCTAAATATATAGTATATTATGTAAATATATTTATGTAACATACATTTTGTTGTATGTAACTCATGGTTAAGTCAGCAAAAATACTTAGCCTGTTGATGATTGATGATTATGTTATTTTTCTTAGCTGACATCTGCTTTAAGGTTTGGCATGTTGTGCATTCATACATGCTCGTTTGCATACTTTGTTTGTAATAACTGATTATTTTAGTTAATTTGCTTTCCTGTCAGCTTAAAACAGTCTGACCATTCTCCTCTGTCCTCTTTGCTCAGACAGCTGGATCTTTTCTATTTTTAACCTCCTAAGACCCGAACTCTTCCATGGCATGCATTTTTAATTTCTCGTTGATATTTGGGCTGATTGGGACCTGATGAATGTAAAAACAAAGAATTACCAGATTTTTTTTTTTTTTTTACCTAATTTTTGTTTCTAAGAAAAATGAGAGCCACATATGAGGATATTCATTTAAAATTTTGATAGAACAGTAGCAGTGTAATGTCCTCGTAAGTGGATATCAGGCCCCTGTAGAGCAAAATTGAGTATTTTGGTCTAAATAACCCAAAATGTGATGTCCACATATTTGGACGCCAGGACCTAGGAGGTTAAAGCATTCTCTGCAAACCTTATATATGATAATGCAGGAAAACTTTCAGCAGATCAACAGTTTCTGAAATACTCAGAACAGCCTGTTATGCCCCTCTATGACACTTATTCTCTTCGAAATGGCAGTGGAAGACTCTTCAGGTGTTGCCTGGGCTAAACTGCTAATTGACCACAATTGATGAGGTGTGGATAAAGGCAGTGTTGGGCTTTCTGCATGCCCAACACTGCATGTTGATTCTGGTACTAATTACTTTTAGCTAACTTATTCTGTAATTTAAAATAAAACCTAAAACCCTATTCTACCCTTTTCTGGTCTCAGTCTCAATATTTCTGTTGTGACTCTTGAGACGGATTGTGACATAAATGGGGGCTCATCCGTGATATTTTGGACTCATCAGAGTCTTTTTAGTGTGTGGGTCATGGTTAAGGTGTTCACTGTGGTTGAGCAAACTCTCTTTAGTAAGTGTATTTCAGCTGGGTGACTGTGCTGACCTTCCATTGAACCTCTTGTGGGGTTTTTTGGGGTTTTTTTTGCATTGTTGTTTTAGTTTGTTGTCTTTGGTGGTTATCCTGAGTGGGGGTCAGCAACAAGCCCATGTGATGCCATTGACCATGTCAGTTCAGTCACTAAGATAACCCTTCTTACTTATTCTGATGCTCAGTTTAAACTTCAGGAGGTTGTCTTCACACTGCCTAAATGCATTGATTTGCTGCCATGTGATTTGCTGATGAGACATCTATATTAATAATACATTGATTGGGTGTAACTAATAAAGTCTCTGTTGAGTGTAATTACAGCAAAAAAGGTGGTAAAACATCAGGCATGCATAGATAAAAGTCTCAATTTAGATTTTTTTCATTGTGTGTTAATATTGGAGTTTTGTTAGTTTATGCTTGCTCACATCACTGCAGTGCTGTCAGTCAAAGGAATGTCAACAAGCCCTAAAGTAACACTTCCAGGGAAACTTGGCAATGGTGTAACTGAGCATGTTTCTCTGTGTGTTAACTTTGTTGCTTGTAGTGTGACAGCAGCAGCAGTCAGAACATCAGAGAAAAATATAAAAATCTTTGCTAGTAATTCCAATTCCAATAAATAATATAGAGATAAAATGAAACAGGATTACCAGGGGAAAAAGTGAAACAGCCAGATGTGTCATTGCACTCCTATTAGAGGTGTGAATGCAAACAGAAAAAAAAAGGCTTGGAGGATAGATATATTTTTGGGTTTAAAAGCAGATTCCATTGCTGCTCATACTCACTCCAAAATTACAGTAATTTAACAAGGTAGTGTTTCATAAACATTTCAGTATATGGATGAAAAAAATATCTAATAATTCACTTTGTGTGGGTTCTCATTGAAGAACACCAGTCCTTCTGCACCGCACCTGCAAGACATCAATCCATAACAGCAGCCCTGAGGTAGCCATCAGTCGAGTCGTGTCACCCACTAATAGTTTGCAACCCCAAGTGCAGTTGAGCTCAGGCTCCTTTCATTTCAACAACAAAACTAAAACGGAGGCTGACTGGAAGTTTGAACTGTCAGAAAGTAAGTGATCGCTTTAAAACTTTGTCACTATAGAGACTGGGAGTAAGAGTATAAGGGGCCCCTGGACAGGCTAGATCATTGTGCTAAAAAGGAATCTTCTTTAGCTCTCTGTCTCTGTCACTCTTTTGCTTGATCACTTCTTTAGCTGTCATGATGGGTGCTGAAAAGCAAAGTGACACATTCATACATCTGTAAGTAGAACGCAGAGTTCAGAATGCTGAACAAACTGAGACACAAACAAAGAGACGATGGGATGGTTTTAGAGAAAACATGCAAACTTTTCTTTGCTGGTTTTCTAATTGTGTTTCTGGGCGTCAAATACAAGGAAAACTAAATTAATTTCAGTCTCAGTGCCACTGGTATAAACCTGCACCTCACGAGTGCAAACTTGTCATGGTCGTTTTGAGTTTTTGTAGGTTGATTATTTTGGGTATTCTGGGTGTTAGTTTACAAACTTTACTACAACCTTCACAAAGTCAGTTTCTCACAGTTACTTCCTGTTTTATTTTGACAGTCTCTTGTCTCAAGTTTTGTATTTACTTCTACTTCCCTTGTCTTGTCATCTGTGATTAGTCCCAGCTGTGCTTCCACCTGTTCCCTCTATTTGTGTGTATTTATTGTCCGGGGGGTGATTAAGTTAGGACACCTTATTTTTCTTGAGTGAGCAATAATAAATGTTTATCAGCTGACAAACATTTCAATTTGTAGTTTGTGTTATTTATTAACATTTTTTCATATTATCGCATTCCAATTTTATATTTATTTGTTAAACAAGTTTTAGAATTATTTATTCTGAAACTAGGTTTAAGCTCAGTTTCTTCTTATGAGCTTTCAAGAAATACAGCCCAAACTGTTGTTGTTTGTATTTACTTGCACAATATGTTTTATAGAATTTACTGAACTCAACACCAAGTACTGCTGTAATTCCTTTGAGGACAACAGCATAGTGTAGTCATATCTCAAGTCTAAGAAGTAAAACAGGTTGGTCTAAAGTAGGATTAAACTTCAGCATGATCAATATAAATGACAATGAAGATTACTAATATATTGGGAAACCAAAATACTTACCACTCAGACGTCTTTCTGTCCAACAGTTGCTTTTCTAGAGTTGCAAGAGTTTGGTGTAATGTGGTGAGTGCTGGTCCAGAGCCTTAAAGAAATCTCTTTCAACAGTCTAATGACAAATGTATAAACTCAGAAAATATCTGATATTAAAAGTAAAAAGCAAGCAGAGGGAGAAAAGCCACCAAATTATTTAGAAGCTGATTTGATTCTTAATGGCTGTGGAATGATTATAGCTTACAAAATGTACAAAAACACTCCTACTACCACTACCACTACTTCTTACGATGTGGTATTGCCACCTTCAGCTTATGCCTAAAAAGATGTTTATTTTTTTTTTTAAATTGCCACAGATGTTCAAAACAAGCCACAAAGCTTAACCAGCAGGGATTAAGAATACATCTATTTTCTTACTGCGTATAGAATGTATAAAGCAATAAACAACCTACTTCCTGAGAATATTCTAAAATAGTTTTTTAAAAGGGAACTGGGAAACAATTTGAGGGGGGAATTAAATGTAAAACATCCCTGTATACCTGCAACACTAAAGTTTTTGCATCTCTGTGTGTGGAGTAAAGTTATGGAATAGACTAAGTGAAGAACTAAAGCATCGTCCCAGCATGACTCAGTTTAAAAAGTGGTTGAAAAATATGTTTTTTGCAAAATACAGGGAGGAGGTAGGGCTTTGATTGGGTATTCTCACCCACTATTTTCACAATAGGGATGCATATATATATGTGTGTGTGTGTGTGGATGCACAAGTATGTTATACATCTGTAAATGTGTATATTTTTTTTTGATGCATTACTACGGTTTTAAAAAAAATACAAAAACAAATACAAATTGCAACAAATTGTAATGAATAATTTATAAGAATTTAATATTGGACAGGCCATAAACAGGAAGGAAAACGTGTAGATTATTAGTTACTAAATAGTGAAAAGGGGGTGGGATTAATTAAGCTATGCTTAAAACCAAGTTCGGTCGAGATAATATTTTTAATTAAGCACAACATCAGGTTTTTACATTGCATATGAATGTATGTGCCGCTGCCATGACTGTGCACACACTGGGTCATGAAATGTATGTGAAATTTGATATTAATAAAACATTGAGCGTTGACAGGAAACACTATCTTCTCTATGAAATGTGCTGCATTTGTACTCATTAGAACCCATCCCAGCAACAGGAGGGCTATCTCATGTAGCTCATGTAATGCTTCCCCATCAGCATGTGATGGGTGAGATAGTTCTTCCTTATCTTTTTACATTGCCTGCAGCTTCCAGTGCACACTAAATTTGATTTTCAACCGAGGCATTACGAAGCATTACGAATGTGCTACACACTGACTTCAGCTTGTTAAAGAAATGTCCAGAGAAAGGCAATCAGAGCTGCAAAAGTGCCGAAGGTTTTTGAATAAAGTTGATAATGGGGATTTATATCTTACCATAAGTGGTATTTTCCTGATCTTTGTATATATTTAGCACAGCACAACAGGAAGTATACCTAAACAAAAGTTATGATTCAGAGCATCAGGAAGTAGGCTACATGTTGATTAGAATGCAGTGCCTAGCATTAGCATGTAAATGAGATTCAGTAATTTGTATTCGTAAAAAGTTTCCTCTTGCTAACCACCCTGGCCAACATGTGTGATGTAGAGAAGATAGTGTGTGAAAATCTTAACTGGAAAGCTCTAATGATGATGGTGAGGGTACGGCAGCTCTGCCGTTATTCAATTTTTAATCAAGAGATAGGCCTCTGTTTCTGCACTCGTGAACAACTTTTTTTGTGTGTTTTTTCTGATATATGTGCTTCTCACATGTGTTGCAACTACAAAAATGTGATTTTCTTATGATGATAAATATGATGGTGGACATAGACAATATAAAATGTTTAAAAAGAGCTCAACCTTAAAATATATTCAGCAATAATATTAATCCATTTAAAACCGATGGTAATCATTTTTCTGTACATTTATTTAGTAAACTTTTGATAGTTTAGGTACAATTTTCTAATACCACTGTTTTATGTATAGTCTGGTGTCTTCAAGTGTTCAATTTATGTATATAAGACCACCTTGTGTCTTCCTTTTATATTTTATATTCCCCTTGCTATAAGAGCTGTGTAACACCCAAATTTCTCATCTGTGGGATAATAAAGGTTTATTCTATTCTATTCTGTTCTATTCTATTCTAATTTCTCCTTTTTCATAAGGAATAGCTTCCTCTATCACTCATTGTAAGCTAATAGTAAATCATTTTTGATAATGTACGGTAGTAGATATTTATTTAACTATAGAAGTAATAATATTTTACGTTTAAGTTTTCAGCCAGGAAGGAGAGCAGAAAGGTGACGACGTCCATGTAGAGTGCAGATATAGACAGACAACACAAATGTTATGTTTTAATCGCATCCATTTTATGATGTTAAATTGTGAAACAGTGTCAAACAGTCTCTGTTTGACTTTCTGTAAAAGTCACTGCTTCTAGTCTCTGCTTTCAATAATAGATGCATTAGTAATGAAGCTGCAGTGTCTTGATTATTGCTCTTTAAAAATACTGTACAAATATCCTAAGAGATTAATGTGTGGTGACAGTGGAAAAGTAGAACTTTTTCAGTATTTCCATCTGTGGGCTGTAGCAGTGTGAAGACAGACTTTCACTTTGCAGTCAGCTAATTAGTGAGCTGACTGGACTGAACTCTTCTCTCTCTTATCAGGGGGCTGGCTGACAGGGTGATCAGGACAGAAAAACACCACTGGGTGCTTACAACTTTTGGCAACTGCTTACTGCATCTGATATATGACTAATTGCCTGATATTATGATAGATAAAACGTTCTATTTTCACCCTGCCACCAATATCTGCAAATTATATCCTTATAAATGTCAACTATGAGGTGCTGTAAGGGACATTATTACTGAAACGCTCTCACACACACTACTGAAACACTCTCACACACACTACTGAAATTTTAGCTCTCACACACACTACTGAAACACTCTCACACACACTACTGAAATTTTAGCTCTCACACACACTACTGAAACGCTCTCACACACACTACTGAAACGCTCTCACACACACTACTGAAATTTTAGCTCTCACACACACTACTGAAACGCTCTCACACACACTACTGAAACGCTCTCACACACACTACTGAAATTTTAGCTCTCACACACACTACTGAAACGCTCTCACACACACTACTGAAAAACCAAGGCATTTCAGTTAAACAGGAAGGCGTTTCAGTTGAACAGGAAGGCGTTTCAGTTAAACAGGAAGGCATTTCAGTTGAACAGGAAGGCATTTCAGTTAAACAGGAAGGCATTTAAGTTGAACAGGAAGTTAATTCTTGACAAGGAAACTGAAGGAAAAAGTGGTAGATTTCAAACAAACCACTACACAGATGTCTACTCAGCAACCTGCTAGTTAGGGGTGGGTTTTTATAATCGATTAAAATCGATTCTAGCTTGGATAACGTGAAATCGATTCATTAAAATCCTGAATCGATTTTTATAATATAAATTTATTTTGCCCGAAATGCCAGAATCTCAGGTGAAACCTCACAAAATTTCAACAACCACCAAACAGCTAAGACAGTAAATGAGAGAAGGTACACGGATTCTGCACAAAGACGTAAACACACAGCGCGGACCCGCGGATCAGAATCAGTGAGATGTCGCCTTTCTCACCCGACGGCACGGAAACGGTCGGGGCTGAAAGCCGACAGCTAGCTGATTCTGATCTGTCGAGGGTCCGGCTTTGTTTTCACGCCGTTTTTGCGCCGATTCTAAAGCTGTTAGTTTTATCTCTCTCCAAACAATATTGACCGAACCAGCAGCAAAAGAAGATCCAAACTGAGCTTCACATAAACATCGTCATGAATTCCCTCTGTCGTTTACTGTTTTGCTTCCACCACAATAAAATCACACTTCATGTACAGCTCTCTCTCTCTCTTTCTCTCTTTCTCTGTAGTTCAAGAACAGTTTCCCGTCTAAAAATCTGTTTTCTGCATTATTCGCTTGCTTGTTACGCACAGGTCTACCGTTGTTTACAGCGCTGTCGGCTGATGTTTTTTTTTTTTTTCATTTTACATACTTGGCAGAGAAAAGGACACTAAAGAAACTGCTGGACATTATGGACAATGCTGGGCATCCTCTGCACACGGCCATAAACAACCAGAAGAGCCTGTTCAGTGACAGGTTGCTTCTCCCCAAGACAAGAACCAACAGACTTAAAAACTCCTTTGTCCCACATGCCATCAGACTGTTTAACTCCTCTCTGGAGGGGAGAGGGAGGGGAAACAGGAGGACAAAGGAGGGGGGAACAACTAAGCTGTAGTGCCTCTTCACCTCACTGTGCAATTACCTTTTGTGCAATACTTTTTGTTAATAGTCAATGGTGCAATAGACTCCATACTTGAAATGTGCAATCCACTTGTATTTTTATTTTTATTTTATTCCTATTTATTCTATTTATCCCCTTTGTATATTTTTATCTATATATGTCTTTGTATTTATATATGTGTGTGTATACATATATATATATATATATATATATATATAATATTCTGTAACTCTATAACTTCTGTCGGTGCTGTGCTTATTTGGAACCGAATTTCCCAGAGCAACCCACCCGAGGGATTAATAAAGTTTTATCTTATCTTACTTCCGAAAAGAAAACCTAATTTCTGCCGTTCAATACTGAACAAATTTAAACTTTTTAAAATTGTGCAAAATGCAAAACGCTTAGCCGTGTCTCTAATAAAACCGCTGGAACGTCAGAGGTAACGTTCATATGTTGATTAATGGTTTTGTTTCGTTTTTGATGTACTGCAGAATATTTTTTATAAAATCCCAGGCCAGGAAAAATCACCTTCATGTTTTTCTGTGTTTTATCTTCAGCTACTTTTACACAAAGGCATCTGCTGTGACGCTTATACCTTTGATAAAGTCTTGCGTGTGTCAGCTTCCTTTTTTTAGATACAAAAATATGTAAATGTACTGATCTGAATTATAATATTTCTGACTGTCAAAATTTCCCAGAATCGAATCGAATTCAATCGATTCTGGACCTTAGTGAGACAGCTGCATTACTTAACAATATATTAGCCTGAGCATAAGTCAAAATTTAGAATAGCAGGAGACGGGCATTATCCTGGTTATTTTTTTGGCATATGTGCTTTTTGTCTTTTTTAGCAAAGAAAAAAATATCTTAAAATCATCAATAAAACCAGGGAGAGAAGGCTTAGCGTTCCTCCATTTAGCACAATGGATATGATATTTACTCAAAGGTATGATGATGTTAATAATGTCTGAGACACCCAATGCTAGATGATCCATATAAAAAAATTATGATGTAATTCAAATAGTGGCACATCATTAATATTTAGGGAAATCCAATTTTTTAAGTTGCACCAAATACATTGTGTGATAGGGCACAGAAAAAAAAAAAGATTTTCTAGGGTTTTCATTTTCATCAGTACAAAAAGAACACTGATCCACCTCAAAGCCAAATCTCTTTTTTTTTTTAGAAATTCTGCCACAGGATTAATTTTGTTTAAAGTGTGTTTCTTTAACTTTAGGTAGAATAGGCTATTTCATAATTTTTTAGTATGCTTTATCCAGTGTATATGAAATAACTAAATTAGAACCATGCAATGTAACCATTCTGTTGTAACTATGAAATATTTTGTCTTTGAAGAAACTACTAACACATTTCTTATTGCATTTTTATCAAACAGCTGACATTGCCCTAGCAATAAATTTGGGAGCACTGATGAGAAATTATTGTATATCATAAAAATTTTAATCAAATGAAGCAGAGGCAGTGGGACCAGTTCACAAAATTTGTTATATTCTCTTTGAGAACAGTTTAGACAATATTTTTCTGAAAAGTCTGTGTAACTTAGAATGACACCATTATCATCCAACAAATCTGTTATGAATATAATCTTTTTGTTCAAACCAGTCACTCTCGAAAATAGATTTTTGATTAAGTGTTATTACCCTATTATTCCATAAGGTTGAATTATGGGGAGAGGTTGTGGGTAAATCTCATTTTCCCAAAAATGCAAAGTCTGTTTTGGAAAGTTTGATATCTTTATGGGGATTTTATTTACCGCAAAATCACATTTCAAAATAAAGTCTAATCGTGTATACTATTTTATTAAACAAGGATCAGCCGTCCCCAACCCCCAGGTCCTGGACCAGTACCGGTCTGTGAGTCGTTTGGTACCGGGTCGCAAGAGTTGAGGCTTGAGTTTGAAATTTATGGTTTTCATGGTATTTATCATTTTTTAAATTTTTATATCGTTTACGTGGCGCAAAAAAGGTTGGGGACTGCTATACTAGCAGGTTGCTGAGTAGACATCCTTGTAGTGTTTTGAAATATACCACTTTTTCCATCAGTTTCCTTGTCAGGAAACAACTTCCTGTTCAGCGGAAATGCCTCTGGTTTCAGTGGATTGTGTGAGAGCATTTCAGTTGTGTGTGTGAGAGCTAAAATTTCAGTAGTGTGTGTGAGAGCGTTTCAGTAGTGTGTGTGAGAGCGTTTCAGTTGTGTGTGTGAGAGCGTTTCAGTTGTGTGTGTGAGAGCTAAAATTTCAGTAGTGTGTGTGAGAGCGTTTCAGTAGTGTGTGTGAGAGCGTTTCAGTTGTGTGTGTGAGAGCTAAAATTTCAGTAGTGTGTGTGTGAGAGCGTTTCAGTAGTGTGTGTGAGAGCGTTTCAGTTGTGTGTGTGAGAGCTAAAATTTCAGTAGTGTGTGTGAGAGCGTTTCAGTAGTGTGTGTGAGAGCTAAAATTTCAGTAGTGTGTGTGAGAGCGTTTCAGTAGTGTGTGTGAGAGCGTTTCAGTTGTGTGTGTGAGAGCGTTTCAGTAGTGTGTGTGACAGCGTTTCAGTTGTGTGTGTGAGAGCTAAAATTTCAGTAGTGTGTGTGAGAGCGTTTCAGTAGTGTGTGTGAGAGCGTTTCAGTTGTGTGTGTGAGAGCTAAAATTTCAGTAGTGTGTGTGAGAGCGTTTCAGTAGTGTGTGTGAGAGCGTTTCAGTAGTGTGTGTGAGAGCGTTTCAGTTGTGTGTGTGAGAGCTAAAATTTCAGTAGTGTGTGTGAGAGCGTTTCAGTTGTGTGTGTGAGAGCTAAAATTTCAGTAGTGTGTGTGAGAGCGTTTCAGTAGTGTGTGTGAGAGCTAAAATTTCAGTAGTGTGTGTGAGAGCGTTTCAGTAGTGTGTGTGAGAGCGTTTCAGTAGTGTGTGTGAGAGCGTTTCAGTAGTGTGTGTGAGAGCTAAAATTTCAGTAGTGTGTGTGTGAGAGCGTTTCAGTAGAGTGTGTGAGAGCTAAAATTTCAGTAGTGTGTGTGAGAGCGTTTCAGTAGTGTGTGTGAGAGCGTTTCAGTTGTGTGTGTGAGAGCTAAAATTTCAGTAGTGTGTGTGAGAGCATTTCAGTAGTGTGTGTGAGAGCGTTTCAGTTGTGTGTGTGAGAGCTAAAATTTCAGTAGTGTGTGTGAGAGCGTTTCAGTAGTGTGTGTGAGAGCGTTTCAGTAATAATGTCCCTTACGGCACCTCATAGTCAACTGTGTTTGCGTATAACACAAATGTTAGTATGCTAAAGTAAAATAGAGATAACTATAAATGGAGTATTATAACTGTTTATCTAACAGACCCAGCAAGCAAAGAAATAAAATCTGAATCTTTTTATGATACCATGGACTGTAGATAATACGATATTTAAATTCTTTGCAATTTTATATTGAAGATCGTTATTCTGAAATTATTCCAAAGTTTTTTGCAAATTGATGAACCACTGGTTCTTTAAACTGCCTTTTTTATACCATGTTTTGTTATTGACCTGTTGTTGCTTAACCTAGGTAGCTTTTTGTTGGCTTGTTTTTTCTTTTATTTATTAAATTCTAGTCAGAGAGTTACTTGAAATACTAACTTACACAGAGGAGAGAGAGCCCAAATGTAGGACATATGGATGGCGATTAGAGACCAAAATCCAATTCTTTTAATCAACAGGCTAATGTGGCAAGCCAGGCAGCCAGGTAAATAGTTCAGGTGGGACCTGCTAAGTCCAGAAATACTCCAACAAGGTCATACACGAAGAAAAAAGAAGAGTAATAAAAGGAACAGGTGTGGAAGAGGACCCAGGTGAGTGTGGTCACAGCAGGCAGACAAAAACCAAAGAATTAATAGAGATGAAGGAACTCTAAAAATGATACACAACAAATAGTAAACATAACATACAACAGGAAATGACTTAAAGCTAAATATAAATAATAATAAATGACATTAATCAATGGCTGTGCAGCATTTGAGTGAAATTCTTTTTTATTTTTGTATTTATTTTGAGGGAATTGAGCAGATCATGTCCAACATGATATATCCATTTTATAAAAGGAAAAGCTGTCAGGCCAGATTTGAGTTCAGCCAATTTAATTTTAAGTTTTATTTAAAGCAATAAAAGGAGAAAAAAGTCAGAGTTAACTATACTCCAGAGCAGGTATTTGTTTACTATGTTTAAATCCTAATTAGGACTTTAAAAGCGCTTTAACAAAATCTTAGTCATAGTAACACAATCCCACATGAAATTAGTCTGATTCAAATGTGGCATATTAAGGCTCTAATGTCCCAATTAAAATACAAACGTTATGCCTCATTTACCAAGCTGTCAAAGCCAACATGAATGAAAAGACATTGTGTTGTGTTACACAGAAACATAAAATAAATGGATGATTGGAGACATAGTTTCTGTTTAGTGATGCACCTGAGACTCAGCACTCAAAGACACCAAGCCAACAGATGTTCTGTGCTGTGGGAGCACCCCACCACCCACCCTCTTGCCTCCACCTCTCATTTCTCTCCTCCTTCCACTCGTCTGCGTGATGTAAGGTCCCCCTGGCATTTTTTTTTCTCATCCTTGAAATTCACAAACAACGTCCTTGTAACTTATTTCTCCCTAAACTCCTTTCCACCATCTGTTTTAGAGCAGGTCATGTACTGAGTGGAAGAGGAAAATATTGAGTAAAAAGGGTGTAGGAAAGGAAGACGAGCCTGATGGGCTCTTCACTACACTCTGAGGCATTTAGGGATACGTTCAACAAGAGCTAGCACTCCTTGTGTGTTGACAACAACAGAAGTACATCTCAGATCTAACTGACAGTTTGCCAGTGCCAGTTTTTATTTGCTAACAAGCACATCGACTTCCCATTAACAGCCTTCTAGGAGAGACAGCATGGGTCTGCAAAAAAAGGGGGATTCAAGATAGACTCTCATAAAAATTACATCAGATAAGGTGATGCAGCTCATTGAACCATAACCGTATTGGGAGCAATTTTGAGTTTCCATTAATAGTAAAAGACAGACAAATGTGTGGAGGAAATATCCTGAGTTTTCTATTCTAATCAGTATTCAGGAGTGCAGTGACTCTTCATTATCCTCTAAAAAGACTTAAAATAGGTGGGTGAATATGTGGCACCTTTTCTTCTTTTCTCTCTCTTCAAACCCAGTAACTGTCTTAGCTTCTCACCATCTGATATTCACCTTGTCTTTCCTTAGATTTTTCTCCTTTCTCACTGACATTGCACTCTTTATCCCAAATCTTGCTTCAACAACTTCTCCCCAAGGCCTTATCTCTACTCCACCAGCTCTGCCATACACTTGCACACACTTAACACCATGAAAGCACGCACGCACACACACACACCAAACCCTGTCCTTCATTTTAGTTTCAGGCGTCTGTCTCTTCAGCTCCAGCAGTGTAGCCAGCCAGCTAGCTGTCAGGGCCTGGGAGCTGTCTACCTCTGATTATGCTATCATATTGCCCTGGCGATGCAGTTATCTCCCATTCAGACTAGGAGGAATCCAGTTTCATATTGGCCATTAATGTTTAACGAGACAGAAGTTTAGAGATGGGTGTGGAAAGCCAGTGACCCTCAGGGCTCGATCTGGTTCAGCTTTGGGCAGGACAAGAGTGTGAGTGTGACATCAGAGTAGCACATGCTATAAATTGGTAACATACGTGCGTTTAATCTTGACACTGTAGAATGAGAACTGGATCAAAACAAACATAAAAATAACTGTAATCCCATGACCCTCTTGCCTCTTGTTCCTTCCTTACACTTTAATGTTTTTAATATGAGTTTATTAAGAGAGCAGAGTATTGCACCACCAAGGCTGTACTAAGGTATCATGTGACCCGGGGCTAAAACCTTCATAAACAGCTAAAGGTTTCTGTTGGAGTGACCTACCAAGAGGTAGAATACAAAAACAAATTGAAGTGCATTTGTTTTCTTCTTTTTTCTGCAGGGAAAATACAAATTAAAATGTTAAAAGAAAAATGAGATATTTTCGGCAAGGAACAAGCTCCCTTTTAACAGGAAGTTACCTCCAGCAGAAACTTCCGGGAGGGGGAGAGACAGGAAAAAAGACACACTGTGGAAGAGAACCAGAGGTTTATAATAACAAAAAGTGAAAAGAGGTGAATAAAAAATAAATTCTCAGTGTGCTGTGGAAAGCCCCCGGCAACCTGGGTCTATTGCAGCGTAACTAAGGGAAGAGTCAGGGTCACCTGATCCAACCCTAACTATATGCTTTGTCAAAAAGGAAAGTTTTAAGCATAAAAGACTTAAAAGTAGAGACAGTGTCTGTCTCCCACATCCAAACTGGAAGCTGGTTCCACAGAAGACAGTTTTTAGGACAGCCTGAAAATATAATTAGCAATCCAGCCTGGAAGTAATAAATGCATTAACTACTTTTTTCAGCATTACTCTCAGACAGGATATGTCTAATTTTATGGTAGAACTTCTTTGACCATTCTTCAAACTTTCTGCTTCCAGGAAACAGAAAGTAAATGAATTTAAACTAGCCTCCTACTGGGAAGTTTGATTTCATCCCTTTGTGACCAAAAGTATTAACAACATTACAAGTCAAGTGTGCAAGACATCCCTGGTCCACACATATGCAAGCTGGGAACACATCAGTTAATATGGCTTAGCTTCTGGGGGACTTTGCTTCTGAACAGAAATCCAATGAAAGAGTTTTTGTTCCATGTGCTGGCAATTGTTTACATTTATAGACTGATTATAAGAAACTGAATCATCTTCAAGTAAAACTGATGGTTTTGAAATTGAAATTTTGACAAAAACCATCCTGCTCTGCTCAAATGTGATTGTGGAACACAAACACAAACCAGCTTCCAGTACCAAAGATGTTGTCCCCTGTGTACTGATATTTGCATATTCATACAGATATCCTTTTATACAGCCTAATATATTCCTGAGGTAATTCCTGAGGTAATATATATATTTCATAATGATAAAAATGTCTCGGTTTACATACCGTTTGTTGCCTGGAAGCTGGCCCAAACGAAAACAAATTATAATAGTGCAGAATGTAGAAAATAAAAACTTAAAATTTGTGTGTAGAAACATTAAAATGCCACCAGTCAATGATATATTTACAATACAACAGATGTGGCTAGTTGTGATATCAGACAAGTTGTAGATAATAAGTTTCTGTACAACAGATCTTTGTGTTGCTTCTCTTTGTTTCAGTAGACTAAAATATGAATTAATTCACAGACCAAGAAAAGTTATTTCATCAGCCAAACAGCTGTATATCACAGAACAATTAAAATAAATAATTCTGCCACTCTCTGAGGCACTGACAGTCCTGAATGTCACAGGATATTTTCCAAGACAATGCAGGAGTGCTTCAGGTTAGACTTAAACCCTGATATCATGGACACAACTGAACATTGCACATTCAAAAAGCATCAAAACTGGCATGAGCTGTTAGGTAGAATGGGATAAACTGCTCAAGTCTACATGTGCAGTTCCACTTACCCTTGAAGAAAAGCTTGCTGCTGAAGAGGATTTTACAGAAAAAGTTGTAATATTTCTGTAAATGATCTCCACATTTATGCTACAGTTGCATGTCATTAACTTTGTTTCTTTTCTCTCATACTTGCTCCTTTTCCTCAATCTAATTCCTATTTCTTCCATCTGCTAGTATCTCTGGCTACTGGCCCCACCAAACTGCTCACTTTACTTATTTTGTGTTTCTCAATTCTCAGTTTTGTTTTTGCTTACGCCAACCAACAGATGCAGATGGTCGCCCTCCCTGAAGCTTTTTCTGCTGGTGATTTCTTCTTCTTTAAAAGGGAATCATTCCTCCTCAGAAATGCTAAATGCTTTTTCAAAGAGACATGTTCAGCTCCTCTCCATAATATTATGAGGTCTTGACCCTTTATTTGTAAATCATGGCTGAGTAATGAATAAGGCAACTCAGTGTGCACAGTGGTTAGCACTCACAGGAAGAAGCTAGGGTTAAAAGTCCTGCCTCTCTCTGGGTGCTCCCCTTTCATACCATAGTTAAAAAACACACACTTGGGTTAACCAGGAACTCAAAATGTCCTGTAGGAGTGAATATAATAGTGCATGTGGTGGTCTCTATGTTAGGCCTGTAATAGACTGGTGACCACAGCCAATCCCACCTCTTTACTTATGAGAGTCTGGACTGGCCCTATGAGCAGTTAAGAAAATTGATGTATGGAGAAATTAGATGGAGTTTACAATTAATCTTGAGAGCGTTTGGTTTAATATATCCAATTGATTAATTTCTCCTCTGGCACCTCTGCTATTTCATTGTTTCTGTGACAAATTCAGAACTTCATGGCTAAAGTGTAACACCAAGTATACTACTGCTATGAATTCATATCTCAGAAATCACTACCCATCACCTCGAGGAAATCTTGGTTCCTTGTGAACCACTGACTCAGAAATGGATCTTTTAACAGAGGAAAGTGCTTCAATAAGAAAAGAAAAGTTAAAAAGACATAAATGGGACCGATGGGACCCTTCAAGTTCTCATTTTCCAGAGTATTGAGTGTTGTTCAGAGCATGCAAAGCTTTTAGTGTTAAAAGGGAGTGACAGTGGTGATACTCAATCAGACAAGCGCCAAATGCTTTATTTACTCTAAGCAAAATTGACATTTTCTCTCCAGTGTTAATTAACTATGCTGTGGCCTTAGCACAGTTATCTGGTTTTCAATAGGAACACAGCATTCACAGTAATACTGCTGCTAATTAATGATGACCACTGACAAAGGATACAGCCTTTCTAAACCTGTTGAGAGGTACAGTTGAGAGGCAACTGAAGTGATGTTTGAAAAATGGCAGACATTACCTGATATATATATATATATATATATATATATATATAATAACCATCTCTTAAACATTCACCCATCCATTTTCTTCTGCTTATCTAATTCAGAGTCGCAGGGAGAGCTGTCACAGAGCAAGAGGCAGGGTACACCCTGTCACAAATCTATTACAGGGCTGACGCAGAGAGACAGACAACCACTCATAGTCACACCTACAGCTAATTTAGAGTCACCAATTAACCGAACACACATGTCTTTGGACTGTGGGAGGAAGCCAGAGTACACAGAGCGAACCCCATCCAGCCAGTTGAACCCTGGACCTTCTTGATGTGAGATAACGGTGATCATCATCCCTCTACAAAACTTGATAAGTGTAAATATTCTTAGTATTTTCTTTATATCATGTATTAATGAATGTGCTTAACTTATTTCAGTGTATTACACAAAATGAATACATATAGTTGAAACTGAGGTGCTCCCCTCCTTATTTTGACTTTATATCAGATGATGGACCTTTATTCATTCATGTATAACTTTAAAGGTGATTATTGTTTATATTTGATGCTTTATTCCAGAATTTGACAGCATCAATAATTAATTATATTTAGAATTAGAGCCATTTTGTGTTTATTTGAGCTATTTTGTTACACTTGATAACTCTGTAATATATTGTATTAATTAATTTAGTTAGTTAGTTTATGTTCAACTGTGGCCACATAATTTCCTCTGAGATTGATAAGGTATTCTGATTCGGATAAGATCAAAGCACTTTTTAGCCCTTTATTGGATGATTATCTGATTGCTGGCATGCTTTTAGAGTAAATACTTCAATAATTTGCTCTGTGTGTTTTTCTTTGGTCTTTCACATGTACATTGTCCATGTTTAATATGAGCATCCACCACTGTAACAAAATGTTAATGAATAGAGTCAGCGTGTGTGAGTAAAAAGCTCGGGCTTGAGGTGTAAAGGATCTATTTCAGAGTCTCAATACGGTCCACTCGAAGATACAGGGTTTAAAATTATGAAAATAGCGGGCCTTCTTAAACATACTACTTACAGACTAGGTTATTCAGGTGCTCTAATTTGTCTAGTATCATGAAAGCATACTAGCAAGATGTAAAGGCCCTGTTTTCCAGGTATGTGTGAAACATGAGAAATGTACGTGCTTTAGTCTTGTGTCTCTTTAATTTTTTGTGTTTTGTCATAATACCCTTGCAGTCGTTTTCTGCATCTATGGTCCTTCTCTGTCTGTGTAGCAGTAAACCATCATTCTGTCCTGTGTCTTTATACTCTTTTTCTGGATCTTTGTGGGAAGTTGATGTATTTTTGTAGTGTGTGTTTCTCTACAGTCTACAGTAGTTTTTGTTATGTCTCTCTGTGGAGGTTTGATGTCTCTTTGTAGTTATTTTTTGAGAATTTCTGATGATTTTGCAACAAAAAAATGTAAAAGTTTTTTTTTGTGTAATTCATCCATGATCTCATGAGGTCTCCTAAAACCAGCACTACTTGTACCACACTCATATCACACTCACACCTGTGTCGGTGCTTCAATGCAGTGTCTGTGAAATGGTCCTGCAGCAGTTGGTCAGTCTGGAAAAGCAGTAACTTTTCTCTAAATACCCATACATTTACCAGCTATGTTAAACATTACTTATGTAAGTATTTTTTTCCAAATCATCACTTACAGAATAAGTAAATATCTCATCACAAAGCCTGCTACATGGAACCCATAATAAGCTAAAGTATTTTCCAACTTGCCAACCTTGAGTAAGTTTTAAGGATCTTTCTTGCTTTCATAAAAAACATTCATTGATCTACACAGTCTTGCACATCCATTGTGAAATGTGTCATTTTAATCAAAATACTATTATTGTGTCACCGTGTTCACTGGAAAGTCAACATGTTCATCTGTTTTGGATGAGAATGGTTCTGCTGCATTTCAGTTGAAATTGCAACATCCACAAAGGTTTGGTAGTTGTCACTGACTGAAGAGTATTTTCCTTTTATCGAGATAACAGTAACTCAGAGAAAAGAGTTTTCTGAAGAATAAATATTTTTCCGTCAAACCTAACTGGAAAAACTGTGTGAAATGAACTGTCATTTTCCTGCTGTATTTGTATCAGGGTGGAACATTGTTTTGGTATACAACCCCCCCCTCAAATCTGATACCAATTCTTGATGTAGCTGATGAAAATACACTTTACAGTACAAGAGGAATTGCACTATTGTTTTTGGTGTTGGTGCATCATATGCTTAAGTACCGTAAGTGTTACCTCTGCTCTCAGCTAATTTAACAAAATATATTCACTATCTGCGTCTAATATTTCTGAGCTTAACGACGACTATATTGCAGTTTATTTTCAGATTGGCCTCTGATCACTTTTCTTAATCATTTTTATCTGAATATACGATGCTCACAGTTTTTTGAAGCGTGAGTAAATTTAGAAATTGCAAAATGAACATGAAATGATGTGTTTAGTAATTTGATTGCAAATTGCTACAATACTCAAGAAACATGAAATAAAACAACGAAAAAACAAATATCTATCAGACATCAGTGTTGTTAATTTAACATCTAACAATCATTGAATTGTAGACACTCAAGACTCCTACAGCAAACACGTCTAAATTTAAGGCAGTTGGTGGGCTCAGTGCAGTGACTGTCACTGCCTTAAGACTCTTTAATATTTATTTAACCGCATATTTTCATTTTCTGTACTTAAATGGAAATGCAAATGCTCTGTATGTGTGTGCACGTGTATGTGTGCATTCACCATACATGACTTGATTAAATATGATTAAGTATAATGCTTTGTGGATTTTCTTTTAATTCAGAATAAAACCCAACTAACGTCAGCATCCAGGTCTGCTTTTTCCTGTGAAAGTTTGTTAAGATGTAGAACTAGGCCTAGGCAAATTTGGACATTTGTCTGTGTATACCGTACTACGTTCTTATGTAAGCCAAGAATCAATAAAGCAAGTCTGTCTTGCTGACTATTATAACTATTAGGCCACATGTTCTCATGAAGATGTAATGAATCCCTTCCTCAGTCCTAATGCCAGACAAGTAGCATTCATGGGCTCCAGGAAGGACATCTGGTCATTTGGGTTTTGATGCCATTAATTTCCAAGCAGAGGAGAATTCCTCTTTTGGGTTCGGAGAAGAAGAGAATCAGGGGAGGAACTGGATCATCCTAAGTGACTCCACAAATAATTCATTCCAAGGTAGTAGAAGACAAATGACAATAAAAGGCGCAACAGTCTGTGCTCTCTCCATCTTTAAGTGCATTAAAAAAGTTGAGGCATTCTGGACTGAATGGGCTGTTACCTGGACATATCGTAGCACGACACAATGTTTTGGCATTGTAACAGTGGCACTGTGCCAGTTGATCTTCCTCGAATAATGACTTACTTTAAAAGTAGCTGCTCAATTTGTTGCTGTACTCTGAGCAGTTACTTTCATGTTGCTGTGGTTTGGAGGCTCAAAAATAGAAGAAGAATCTCACACTGTTGATATATTTAAAAGTTATATGATCTACAATTACTGCTACCTGGATTTCAGATAGTCTGTTGTGCATTGCTTCCAACTACCATCAACATCAGCTACCAACCAGCACTAAAGATATATCCTGTGCCAAAAATGTCTCGTAGGTGAAGATTTGCTAAAGTAAAATAAAATATAACATGACAGTTAGGTAAATGGGATTGATGAATCAACTGCACTACTGTAGGAACACTTTGTTCTACCAACAAGGCAATAAAGTTGAATTACTAGTACTATTCAATAAACCTGCAATTTACATATTTTCATTGTGAATAGTGTAACAATAAATGCCTCTGGATTTGCTGCCTCTTTAAAAGACACGCTATGATTGACGACATCGTCAATAACTGATCTGAGCACTACTTTTTCCTCTTACTGTGCCTCCTCCACCACAAATGCATACTTCTCTCCTTTGGATCCAATGACTCACTCCTTCCTTGCCTCTTTTTACTGTTTTTCAACCAACATGACTCCAGTGCTAGAGGCCAGTCTAGAACCTGTTCCACCCATTTCCTGAAAACATTTTTTGCAACTTTGTGGTGCCAAGCTGGTGCCAAAGTTGCTGGAATTGTGGCTATGGAAGTGACTCTCACCAGAAAGTTTACCACTGATTGGCAGGTACAGCCCACATATTCCATCTGCCATGCTTTCATTCCACAGCAAGTACAGAAACTTCTGTGGGAAGAAATTTCTGTACTTTCTGTGGGATAGTTTGACAGAGGATACATCTCCCTTACAAAAAACATAAACTTGGTATAAGTTTGGTGCAGTGAAAATACATAAATTACAACACAGCAATAATCAGAATCGCTGAGTGTAATGTTAAGTTTCTCATCTCATAAACCATGCACAAGCAATTTTGTTAACATTTTTAAACGACAAACTTGTTTCACTCTCCTGTTCCCTCTTCTTTTCATCTCTCTCTTTTCTTGCTCCTCAGCCACAGCGTTCTCATTAATTCTTGCTGATGTTCAGTTTCATTTGACCTTTTCTTTCAGTTTGTTCATTTTTAATCTCCTGTTACTGAGCACCTTCCCTACAAAACACTTTGAAGCATTTTCTCTGCATAGTAAATGATTTTGATGAGGCCAGTATGTAAACTCTTCCTTGTATTTCCCCCTTTTACATCACACATGTGATTGAAAAAGGGGAACTCTCACAAGCAAAAAGCGTCAACGTGTTTTCAGATACAAGCAGAGAGAGTGCCCTGCACAAAGCATCTGAGCTGAACTGACCAGCACAGCAATGCTACAGAATGCTACTTTAAATGAATTTACAATGGCATTTTCCTCTACCCATTGACAACCCCTTTAAAATTAGGTCAGCGGCCCATTTTGGGTTTCTGAAAGGCAGTAACAGTTTTGGGTCACTCGCCCTGTTGTTAGAACTTTCATTTTTGGTGAAAAATGTGAGAAATGAATGAAAAGCCATTAGTACAAACAAGTAATAAAATCTGATACACTTATTGTTTCTTTTTGGCCTACTCAAATTATGCTTTGTTTGCCTTGCAAAGTATAATAATATTTTGACAAGAAGTCACATCACTTTTTTAAAAATAAAGTTTTGTCTCAGTGTCCAAAAGGCAGATTTGATATGACTCTGTGTCAACAGTTGGTGATATTTCACTGGCAATTACTCATGTTTCGTACTGAGTGTTCCAGTTCGACTCATGCTTAACATTGCAGAAATGAGGAACAGACTTTTGCTTTTTTAAATGAGTGAGAACTAAGACGAAGAACTTAAAGGGTAAAAAGTAGGTGTTCAGTTTGGGTACAAGTCGTTATTATTTCTTTTCTCTCCAGAGCTGTTGAAATTTGTCAATAATGTTTCGACTGCATAAAGTTTGAATTGTATTCCTTTCCTGATAACAACCGACATTTGATTCAGGGGTCTGATACTTTTTTCTATATGCAATGACAACACTGCACTGTTAAGCATGTTTGTGTTTGTCTGCTCACTCTGTGACATACAATCCTACGGTACATCAATAACTGTCTGAGGCGAGACCTCCATTACTGGTTTTGTGTTGCATGCATCCAAGGCCCATTGCTCGGAAATGTCGGTTCCTTCTCTGATCTGTGTCTCCACACATGCCACTGCGGCACTATGGGACACCTCCTGGGGCTATTGGTGTTGACGCTCAGCAACTGAAAACCAATCCATCACACAGAAAAAAAGGGTTAGGGAGGGAAAAGAGGGAGGAGAAAAGGGCAAGCCAGGAGGTGGTGAACAAAACAATGGCGGCACTGCACTTCATGGTTTTAAAGGCTATTCATCACAATGGTCCCACTGTCAGGCTCCCTGCCTGTATATCCGTGGAGGGAATCAAACCCATGCCAAACTCATTAATGAGCATGGACGTGGAGGAATGAGCCATCATTAAGTCACACAGACAGACTGCAGGTGACCACAGCCACTTGTGCACTATCCGGTGCTGTGAAGTAGGCATATCATGGATGTGCTGGAGTCTTCAGTGCAGACCCAGGACATTATTGGGTCTGTTGTCCACCAGTTGAAAGGCTTAGATTCTATATCTGTGCAAATCACTTTTCTGTGGCCTTGATGACAAATTTGTGAAGGAGATTTTAAGGGAAGACATAACAATGTTCAGAGAATCTAACAGCAGTTTCAGAGGCTGCTTTATGAAATGTGGAAGCTATGAAAGGCTAAAGACAGACCCCAAAAAAAATTATTTTAGATGACTTGCTTTGGGGTTTCATCCTTTTCATGTATTAATAATTATGGACAACCTGGTGAAAAGGGGTTCCTATCACTTTATTTCCAAGGTTGGTACATAAAAAAGATGTACAAATGTTGTAATAAGCACAAAAGAGGTGTAACATTCATGGGTTTAATACATTATTTAGTCTTATGTTAGCAAGTTTTGGCAGAAGATGAAAAACACAGCAGCAATGTCCATGATGGTCTGAGTGGTGGCTTTCACACAGACACTAAACTTTGGTTAGTTAGGAACTCTCCAAAGCAAAGCTGATCAGTTGTCAGAAACCTGTATCTGACGGTTGATTTGGAAATGCCGTGGTACAGAGGCCTGGGTAGCTTCACTTAAACTGCTGTCTCTGTCCTCTTCTGTCTTCCTTCTCTCACCCCAGATGGCCCCGCCCCTCCCTGAGCCTGGTTCTGCTGGAGGTTTCTTCCTGTTAAAGCGAGTTTTTCCTTCCCAATGTTGCCAAAGTGCTTGGTCATAGAGGATCATATAATTGTTGGGTTTATGTATTATTGTAGGGTCTACCTTACAATATAAAGCACCTTGAGGTGACTATTGTTGTGATTTGGTGCCGTGTAAATAAATTGCATTGAATTGAATTGAAACCTGTACCCAGTTCACCTGATGTTGCATAGATAAAGTGGCATGCAGTGACTTTCAGAAAAAGGCAGCAGAGCAGATACACCAGGATGATGGACTGTTAATCATACAATTTAAAATCTGTACTTAAGCATCTGAATTGTACTCACAGAAAAAAAAAGAAAACTAGAAAAAAAACCTGTCCAGATCACATGATACACGTGACTAATGCCAGTACATTACACATTACTACACAGAAGCATTATTAAAAAGGAAAAAAGTATTGAGTTGTGAAAAATATAGGTACTTTTTTAAGCCCTTTTAATTTGCCACCAGTTTCTTTCTAATATTTACCATAAAAGATAAGAGTACTCTGAGTCAAACTCAAGCACAAATGCTTGTTCGATATCAGCTCGTTGCAGTTTTGGCTCTGCTGAAAATGCACTCAAACTAAACAGTTTGTCAAAATACCCCAATGCAGCAGTTCAGAGCCCTTAGCCATCTGCTGTTGATGAAACAGTCACAAAGCTGGGGTGAGGAGGCTTTCAATTATTCAGCTGTGCAGTTTCCTACACCTTGTGTGGGTATCCTCCCGTACTGTTCTACAGTCTCTCTTGTGTCTTTCATAAATGCAGATCAGTTTTTCTTCCTACATTTCAGTGACCTAGTAGAGATCTTGTCTTTACTGCAATAGTTTGCCTACTTATGCATCTACTAATTGAGTAAGTAAAGTGACATTATCTGGTATAGATATTATAAATAAAGTTGGCCAGTGAATGCCAACCAGCAGCCTGAACTTCAACAGGTAACGAACTGATGGGCAGGCAGGCTGCAGCCTCCATTTCTACTTGTTCAAGTAGAATCACTGTGGTGATGACTTTAAAGTCTTTTTGTGCCGGTTTTCATCTTTGCTTTGTGCTGTTGAGTTTGTGTTCATACTGAAATACTAAGAGAAAGATGATATGTGTGACCTCATTAGGATAGAAACCTAAACCTATTATGAGACATCGTGATTCAAGTCATTTTACGGAGAAACATTAAGGAGTGTAACGTACTTACTTTAAAGAAAGTGTTCTGTGTACTATGTAATATTACTTCTTCAGTAATGACTGCAACACTGATCACAACAAAGAGGGGAAATACCTCCAACATGCACAAACATTTGGCCAGGGATGTAAGGATGTAATTGATTTGCGCAAATATAATGTCTTTGATGTGCTTCTTAGCGATGGCAGTGACTGTCATAGCAGAGCTGATGAGAACCCCATGAGAATCGATAAGAGAACTGATAATGGAATCACAATCACTAAATTCTTTTCAATTCTCATCGGTAGTCCTGAATGAAAGTAGCTTTAGAGTAACACCTCAGCAATTTAAAAGAAAAACTTCAACTTCAATCTACTGGTACTCCTTTTTGAGGTTTTTTTTTAATTTATTTATTTGCTCTAATGTGTCATCATCAGTCTTCAGAATCATTTGACATGGATTTAAAAAATAATGATGTCCTCATTAAGTATAGGTTATATATGATACACGTTCTGATTTGATTGGACAGATAAAGGACTATCTCGTACCACTCTATTTTAGGTATTTTAGCTTTCTACTTTTGTCACTAAAAGACATTGTTATAAAGCAGCAGTGCTGTGATCTGCTGGATGAGAATGCTGCTTTTTATTCTCTTGACTTTCAAATAAAATAAAAAGGGGAAACACTTTTTTCAGCTTCTAACCTGTGAAACTTTCCAAAAGTATTAGTGGCATTTAGATTTCAGAAAATGATAAATCCTGCATTTTATTTATGGTCAATAAAATTGTAAACCATGCTCCAACACTTTTCTTATTTTATAGATCAAAACTCTTTTTTTGAAATAAACTGGGATTGAATGGATCAATTTAAAGCTCTCTCTCCAGTCTAAGCGATTGCATGGTGTAACAAATCGCTCAGGGTGGAATTACAATGTTTAATGAAAACTTGAAAGCAAAGAGGAAATGTAATTGTTATACACTGGTATTAGTTGGAGGCTCCTTCATTAACTGCTGAAAATGAAGAAATCTATTGCTTGTGTAGTTTTCACTTTGCTCTTGCTCTCTTTGCCAGCAGGTGTCTAAACAAAGCCGAGACAGGGAAAGTGAATGGCGTGTAATAGGTCTTCAGCATTAAATGTTGAGTTTGGGGCGCTGCATGTCCAGGGAAATCAATTTAAAGGGTTCTTCAAATGAAAGGATCTGGAAATTAATTGAACTCCCAGTGGCTGAACATGGTGAGTGTGTTGGCTCTTTGAATGGTCGAATCTAGAACAAGCAGCTGTAGGGAGTGAACAAATCTTGCCATTATTTTTAATTTGTGTCAGCCCCTTTTCATGAATGGTGGCTCATAAAGTCCTCTGATTTACCCTTTTTGGCCTGTTTTCAAATGCAGTGTCTCAGACTTGTCACTGCACAATCACAGCTACTTTAAAAAAAAAAAGAAAGAAAGAAAATTATCAGAACAATTAAGAGACAGGTTATTTTTTGGCATTTTTTCCCACTTAATTTTAGCATCCTTAACCCACTCTGGGTCAGCTTCTTCAGTTCCTAGAACTAAAGAAGCTTCTTGGATGAGAGGTGAAACATCTTCAAGCAACTTAAAGAAGTCCAGATGCTTTTCTTTCCAAGCTCCTTAGACTACGATGACCTGGATGACTGAGAACCTTCACAAACAGTGATTACTTGAAGTTTATCAAACAAGTGTTTTTTCCAGTCACACATTCAAAGAGTATTTTTGTGACTTTTGTAAGTAAGAGAAAGTATTGACATGTTTATACACGCTCTAGAGTCTGACATGTGTTTAGAGTTTCACTGTTGGAATCACTGACAGAACAGACTGATGTATTCTGAATGTTAACAGGTTATTAAACAGCTGTGCTGAGTAATAATACTGCATGACTCATCAGTAATACTAATTCTTAGAATAGAGTGGTAGTGGGTGTATTCAGTTCCAGATGTGTAGGATTAAGCAAATAAATAAATAAAAGACTGCATCTTGATATCTTTCTTCGGAGAACAGTGTTTATTAAAAATCTAACGTTTTCTCTCTACCCTGTACCAGTAGGGTAGTTAACTAATTTCATTTTTTTTAAATATAGTATCCCTGAAAACTTCTGCATGTTCTTATATTGTCATATGAATAAAATACACATACCTAAGGTCTGATAAAAGTCAAAATGTGTGGATTGTAATAAGAACTGGACCCAAGCACAGGATGGTGAATCTTCAGAAGGCAGCAAAGCTTGAACCACAGTGATGAACATGCAGATCTACAACAGACAAGTCAGCGAGAACGAAAGGAGAACATTGGACTGCTACAATGACTGATTGGGAATGAGAAACAGGTGAAGACAATAGGGACAATTGCAAAGGAGAAGGTATAAACGTAACACAAAACATGAAGGAAAACCTCCCTTTAAAGTACCTTCATAGTAAAACAGGAAACAACCAAGGGACAACTAAACCAATACAGGTAGACCAGATTCAATGAAAAAGGTGTTACCACAGGAACAAAGGAACATAGAAGACTAGTCACATAAAGGACCTGAAGAGAATTTAAACCAGCATGAGAACAGTAAACAGGGGCAGGAACTAAAATAATAGAGCACAAACAATAATGAAATCAACTCAATCTAAAAATGTTAGAGCACAAAAACAGCAGTAGAACCAAACACAAAAATGTTAACAAATGATCCAAATAGCAAGCAAAACACAAACTTCATGACATCTACAGCAGGGCAATGTGTCAGTTATGTTAAATACGTCAAATAAAATATTGAGCATCTGAGGTCAGTGTCTCTTTCATACTTTCTGAATAAGTTAAAGTTGGCTTATTATTTTCAACTGCAGATTCACATTTCATCCTTGGACTTTACTATAGAGCAGCTTTGCAAAACGTCATTACTTAACTTACCCAACCTTGGTGCAGCCCTTTGGTTTATCTGTTCTCTGAAAGAAGCTCTTTCAGCTTCTGCCCCATCCTCACACTTTTAAGCCACCCTCTCTTTTAGCCAGACCTGCTGCCTCTTGCAACCAGAAGGCTTGAATAGCAGGCGGGTAGCACTTCTGACAGCGGCAGCATACAGAGCCAGTGGTAGAAGAAACTGCATGAATCCAAGTATTTGGAGCAATGTGCAGAACTAGCTTTTACCTCAGGATTTTTATAACCATTACACATAGCCACTTTATTAGGAGCACATGTTCAATTGCTCGTTAATTCAAATATCTAATCTGCCAATTGTGTGGCAGCAACTCAAAGCTTTTATGCATGTGGATGGTCAAGATGAACTGCTGAAGTTCAAACTGAGCATCAGAATAGTGAAGAAAGGCGGTTTAAGTTACATGGAATGTTATTTCAGAAACTGTTGATCTACTGGGATTTTCCTACACAGACAAATTAGAAAATCAACAGTTCTCTGGGTAAAAATGCCTTGTTGATGGTAGAGGTCAGAAGAATGCTTTAAGCTGACCACAACCCACTGGACCTTGATGCAGATGGGCTACAACAGCAGAAGACCACAATGAAAGAAAACAATTGGCTCACAAAAGATGGAAAATAGAAGGTTGGAAAAATATTGTCTGGTCTGATGAGTCAGCTCCTGCTCTGTTATAAACAAAATGAAAGCATGGATCCATCCTGTCCTGAATCAACAGTTCAGGCTTGTGGCGATGGTGTAATACTTTTGTGCCAACTGAGCATCATTTAAATGCCACAGACCACCAGAGCATTGTTGCTGGTGATATCCATCCCTTAAAGATCACAGTGTATCCATTTTTTGATGGTCATGTTCAGCAGGATAACACACCATGTCACAGAGCTCATTTCATCTCAAATTGGTTTCTTGAATGTGACAATGATTTCATTGTACTCAGATGACCTCCACAGCCACCAGATCTCAGTCCAGCAGAGCATCTTTGGGAGTGGTGGAATGGGCGAGTCACATCATGGATGAGCAGTCGACAAATTTGCTTTAGCTGTGCAATGCTGTCATGTCGGTAGGGGCCAACAACTCCAACATTTGAGAAAAAGAGAATGCAACTGCTGCCTGCATCATTAAAATTAGAATATGCCTGTTTCACAACAGTTTTTATTTGACAAGAAGGAAAATACTAATACGTTTGGCTCAGTATGTTAGCTCACAGGAACATTCAAATGGAAGCTAGCCATCATTATTATGACATTATTAGTTTCACCTGGGCTTTTCCTCCTGTGACAAGTCAAATAAGTGCAGTTATAAGGGCCCATGTCTGTGTTTTGTGCTTCTGTAAAGCACTAACTAGACAATTAAATGATGCACAGGCTACTTTTTTCTATAGGAAGTGAAACATAGTCAGCCAGCTAGGAACATTTTACACTGACATAAGTTGGGGTGACATTTTTATTACACTCTGGGTTACTGTAGTATTACATCAGCAGTTGTTACAGTGCTTCATAAGCAGACAGGATAAAGCTAGCAAACCATAGTGTTTGTACATCATTGGTATCGCACTGTGGCAACAAGGGTCTGACATGTTCATCTGTTTATCAGATGCACTTGTCATTTGTTTTGTCACTGATGTGCAGTCAGTAGGTCCTGACATGTGTTGTGCAGTCCTCTTATGTAATCACCCTCTGGGCTTTACTTTATAGCACAGACAAGGTGAGTGGCCTTGAAAAGGGCCACTGCTGCCAGAAACTGTATATCAGCATCAGTGCACTGTAATAACAGCGAATGATTATTGGTATCTCTAGCTGATCTTGAATCAAGGTTGACATATCTATATTACATGAGAGCATGGGACTGTTTACAGCTGCAGGTATATATATATATATATATATATACACACACACACACACACACACACACACACACACACGTTTCAGTCAGGGTCATTTCAAAAGAAGAGTGTTCTTTACATATCCATTAATGTATTTTTGGGAGTCAGACTGTGTTCTGGGATATTCTTGCTTTTAAATGTGCAAATATGAAAAGCATCCATATCCTTCCCTGAGCATGTATTTAAAGCCAGCGGCAGGAAGAGCAGCAGCAGCAAGTCCACGTGCAAAGCAGGCATCAGTGATAACAGATATAATTCATTAAGTGAGAAACAGCATGAGGAGGAGCAGCTGGGTTGGTTGGTTGGAAAGAACCTTACAGATGCACAGCAAATTTGGGGAAGCTAAAGTGGCTTAGATACCATGACCTATGGAAGATTTCCCAGTTTGATGTATAGAAGATTATCAGCTGAGCTGAGCCATAGGCTGATCTGCCTGTCTGTTCTATTTTTAGAGTCTAATGTGCTGGCATACATTCCTAATGCAAATTCCCCTCATGTGTTTGAAAAGCTTCAAATTCTAAACAGTTTTTCCTTCTAGGTTAAACTTCAACCATTGCCTCATTATTAGCTAATACCTACACTGGTATGTTTTAGAAGTGTGGTCGAATAGACTCGTTATCCTGCCATCCACTAAGGTCAAAGTGACAAATTTACTTAATCCTACCAAAAGCACTTAAAAGGTTGAAACTTAAATGAGACCAGTGCTTTGTGAACACACCTGCAGAATGTGTCTCACGTTGCCGTTCACCTTTCCCACTATTACATCAGCTTCTTGAAACCCTTGCCGGTGATTGGAGGAAGTATGGTGGTGAGCAAGACTTACAATCAGCCAAGCAAGACGAATGACAATGAAGACTTTCCCATTTGTCTCTCTGCTGTTGTTTAACGGAGGCTGGCAACTGCACAGATGCAGAGTGCTCATCTTTTTCCCTCCTTTGGAAGAAGTGACATGCTGGGTTGTTGCCATGGTTACTACCTATGTAAGTCAACCAATTTTTGCTAATACAGCACATTGCTACTGTTTCAAAAGCACTCATTATAGTTGTTTAAAGGGTGAAATTTTCTTTAATAAATACCTTTGAATATGCATGTAAACAAATGTCTTTTAGCTGACTAGATTTTTAATTGCTTAACTTGCCTCTATATGAAAGGGACTTAGAAATAACATTGTATTATGGCATCAGTTAAACTAAGCTGTATTATGTTTTCCTGTGCATGACTTCATTATAAAAAAATGTATATATCCCTTCACATATCACATATATCACAGTGTAAAGGTTTTAAATGTTGTTTTTGGATAAGCAAGGAGATCTGAACATGTAGCTCTGCTCTCTCATGCTAAGTGGTGTGAAGCATATTAAAAGCAATCATTTAACTAAAGAGGAGCCCATTCTAAAGCATATAGTTTTTGGTTTGTGGGAATGAACAATAAGCTTTTTAAGTGTGAAGAAGCTTTGCCTTCTCATAAACAACTGTGCCACTTACTAAAGGTGTGTGACCGCGGATAACCTTGCTTGATCAAATGTGGCTCACTAGAAGTTGGAGTAGAAAGAGAACCCAGAAAACATCCAGGGGATGAGATGTAAATTTAAATATAGCACGTCATCCTGCAGTAGAGAAAAGCTCAAAAGTTTTTATATTCTCTAAAGATACACAAGAACCCTGGTGCTGGCAATACACCTGGATAATTACTGCAGTTTTGTGAAAGGCAATCAAGTTCTTTTAAAGCCCATTTTGAATCAAATATTGCTACCTGGAAGTGATATTGGTAGTTATGTGCCAATCATTTTCACGCTCTTGTCTAAATAAATACAGTGATAAAAGGATTGCTCATACAACTACCAATAAACTTGAACTTTAATTTTAGTGGTAAACGGGACATTTAAATAAACAGCATTCATCGAGTGAACTGTTTGATCTGATAAAAACTGCTTCAAAGATTTTTAGGGCTCAAAATAAGGTTAAAATTGTTTTCTTCCTTGAAGTTATGATCACATTATGATTGTGCCAAGCTACATGTTTTCTCCAGCAGATATACCTTCCAGCACATAATTGAAACTGTTGTGAACTTCAGCTGCACTATGCATCACAGGTACAACATGCATGCTCCTGGTTAGTTTCTTAATTGGGTTTTTGGAGGTAGCAGCCTTTGCGATGGCCCTGCCATCCTCACTCATCTTGTAATGCAAACCTTGAAAAGCTGCTTAAAGGGTATGTAAAAGGAAAGGTAAGCATGCACTTGACCCCAAGTAATTTGCACACAGAGATGTTGAGGTCTCCAGGTTACTACAACGATTTTCCTTAGCCTTTGTTTTAACATCTACAGCGAATGAAAACTGGTCCCGGCTGCTATTTATCTCTTCATCCCCACATTTTAGGCATACACTTGAAAGAGAGTGTTGTGTGACAGTCTAGACGTCTGGAGAGCGGACTCTCTGACAAACAAACAAACAAAAAAGGATAAATGTTTTAGAATTATTGTAAATATATTTTTATCAAGTTCGTTATTTTCATAGACAAGCTCCCCTTTGGATGTGTTTTTACACTTGTAACTTACATTCTTTATATAAACACAATATAGGAAAGTATTGGAATCTGGAGATATTAAACATTTTTTTGGACATAGACATATTCAAATCAAACTAATTTGAATGACTGCTGTACACTGTAAACCCGAATCAGTTGACTGAACTTAAACATTTGTGGAAACTGATTACCTCAAAAGTTTTAAGTACACAAACTCATCTCTTCTAAGTATGGGGGTACTCAAAATTTGTATTTATTGTTAACTTAAAAATGTTAAATTATATTTTTATTTTATTAATTGAGCTTTACTTAAAAACTATATACTTTAATTTTAATATTTTTGTGTTTTTTGTAGTTTACTATTTTGATCCAACACAATGCAATTATATTACAACCTAAACGCAAATTATATGATTATTAATTAAAAGATATTTATTTTTAAATGTTTGAGTTCAGACTAGTAAAAAAAATTAGAGAAATTCATTTACTTTACATTTTGTTTATTTAACATTTTTTTATGGAAATGTAAAAACATCACACATGTTTTTATAAAACCACTAACATGGACATGGGCACCATAAAGTGAGCATTATAAATTCAGTGTAGAACATTTATCTTTTTATAAAATCACAAAGGACAACATCAGTCCTAATTGCATCTTTCTCAAAATACATAAAAATTCAAAATAAAAAGTCAAATACTAATCACTTTTGTTTGAAAAAGAAATGAAAAACAATTTTTTAAAATGGGTACAAATAAAGATGATCATCTTCCAAATAGAGCAGGGCGATATGACCAAAAATATTTATCACGATATACATTTGAAAATTTGCGATAACGATATAACTGACGATATAATTGACACTAGACAAAATACTCCACAACTTTATTAGTGCAAAAACCCCCATCAATGTATTTTCACTTAAACAAGCAGCTGTGTTTTATGTGCATTAAAGTTATATAAAAATTTAACAGTGCAAATTTCTCGCTGACAGTTTAACCAAAAGGCATTTCCAGTGGAAACTGGCCGACATATCCTCAGCATAACCATGTATAATAGCCACAAAACTTAAAAAGAGGTTATACACACACAATACGGTAATATTATGTTGAAGCACAGTAAGTATCACTCCGCGAGGCTCCGACAATCCATCAAGCGGTGCAGCTTCGTAGCTTAGCAAAGTCGTACTGAAACATTTGACAGATTTTCGAGCGCCGTGTACGACATAAAATTGTTTCGAGGTCAGTAAACACAACCAGAATTCATACATAAGGCACACGGGATTATAAGGGGCTCTGTCGATTTTCAGAAAAAATCAAAGGATTGATTTTAAGTGTGCTGTATTTTCCAAACAACACGGTAATAACGACGGCCTGCTAGCATGCGCTACCAAAAATAGTGCTTTGTTGTGTATCTGACGGACGAAAGCTAAACCAGTTCCACACCGCTGAAGTTGCAGCATTTTTACAAACCAATTCTGGTTCATCCGTTTCATTCAACGATCTGCTTTCGCTCTTCTCATTCAGCGTTGCCGCCATGCGTATGTAAACATAGGCACTGCGCATGCGCGTTTTACCCATATTCTATCGCGATATTTCATTTTGCTATCGTTGCCCAAAATTACACTGGTATTACCGTGAACGGTATGATATGGCCCAGCCCTACTTCCAAATAACCAGAACAGGCAGGCAAGTATAGGAAAATTAGGTAAACTGATGGAGTTAAATCCACCCAAAGCCTGTAGTAAACTTAAAGTGCTTTAAATAAAGTGCTTCAAACAAAGTGCTCAGTAACAGAGTGCATGTCCTAACAAACATTGCCTTATATTCCTTCCAGAACTACTCTTTCAGCAACAAATCATTTTTAAGAGCATGTAGGCAGGGTTTCAGGGGTTTGCCGTCATCAAGCCCCATGAAGATTTTTTGGACAAAGGTAAATGTGTGAACCAGCTTCCTGGGGTAGTCTAAATGCAGAGCATAGATCAAGCCAAACAATAAGGCAAATGCATCTGCAAATCTGGGAATATCACGCATCACCAAGTCGCCTTCCACCACAACGGCCATGCTTGAGGAAGTAAAATGGACAGAACTGGTCTGGGAAGCGCCGTCGGTAACCACTGTGAGAAGGGCAACTGGAGTGTCAATGAGGGTCGACTCATCCAATGTGTCCACCTGGAATAGACACAGTATCAATAAGTTAGGTTGGTTTGAGAGAATGTGACAAGCAAGACCTGTAATCTAGCAAAAAATTCAGCAGTGTAGTGGGTTACTTTGTAACGGGTTAGGGTACTCTACTTTTTTGAAAAATGTACATTAACGCGTTAGCTTCTGTCATTACATAATTAGTATGTTTGTTATTTTTCTAAAAAAAAAAAAAGTTATTTTTTATTTTATGACTTCATCTCAAAAAGAAACTAAATCTTGACTTCAGCCTTGTTTTGGTTCAAACGGTAATGCTTAAATAACTGTGCCCGGGTGTCTGAGGTGACTGCACACAATTTGCACTTCCAATCCATTGGCTTATTTGAAAAACTTCAGTGAACATCAGTATTCCAGTTCTTAAAGGAAAAAACAGATTACACAATTTCAAAGTAATTACAATTAATGCTCAAACTTTCAATCACTGCATGGTGACTGTAAAAGGCCAAATGTTGTCCAACATTCTCAATTGGATCCTAAAGATAAATATGGAAAAAAAATGAGCTCAGTTTTTAGTTTCAAATACTTGTAACTAGAGGGCACATCCTTAGTGTTTCCCCTTTCAAGAACAATTTTACAGTGCAAATCACACCTGCTTAGATGATCTATTACTTTACCGTGCAAATAATTCTAGTTCTATATTTATATAATTGCCAGTTTCTTGACAAACATTCAAGGAGATCTACCGTTTTTTGCAACGTGAGCCTTATGGAATGCAAAATGTTCGTTTACTCACTCACACAACTTAGGTGCTATTTTGAGTCCTTTGAGAGATATTTAGATCAATTCCTGACCAGCCTATATCCATATAATGAAAGTTGTTGGGGCACTAGACACTGCAGCTTTTACATAAAGCATAACCTGCCACAAAACGCCATTATTTTCCCACTGTTTTGTTATGAATTCCAAGCACTTGGTAGCATCTTGGTTGTGCTTTGTTGTCATCATCCGGGGACTTTTACAAACGTTTAGTCACACTAGTTGGAGCTCAACTAGATAGTGTTGAAACCAACACATAATGACTGCACGCCATTGTAGTTGTAGTGAAAGCATGACATCACAGCTTTGGACATCTTTTTAGCCAGGAGTTAACTGTAAAGGTCAGCTGTAAACATACCCGAATCATAATTATAAAGCAAAATATTAGCTAACAGAGGAATTCTGCAAGCAATCCTTACGAAAAAGGGATAAAAATATCTAACGGGGAGGACTAAAAATTGCTTCAAAGTTGGTGTGGTGAGTAAATGAACATTATTCCATGCTGGAAATAAGGTACAGATTGGGGGGGGAAACAAACAAACAACAACAACAACAAAAAAACAGCTCCCATTTAAGAACAGTTTCACAAATAAAAAAAATTGCTCCAACATAAATTATTTTAAGTTTTTTTAAGGCCAGACCAGACATGACATAGCTGGAGGGAGTCCTGTCAGCTCAATCAATAGAAAACTCTGAGATTTATGCTGACTTTGACACAGACTAAACTTTAAATGGTAACAACTACACACATGATGGAGCACAACAACCATCCAGCTATGGGCCTGCTGCGGTCCAGAGACACATGAGAGAGACCAGGGAGAGAATTAACAGCCTCAATAAAACATTGCAAGGCAGTGCTAATGTTTTTAGCTTGGCCGCTGCAATCTAGCTACAGTTTCTTTTACAATACACGCTGCTTCTAATCTTTGTTAACAAACTTGGTCATTGGCAGATGTTAAACAACAAGACTCATGGTTTACAGTTCCTGTCCAAAGAGCTGAGCCTCTGAGCAGTGATCTGTCTCCTTCCTGCTGAAACAGCTGCGGTCCTGAAAGCAGTTAGCACCACAAGAACTGCGCACCTCATCTTTGCTTCAGTATCCCAAGTTAAACTCAGTCACAACGCTGGAGTGGTAAACCTCCAGTCTGAATTGAGCGCAGCTATCAACTGTTTTTTCGTAATTAAAAGCAGCTGATGTGCAGTGTACCTTTAGCTCACAGAGTGCTTGCAGGTAAAGCAGATAGAGCTTTATTTTTGTTATTTGGTAACCTGTGGACTCCATGTCCTGACTAGAGGTGGGTTTTTATAATCGATTTATCGATTAAAATCGATTCTGGCTTGGATAACTTAAAATCGATTCATTAAAATCCTGAATCAATTTTTTAATATAAATTTATTTTGCCCGAAATGCCAGAATCTCTGGTGAAATCTCACAAAATTTCAACAACCACCAAACAGCTAAGACAGTAAATGAGAGCAGGAACACGGATTCTGCACAAAGACTTAAACACACAGCGCAACCCGCGGATCAGAATCAGTTAGATGTCGCCCTTCTCACAGTCGGGGCTGAAAGCTGACAGCTCGCTGATTCTGATCTGTCAGCGGGTCCGCGCTTTGTGTTCACGCCCTTTATGCGCTGATTCTAAAGCTGTTAGTTTGATGTCTCTCCAAACAATATTGACCGAACCAGCAGCAAAAGAAGATCCAAACTACGCTTCACATAAACATCGTCATGTATTCACTCTTACTTTTACTGTTTTGCTTCAACCACGATGCACAGCTCTCTCTCTCTCTCTCTGTACTTCAAGAACAGTTTCCCGTCTAAAAATCTGTTTTCTGCATTATTCGCTTGCTTGTTACGCACAAGTCTACCGTTGTTTACAGCGCTGTCGGCCGATGTTTTTTTTCTTCGTTTTATATGCTTTCGAAAAGAAAACCTAATTTCTGCCGTTCAATACTGAACAAATTTAAACTTTTTAAAATTATGCAAAACGCTTAGCCGTGTCTCTAAAACCGCTGTAACTTCAGAGGTAATGTTCATGTGTTGATTAATGGTTTTCTTTCGTTTTTGATGTACTGCAGAATATTTTTATAAAATCCCAGGCCAGGAAAATTGCCTTCATGTTTTTCTGTGTTTTATCCTCAGCTACTTTGACACAAAGGCATCTGCTGTGATGCTCACACCTTTGATAAAGTCTTGCGTGTGTCAGCTTCCTTTTTATAGATACAAAGATATGTAAATGTACTGATCTGAATTATAATATTTCTGACTGTCAAAATTTCCCAGATTCAAATCGAATTGAATCGAATCGAATTAAATCGAATCGATTCGGAACCTTGTGAATCGGAATTGAATCGATTCTAGAAATCAGTGACGATACCCAGCCCTAGTCCTGACACACAGGCTGGTGTTTGTACAGCTTCCACAAACACAATAATTTTGTATTTTTAAGAAAAATGAATGCAATATAATCATAGTAAACACACTAACGCTCACAAACACCACCTACTGCCAACAGCGCATAACATACAACTCCCTTCAGTTACATCACACGTCCAGATTATGAAACTTTCAGTCAAAATTTGGGTTTCTAAACATTTTTAATTTTGAAATACCCCAATCAACGTATCAAGACGTTTTTTGGGGGACATTTTATATGCATTTCAGCAACTACTGAAATCTGCACTTTAAGGGACTTAATGAATGTTTTTTTTTTTTTAAATTAAAAATGATTGAGTATTTTCACATCACATGAAAATATAAATTTTTAATACAAATTTGGCCCTACAAAAAAATGGAAACTCAGTAACCAATGTAATGGAGATTCTCTAAACATGAGCAAATATCACAGTAAAATTGTTGATTGGGATTTACACATTGGATGTATCCTTAGTAATTTTGTACAATTATACAAAATTATTCTATAAGAACTCAACAACTGATGAAACACCTTACTTATGTGACTAAATATGAAGTGTTATAACTTACCACAAAAGTTGAACTGTGCCACCGACCCTTGGTAGATCTGCACATGATAAAAAGATGCATTATAAATAATAACACAGCTATTAATAATTATACTGGCGGGGTACATTTAAGATGTTAATGTCACAAAATAAAATAGACTGGTTGAAAGAAGCACAAGGTAATGGTAATGGGGGGAGCCATGAAAATATATCTTTTCAACATGATTCAGCGTGACAAAGCAGGGGCATGATTTTTAAAAAAAACAAAAAAAAACAGGTCTTTTAAACTACAAATGTTTTAATGGCCATGAAGAAAGGACTCTTCAATAGATCTTTCAACACCTGTGTTTACTGTCTCCACCTGAAATTACTTGCAGTCTGAAGTTTTTTTCTTCGGTCTTCAGCCTTGGAATAAAAAATAAAAATACTGAAAACCTTATCAGCACACTAAATATACAACACCTTGCTATATTTCAATCTGGGTGTTACTTTTAATTGTTTAAGATATAAGTTGCCACTGCTAGCTAAGTCACTTTTGAACGATGCTAATGAGAAGAAAAAAAAACCCTGCCGAACAATGAGGCTGCTGTTGTAAAAACGCCAACTTTCTTGCGTTGGCAATGGGTCGTTAAAATATCACTAAGACACTTTCTTTATGTGCAATTCTTATTAAAACTGTGTTTTAATCGGTTAAAACTGTAAAACTGACGACATCATCGGTTTGAAAAAGAGCGCGAACAACAGCGATTCACTACCTGGGTCTGTGCTGTTTAACACAACAGCGCATTCGAAAACAAGTTATTGGCTGCAACATATTAATATACTTGTTTTTTTACAGAAAAAATAAACATAACGAAGGTTCCGTTTTACTTACAAGTTTCTCCAAATGTGCTCTCCAGTCGCTCGAGAAGGGCAGCCATATTGAACAGAATTTTCTGTCAACGTCGTTCAGGTTAGAGAGAAAACGTCATGACGTACTTGACGTACAAATGCGGAGCTCGAAAAAAAAAAACATTTACTCAAAAATCATAATTAAAAAAGCAGTATTTACTCTTAACTTCTAAGCCATGTACAATTATAACTGTTTGAATCATTAAGAGAACAGAAAAGTTTTAAGTTGTTTCAACTTTGTGACGAATTTTAATTGCTGTATCCACAAACTTTATAAGTCAGGTAGACTGTTGGGGTTTACAGTGTAGTGTATCATACAGCAGTCATTACAGACCATGCTATTGACTTTACAGAAAGCAACAAGTAGCTCAGGGCTATCAGATACAGATATTAAGATGTGTAGAATAATAAGATTCAAATTACCTTTGTGGCCCTTGTTGCAAAGCAAAACATAGAAAGATGGTTTGGTGCATGCAACAACTACACAAAAAAGCCAGCACGAGATAATTCACTTAGTTATTGCATTTATGTATGTATGGTTATAGCTATTTATTTATTTATTTATTGGCAAATCTTATGTCTGAATCACTTACCTGCCACTGCATTAGTCATACCTTTGCTAGTTTCAGAGTTGGACCTCTTTTTGCTTTCACAACTGTTTTGTGTGTTCACAGTGTTTTCAGCTTTGGAGTGAATCTTCAATCTGCACAGCAATAATAAAGAAACCTTGAACCTGCTTTAACAAAACCTTGGTCCTCAAGGTTTTCTACTCTTAAGGCCACATAGCTCATAGTTACAAAGCACTTTACAAAGACCCTGGTCAAAATGTGTGCTGTTGTCACCCCTTCCATACACGCATAACTACAAAATTAAGAGTTGTGGCATTAAAACTGATTAGAAAAATGGATAAAAAGGGTTCAGCAAATTAATTGGGGTTATAAAAAAATAGTGGTGGTTAGAGGTGAGCATGCAGAGTGCATCCATTACCACTAATAATACCAACATTTCTATTGAGTTTTTTAGTAGATAGCCTTTATTTATCAGTTGTGTAGTGCTGCACATCTTTCTTTTTTCTATTTTGAGGTGTGAAAACATTTAACGGCTTGTTTTAAACAATCAACAAACAAAGAGATGGGGTCACGTCACACTCAGCATCATATTGTTAACATGTTAAAATAGTCAAAGTGTGATGATTGTTTAAAAAAATGGTTAGAGACACAAATATAATTTTCTGCACCAGCAGCAATGTCATAGTAAAGGAACTAGTGGAACTAAGTGTTGTATTGATTTCACATTTAGAAACTATTACTGGTAGATCAATAAATAGTTCATTAGATTGTTTCTTGTGTCTAAAACATCAAAACTGTTGATGAGACCCCCATCGCACCTCCTGCAGTAGGGTGGCCAAAAATAAGTGCATGAAAACAGCGATGCTGATGCTGATGATGTCAGGTGAACTTTGAAGTAAGCTACAGAAATAGAAAAGACAGAATTTCATGGAAAAAGAGACACAGTTGTGTCAGCTGCAGTTTCAGAATGATTTAACATTAATCCGTGTTTCTCATTTTAGAATGAAACTACTTTAATTTTTGCTATTTTATTTTTATTTTATTTTCATAATGGGAGAAATTGTGCTAGCTGGTGATGGAAGTGACTGAATGGAACAATTGGTATTATTACCTGGTTTTCTCTCTCAGGGCGTCAAATCATTATTTTCTGTCAGAAGCAGCTGACGTAGTGCTGAGACTCACAACAGAACCTGGGGTAATGGTGTATTACTGCTGCAAGCTGTGGAAATGTTAGATGACCCGTTTGAAAGTGAGACAAAGGTTGCATAAGAAGTCAGAGGTAGTGTCAAAAATGTAAATCACAAAACTGTCCTCCAACAGGCTCTGATTTTATCTGGGAGCTCTGTGTTCTCTACTTTTCTTTTGATTTGTTTTTGCTCACTTTCTGGTTTCATTTCACCCTCTCAGCAGACTTTACTGTGAGGTTTTTAGGAAAAGAGCAGGTTTGGGTTTGATAACGCCACTTCAGGTGGTTCTGGACAGGTTCCACATGTAGCAAGTTCAGACTGAGATGACATCAAAAGGCAACTTGTACCAATGTGACAGCTTACATTAACTCCTGTATTCAATTTTTTGCAATTACATTTAACTTTAGGTCAACATCTGCTCTAAAACTAGGATTTTCTTTCATTCTTTGCTGGCTATCAGTTGTTTTTGATGAACAAACTCAACACATCTCATCAGCCAACAGAAAATTCTGGATGTTTAAAAAAACTCTACAAGAAAAGGCTTTTTCTGTACATCAGGATGCTATACTTGGGCATGAATACCTACTCCTTGAATATGAAATTACCTCTGACGTGTCTTTTTTAAAATTATTTATTTATTTATTGCACATAAAAAAATATATTGGCTTGTAAAAATTAATCCTTTTTGTTGGCACATGTTGCTGTCTTGGGGTAGCACATAAAGTATCCAAATGCATATGAATGAGCAAACTGATGTTCTTTATGATTATTGCAGTACTCTGTTCTATTGTAGTGTGAAAATTTTAGGATGACTTATCATTTTCTACCCTTATCAGGTCTTTATTTGAACTTCCTCCAGACAGTGAGAGTGAGTCAGACATCCTCCTTCACAGGAGCCAGGGAGGCAAGATAGGAATCAGCCACTGAAGGGACTTCCAGGTTAATAATGTAGCTGTCAAATGTGCTGAGAGTGGTTGGGATAAGTGCATGCCATGTCTGTGAGAATGCATACGTGAACCTTGATTTATGTTACCTGCCTACCTGCAGCCTACGTTTTAATGATACACTAAAGTGTTTTTGCAAATGCAAGACCTCACCATGTTGAATGAAGACATTTCTAATACTCTGTTCCCCCACTGTGACAAATCAATGTCTGCTATAAAAACAAAAAGGTTAAAAATGCTGTGAAAGAATTTGAATCCCCTTAACCTGAACCTGCTCTGGAGTCAGTTGTCTTGTTGTATTGTCCCATATTTAGTTTTTACAAAATCAGCTTTGTGGGACCAAAATATATGAAATCACTGAGTTAGGGCTGTGTTATACTGTGAAGCAACAAAGACTGTGTTATTACGTCACAGTAAACTGCAATAAACTCCTGCCTGTTTTGTCTATTTTGAGTAAGACTATTATATCAGTTGAACACATCAAGGACTGTGAAGTGAACACATAGTGATTTTTATATACATTTAGATTGTAAAGAGCCCAGGCACATCAACAGGCATCTGCTGATGCCCTCAACTCTGTAGCTTTCTGATGTTTTCAAAACGCAGCACTGCAAGATTTTGTTCTTTGACAGAGTCACACAAACTTTCTTTCTCATGCGTGTGCATTTCTGCATCAATTCTTGTCATGCTACAGTTCGTTGAGCTTTAGACACGAGTCGTGGAGGCAGACACACGGTGAGAATTTCGTGCAAAGTATTAACAAGGCTAAATGTTTTCTTTGATCCCAGAAGCCTAAAGTCAGCCTTCAGTGCATGTTTCATTGCAGTGACAATCAAAGATTTCGCAGTACTTCCCATTGACCCTTAGTGTCTCAGATGCTCCAAAACAGCATAGTGCAGAGAAGTAATTATGTCTGAGCTCTACTCTGCCCCGGCCCAGATGTTGTAGGCTGTTGTCTGAGTCGGGTATGAAAGCAGGTGTCACACAGTCAAATGGTTGATCATTTTATGTTTCAGAATACGTCACAATGGACTGCATCTGCTCAGATTATTCATCACACTGAGACTAACACGCTATTTATTTATTTAGTTTTCCACAAAGGTTTCTTCATTTCTATGAGGATGACCAATCTGTGCACAACATGCTCACCAGCATTTTTTATTTTTCCTCACTGAAATTATGTTGCCTGTGAAGTGAGGTGTAACTGAAATCCAGCTTCAGTTCAGCCTGTTGTCTGTTTTTCATTGTCTTCCTGGAAATTGCTACCTAGCACCTCCTTTCCAATGACATTGTGCACACTGTGAAAGACTGCAAGCATGATTGACTGGGCAGCAATGTGTAGTTTTATTATGTCAGTCAGTCATGAAAAGGCAAGCTATTATGACTCTAATTGCCTAATCTGACACAGGGACCCATCTTGACAAATAAAAATACTGTGCAGTCTTAGTCCAGCCTTTATCTTTCCTCTTGATGGATAACTCACAGTCAGATCAGAGAGCAGCTAATTTCATACATGTTAAGAGATCCTTCACATATTGCCATTTTTCCAGTTAAAATGGATGTTTATCCATGCCCTTAATTGCTAAGATATCATGTGTGAAATCAGAAGATAAATACCTCTGGAACACCCCAGTACCAGATTCCTCCACAGCAGCTCTCAGAACTGCAGTTCTCTCACACTCTGCATCCGTGGCCCGTTATAAATGCAATCCCTTCTATCCTTTAATTCATGATACCATTTCTCCACTCCCCTGAGCTTTCAGTGCAATAGCACATCCAGTCGGCTGGCCAGTGTAAAGGTGAATATGCTGCACATTCCTGCCAGCTTCTTCTTACAGGTACATAATGGTGGTCCGCTCACAGACAGACCCCCAAAGTCCATGTTTGCCTGCTGCCACAGAGACAGGCCCTCATAAATCACTGTTATCTCCAACCAGTGGCACACGCCGCTTTTGTCCGTCACACAATGAGGGCCTTCTTCCATGATAGCTGCAGACAGTTTGTAAGCTGTGGGGCAGCTGGAGGCTGATGCACTAAACACATGTACACAAACACACACATTTGTGTGAATAACACTGCATCCCACTCTGATTATTAGTCACATGCATTTTAAAATTCATGACAAATTTCATCTTTTAGTCCATCATTCTCATACTAGAGGCCAAATTTGTTGGTCCTGTCACAGAGCCTCGGACCAGCCTTTGGTATGTGTAACCTCTTCCCCGTCCACCTGCTAACACCTCATCTTTACTCTAACTCTCATTTCAAATCAGATTCTGTGGGTTTTTGTTTTTTGTCTCATGTTTGTATGCAACTGACAGAAAGTTACAAGAGATAAAAGTCTTTGCTGGAATATATGAAACCTCTAGCAGGTAAGAAAGGTGTTCAAACAGATTTGCACATGTTCACGTGCATTAACTGAGACAGACGCACATGTTACAGTGACAGAATTGTGTCCTGTACAAACAAGGAAGGGGGAAGAATATAAATGACACATAGTGCAGATGTAATTACCATATTTCCAATAGACTGCATTGCTTCAATAGCAGTACAATCCACTAGCATTACTATTGCGGCAATAAAGTTGCTGGATATTTGACAGAAGATTTTTACCCTAGTCATAAAGCCATATGTCAGTGAAGTATAGCTCTCTCTCATAATGCATGCATTACTTCTTTGTGCTCGTGCAAGTTGGGAGCGTGCGTCTGTGCCTTCTTAGCTAAATCATTTCTTTTACAATAGTATTATCAGTACACGGCACACTAGGGACCCATTGACATGTAGATTCTGCGCATATGTCATTTTAAAATGGCAATGCTCATCTGTAATGAGGCCCCACGTGTTCCTTTATTGTCAACAAAGCAGCTATTTTCTCCATTTACAATTTTTCCTCCTTTTTTCTTATTTTTCTATGTATAGTGTCACTGTGCCTTTAATATTTTGCTAATCATGGGGGGTTATTAGAGAGAGAATGGGGGAACAATACCCAAAGTACTGGCAATCCAGTGTCAGTATAGTCAATAGACAACAAATTATAATGATGAAAGGCACTCTACTTATTAACAAACAGACTTGGCATTTTAAAGTGACACAATCTCTTGTTGACATTAACAAAGATTAACAGTTCACCTCAATTTAGTGTAAACAAATACAGCAGCATACAGTACACTGTGAACCATTATGTGCAATCTGGTTACAGTTTTTAGTTAACATAGTGTTTTTTATATAGGTAAGTATTTATAAATTTTCTATAAAGTATTTGACATCAATTTAAGCTTGATTCATACTCATATATTGTTAATTGAGTACCGCTGAGAATTTTTTAAAGTAAGTCTTTTATTAAAGTAACATTTAACATAAACTAACCATAAGTTATAAAAATCTTTCAAAAACATTTGCTCAAGAATATAAAAACTACTTTATTGTTGCAATATACATACTGTAAGTCATTTCCAAAAGATTGGGCACAGGACTAAAATCAGAACAGTGTCCTGCTAAGATTGTACAAAGCTTGTAAGACCACAAGCAGCCAAATTACTGGCTGCATCACACATCTCAGTGCCCCTGACACACACACCGACCAGGAATTTCAATGAAAATGCCAACCTGCTCAAGTCTTTCAAAGCCATGCTTGTTCAGGTCAGGTACTTTGCATAGCAAAGCTATGACAGGTAGGCTGGACTTGTACTAACTGGGTGCAAAAGCAGACAAGCAAGCAATACACAGCACAAAGTGGAACTTTCAAGTTGTTTCTGTCACATCCAAAACTGGTGACGAATTTAACTCTACGGCTGATAACAATACCTGAAGACGTGCCTACACTACTGATATCAGTTAGTTCACCTTTTTTTATTTTACCAAAGAGCGCTCTAATGCCTAAGAAGTACTATTTCAGCAAGTGTTTGAACATTTTTTTGTATGTCTAGTGAAATTTATCATAAGCTGTATATCATTACCAAGACATGTGGTAACATGTAACATGAGGTTAAAGGATGTATTTTGTCTAAAAACATGATCTTTCCGTATCCCCCAACAAAGTAGTCTATTGATCCATCCATCTTCTTCCGCTTATCCAGTTCAGGAGTACGATGGGGTGCTGGGGGCTATCCCAGTTGCCAGAGAGCAAGAGGCAGTGTATACCCTTGACAGGTCACCAACTGGCTCCAACGAAATAGTTTTGATGATTAATCTTTACCAAGATAAGACTTAAAACTTTTACTATTTAAAAACGTATACCTCAACCTCACTTTGCTTTCCAACACAGAAGTTAGGAACTGTGTAAATAACAGAATCCAGTGATTTGTATCGTATAAAGCCATACTGTAAAATAGAGGGGTTAAAGAAAACACAGAAAACATAATAAATGTCAAAGACAGAAAACAAAGCATTTAATTAAAACACATCTGAAAATGTTTGCGATTGGGCAGAAGAGTCCCCTCTTCTTTTAACAACAGTGTCTAAACATCTGGAAACTCAGGAGACCAGCAGCTAGACCTCTGGGAGATGAATGTTTGTCGGGAAATAGCTGGACTGCAGGCAGGTCGGTTCAGCACCCAGACTCTTCTGTTAAGCTGTACAACTGTTGTTAAGGCTGCAGCACAGTTTAGCTTTGTCTTGCTTAAATATGCAGACAGGAAGATGATATGGAAGCAGATGTTGTTCTGAAACCTTTAATGTAGTTTTCAAACAAAATTGTGATGATGATGATGATGATGATGATGACGGTGATGATGATGTTGATGATGATGATAAGATATTCAAAGTCTTTACAATTTATATTGAGAAACATTATTCTGAAGATGTTCCAGTTTTTTTGTTTGATTTATTGTTTGATTTTTGGAGATGAACCTTTACAGGTAAACCTCTGCTCATCTTCTGTGAAACTGCTCTTTTTGTCATAAAGCCATGTTACTCACCTGTTACATATCACATATTTTCATTTGAGTAACATAAACATTTAGCAGATAAAATGACTATTAAAAATAAATACCTCATTTATGCTTTTGTGTATATTTCAATACACTCTACTGCTGCCTGTCAGGATTAGGTAATGCAAACTTAGGACACGTGAATGACTATTTGAACAGAAGTTGAATGATGTAGCATGATTCAAGATGACAAATTTCGCTCCACACACAGTGAATAATGACAGCATGTGGGGTGGGATTTATATTTTACATGCACTTATTTATGGAAAAAAGAACCAGTCTTAATTAATGCCGACAGTTAAAGTCAAATTAATGAACTGCCACACTGCCAAGTTCTCTTGGGCAGTTAAGCTAAATTGTGGGTAACATTTCCAGCTACATGAAATATAGTATGTTAAAAAATGATATGAACAAGCACCTGAATAATCCATTTGATTAAAATCCTGATTCAAAATGAATATTCTTTAGTTATTACAGCATGTACTGAAATAAAATCAGATGAACTGGAAAAAAATAGACCTTATTATGTTTCTGCATTTTGTTCCAGCTCCTGTTTTGTTATTTGTTGAATATATACAGATTCTTATAATGACTTGATAGATTGATGGAATCATTTTATTTTGAACATGTAAATATAACTGAAATAACAAGAGAAAAGAAAAACTTTTAATGAAAATCTCTATGTCAACACAATGTTTATGCTCGAAAAGTTTGAACTTGTGTTCAACATCTGTGAGAAATGATGCTCACAGACGACAGACGAAACTTGCACTCCATCAAAGAACTGAATGACACATTTAGAGATCATTAATGCTGCTCTGTTTGTTCCATCTTTTCCTCTAAATGCCTCTAAATTCAAACACAAAACATTTCAAACAATGCAATCTTAGACCACCAGTAACTCACTAGAAATGAATCAATACGTCGGTGACACAGTGTAGGCATTTGAAGCATTTCAAATTAACTTTGATAGTTTATCCCATCAAAATAAATATACAAGCACTTAATTATATGTATTTTTACATGCACTAACAACTTCATTAGGTTTGCCTTACCAGTATTGGGTTGGACCCCTTTTACTGTTAGAACTCCCATAATTATTCACGCCATAGATTCAACAAGGTTCTGGAAACATGCCTTAGAGATTTTGGTCCATGCTGAAATGATAGCATCACACTGTTGCTGCAGATCTGTAGCAGGACGGATCCAAGCGCTCGTGATGTTTATGCCAAATTCTGCTCCACCATCTGAATGTTGTAACAGAAATCAAGACTCATCAGACCAGGCAGTGTTTTTTCAGTCTACTACTGTCCAGCATTAGTGAGCCAGTGTGAATGTCTGCATGCCTAAACACACTGACTTGCTATAATGCGATCGGCTGATTGGATATTTGCATTAACAATCAGCAGAACAGATGTACATAATAAAGTGCATGTATTTCCCTCCACTGGAATCTGATGGTAAAGTTCACAGAATATAAAGAAAACAAGAAAATCAAACCTGAATCAGGAGAACAAAACGGAAACACAGGGAATGACTGGAAAACTTGGGCTTGGAAGAATAGAACAAGAGAACATGCATGCACTGAGGGAACTGATCTGATAACTAGAGACAAGTGCTGACAAAAAAAGTCAAGAGAAACTGAATAAAATGGCAGAAGCTTATATTATTATATTACAAAAACAAAAGGAAAAGAAGATCAAGAAGTGAAGTGATTTAGTAAACACTCTAAACTTCATGTTATTTATTTAGCTTATACAAGGGCAATCCCAAAAGTAAGGTCTCCAAAGTGGTGGGGACGTAGAGAAACTATTTGTAGGGTTGTTGGCCACACTGTTGTGATAGGTGCTTCCTCCACTCCTAAAGACTCATGCGCGGCTTCGCTGCGATGATCAATCTTGGCTTGGCAGGCCTTGAAAATGGAGCTCCCATTTGAACGTTACCGCCAAGTTCAAAGTTCTCGCAGTAATTCAATTTTTGAACACAAAAGGCGTTAAACTGGATGAAAAACAATTGACCGAAGTATATCGACAGTTGTGCATGTATGTCAAGAACGTTTGCCAGTTAGCCAGTCAGGAATAGATTTTGCTCTGATGAAGAGATGAAAGATGAGGTTCAACACTTCCTGAAGGACATGGTGGCGACCTGGTATGACACGACAATTCTAAAACTGCCACAGCATCTATGAAAATGCATCAACTGAAATGGCAATTATGTAGAAAAATAAATAATTCTTAAACATTTAAAATGATGTAAATATTAAAGAAAATAAACACTTGTTTGTATTTCTAAAAGAAATAGGAGACCTTACTTTTGGGATTGCCCTCATATATTTGTCTTAATATCACAGCAGCAATGACAAACAGATTGGTCACTGGGGTTGACTCCCAGACTTTGTCTTAAAGCAGCTTAATATTCTTTAAAATATACATGAAATATTTAGCTAATACAAAAAAAATAAGATTGCACTTTTGTTTCTAGTCTAACACTTTCTTTAACTTGTCAGGCCTTAATAGACTTTGTGCAAGCCAAATTCCTACATAATTTTTGATCTGGTTTACAACCACAAAGTGAGTAGGAAGCTTCCAACTCTGTCTTACTCTTGTCTGTATCCTACAATCCAAGTCTTTATTTGGATGATGCGTCCTAAAAGATGTATGCCAAACTAAAAACAGCCTGGTTGTGCAACTAATGTAATAACACAATAAGAATGCAAACTAGCTACCCTGCAGTACAACAGCTATTCAGTTTTGTTGTTTTCATGGATAGTCAAGAAGGCTGCTGTCTTTCAGCCTTAAAAAATTAATCTTTCAGTCCAGTCTTTCTACCGTGTACGGTATGTAGCCACAAAGTGCAATCAAGTATAAAAGAATCATTGAGAATGAGTCAGCTGTGGTGACATAGAGATAATAACATCTACAGGCAGCAGCTAATGTGTGATTTTTCTTGACATGTCTTGATGGTCTTTCTCGATGGGATAAAAACCTCAGGATACCAGTAGCTTAGAGCATATAACTGGTAAATGCTTCTAGGAGTCCATTAGCGGTACTGCTATGTGTCAAAATTCGGAAACAACCAACTGTGCACAGCAACCAAACGTTACTGCCCACAATCTGCTCATCCGTTAACACTTAGAGATCAGAGGCAACATTTTAGTCTTTCAAGTCATTTGCAACCAGTCTTCTATGAAATATGGTATATATCTCAAAATGTTAAATGTTATCTGGATTAGTGCATTCCAGTTACTCCGTCAACAGCTTCTCTGCTTCTGACAGTTATTTCATCACGTACTCTTTCATTTTCTTTTCTTACATAACTTAGATCTGTCTCTCTTCAAGGGGTCTGTGCAAGCACTGCAAATGACATCTAACACCAGTTTTTTGTGTGACAAATCAACATGTTTCCCACTTTTAAAGTACTACTTTTTATTTGGCAAGTCAGCAAAAACTGGTCACAGGCAGGCCAAAGCATTCAGTCACTTTATTGCCTCCCTCTTCCCCTGAGAAGCTCCCGTCTCAGCCAGGCATAGCTGGAGGACGTTTAATCGACTGCTAAAACACCGGTGGTACCAATAAAGCTTACTGCAATCACATGGGGCCTCTGTGTTGCATGTAACATTTTCTGCTTTTGGAAGCCAAATCTAAATCCTGTAGTAATTTATACTCATAATTAAGATATTTCTTTCTTTTAGATAATTGTTGCTTATAGATGAGTAAAAGTAAATGTATGAAAATTGTTTTTTCTTATCACTAGCTAACCTGTTGTTCCACTATAACAAATTTAAATATGAGTGAGACATATTTCCACACATAGTTATATGTAGAACAGTGTTGGATGATATAGGTAAATACACTTAGATTAAGAAAAGCTTTTTTCACAATCCTCCCCTCTACCAGGATCAGACAATGCCCAGTTTGAGTCACCTGGCATTGCTATTTGAAACGGTAAATTTTAATCAGCATTCGCGTATTTATAAAAAAAAAAAGGGGGTAGGGAAGGGGTGTGTCAATGAAAAAAGAGAGAGGCGCACACGATGCACCTATGAGTCATTGTGGTATAGTGGCTAAAATAGAGCACAAAGAGATAAAAGGAAGCATCTGTAAGGCTTCCTAAGCCATTCTCAGCTCTCTGTGACTCATCCCAAGGCATTGTTCATATTTTGGCTATTTTGTGCCAATATTTGTGGCTTTCCTTCACCAATTAACTCTTTGCTTTTTGTAATTTTCACTTCTGTCCTATGAATGTATTTATTCATCTATGTCTCATAAATCACTCTGTATGCAGGGGAAATGATGTTGCTCACAAACCAGCAAGGAAAGAGAAAAGTGAAGAAATCCAGAAGCCAGATTCTTGACTCCATAGACGACTTGTTTACACTTGTTTACACTTGTTTAAAGTTTCCACCCACCTGCAGAGGTGGCTATTTTTGTTGATTGCCCCGCTACTCGGGATTGTAAAGCTTGATTGAAACATATGACTCAACGATTTTTGAGTATACACAACAGCCTTTTGTCTCAAAAGTGCCAGGCTCAGAGTTTGTGTTTTTAGAAACTTCACCAAACAAATGAAAAATCCTGCCAAATATTAAAACTATTATGGCACATATTTTACATATTGAATTAATTTAATTGTTGCGTGCATTGCATTCTGTGACTTTATTTTTTTGGCAAAGCGCTACATTGACTAGTGCAGAAAGTACACAGTTATATGCATTAATATTAAAAATAAATGAAGTCTCCAAGCTGAGATAAACCTGGTTCTTTGCCCATCACTGTGAAGAAACGCAGTATTAGCATTTGCCATTCAAAACTGCCATGAGTCCAGCGGGAGCTACACTGTGTGATGCTTACCGTGAAGTCTAAACATGAAACCAAATATGAAAAGTGGATCTAGCCACAGTGACATCATCTACTTCTGGACTTTGTTAATTGGAGTCTTAAAGTTAGCTTTCTTGTGGTGATAGGTTAGAGTTCAAAGCTGGTTAGCAAGCTGATAAACTGTACATATGCAGACTCAGACCATAAATACCACGGTAATAAATTACTACATTTCTACCAGCCTCACATCAGGATGTGTTATATAACTCAATTCAAAGTTCAAAAACAGTTGGGGAGTTCACCAAACCCCTAATTTTAAGCCTCGTTACCCTTTTTATAATTTATCACAGATGTGTTTAACGTGCTGGTACGTACGTGCGTGACACACTTTTGGAGCTAGAATGAAATGGACATTAGAGGAACTGCAGTTTTTGTCACTTCATCTTTCAGTCCACAGGTTAATACTTCTGTTTGATGCCCTGAGATGGCTAGTTAGTAAGTAGTAAAAAAGTAGTAACAAAAAGCTTAACTTTATTTAAATAGGACATCAAGAGAAGTTGGTAGTGATGACAAAGTTTTGTCGCACACTATGTATATATACATATATATATGTACTGAACGGCAATATTTGATTTCTTAAATCTTATCTCTGGCACATGCCCTCCTAAAAATGATACAAAAACAGTAACACTGAAACTAATAACTGAAGCTAAGCATGTCATACAGTCACTATGTGTCTTTGGAGTTTGCTTTCTTTCAGCTCTGCGGGGGGTTAAATTTTCCACTTGCATCAGAATCATTTTGTGTGTTTCTCCTTCTGTCTGCATGAACCGTCTTCCTACCTGTCTCCTGTGGTGTTGCCCTTGCCCCTGTTCCTAGCAGTCCGTGCTCTGACAAGTGACCCCACAGAGCATCGGTCTCACATGGCTGGCTGTGTCCGCACAGATGTGTCCCTGCTTGTCCTTTTCTGTCTTTCTTCCTGTGATGTGGCCCTCTAGTGTCTACCCAAAGTCACCTCATGGGTTGTAGCCCCTCTTCAGTTCGGAGTCCTCTGCTGTCATCGTTCTGTTCCTCCATTTTTCCCTCCTCATAATTTCTTGTTCTCCCCCCCCCCCCTTCTTTGCAATAACTTTTGATCTGCTCTGGCTCACATGAAATTCTTGCTGCTATGTCAGCTTCACAGGCTTTATTCTGTTCTGCCTCCGTCTCAATCCTTTTAATCTTTTTCAAATCCCACCCACTCCCTTTGATTTTCTGTGTTCCCATTGTTTTCATTTCTATTGAGTGTTCTTTCACCATTCTATCATTAACATTTAAGCCTTTTTGTCTTACCTGGAATCTGGTTTCTCTTCCTCTTAATGTTTGCTCCACATTTCCTAGATGATCATTTTGCAGATTGCGGTTTGAACATGGTATTAAATACAAAGCGACAGACAGGGGAGAAAAAAAAGCCTCCCAAATCAGAGTTACAAATTTGAGGTGTTGTTTTTCTCTGAGTAATCCAATCAAATATTTCCCTTTGATCCATTTGGGTTTTTTTTTTGTTTTGTTTATTTTGACTCTGCATTTACAAAAAAAAATAGGAGCCCTTTAAAGCCAGATTAGTTATCCCAATACTTCACCTTCTATCACCGATCATATCTGTCACCACACAACAGAGTGCAGAAAAGCTGAATCCAAGTGGAAAACACTACCTCCATTTGAAAGACTTTCTAACTCCTTCATCCACATGAAGTAAATTTGTTGGTTTGATTAACAACAGTAAATACAACCCACGTTCTTGTTCAATACCATCAGTGTCAACGTTGCATACTTCTTCCTGTCCAACTGACATCATCCCTCCTAAGTTCGTTTAAGAGGTTTTACCTGTCATCTCCCCGGTTTCTCTTTATTACAAATCAATGCCTTTCATCTGGCTGCATTTCAGATTGCTCTAAGACAGCCAACCTCTTCCCTCTGCTTAAAAAAAAAATCCTCCCATGATTCCACTGTTATACATAATTACAGGCCAATTTCCAAACTTCCCTTCATTAAAACAATGCCTTTAGAAAGCTGTTGCTCATCAGCTCTTTCAGCTACTTGAGTGAAACAAAATTTTTAATTGGAAATTGCAATCCAGTTGCCGACAAATCACAGCATTGAAAGAACATTTTTGAAAATTACTAACAATATTCGTATGCCTCACTGATAAAGGTGAACATTCGATTTTATTGTCTTGACACATGCTCAATCATCCAGGTAAGTAGATCCCGAAAGGTTGATTCTGTTCATCTGGATGTACGTCTACATGAACAGAATCGATTTTATTCTTATGAGATTTATCTGGAGCTTTTGTTACTGATCACACTATTCATATTAACATATTACAAAACTGCATTGGCATCACGGGCACTGCTCCTAAACAGTTTGACAGATATTTCAGAATTCATTTGAGTCTATGTGTCCTCATCTTCGCCCCCCGTTTTGTCTCCCAGGGCTCCAGTCTTGGACCAGTTCAGTTTTCTTTATATGTGTGTTATCCCTGGGCCATCTACTCAACAGTTTCAAAAGAAGCCCTGATCATTGCCATGTACTGTAGATGACACACAGGTGTACTTTTCCGTGAAGCCAACCAACCTCAACAACTGTATTGTCAATTCTAGTAAAACCCATTCTTGTGTTTGGCACAAGATTTCGTCTAAGGCGATCAGTCAGTACATCAGCCCCCTCTGATAAGAACAAATCACCTGATAAGAACGTTGGTACCATCTTTGACCAACATCTGCATTTTGAACACACCTGCATCTCTTAGCTGATCCAATCTTGTTTCCTTCATCTAAAAAAATATTGCTAAAATCAAATTGTTGCTGTCATACGGTCATTTTGAACTTTAATTTTCTCCTGCGTTGATTGTTGTTTTCATGTTTTCATGTGCATCTCTTAGTCCTCCACAGCCCATATCCAGCTGTTGCAGAACACAGCAGGAAGGATGTTAACAAAAATGAGTCGGCACTCACTTATCACATCTATTCTTTTTTCTCTTCACTGGCTCCCAGTGAATTTCAGAATCTGCTTTAAAATCCTATTATTAACACATAAAGCCCTACACTGACAGGCCCCTGCTTATATATGAGAGCTACTGAGACCTTATTAGTGAAGCCAAGGTCTCACATCATCTGATCAAGGTCTTGTAATTGTTCCACCTTCTTACCGTAAAGCCAAATATAATCACCCATTTGAGGCTGTAGCATCCTAAGTTTGGGGAAGCTTTCCTAATCAGGTGAGCTGAATCTGTGATTTGTTTTAAACGACTGCTGAAAACTCATTTTTATTCAGTAGATTTCTCCTAATCTTTCTCCCATTATTTTGAGTCATAGTTTACATCTATTTGTGTAAATGAAAGTGAGTATGTTGGAATGTATGTGAAACAATATGGTTGATTATGTTGACTTATCCTTAATGTAGGCTTTTACTAACTGTGAAGCACTTTGTATCTTTGTGTTTTAAAAAGTGCTATACAAATAAAGTTATCATTTTCTTTTTTATCCTTCACTGTGTCTAATACAATAGTTGCCAAAATGACACAGTTTGCAATGATAATAATAATAATAATAGCAACAATTCTGAGCTCTTCAGTGCATGAAGTGAGATGCCTCAGCTATGACCATGAACCTGTCTGCAGAACAAACTAAACAGGGAAGCAAGTTTTTATAAAGTTGTTGAAAAATAAAGGAAAAGTGATTATGATGGATACTTAGCTGCAGACAGTTTGTACCTCTGTTGTGTGCCAGAGGAGGTTTTTGAAGAACACGCCACTTCAAGCCATGATTGTTCTTTTCCATAAAAGTACAGGACTTTATATGTGTGTGAAAAATGAGCCCTCAGTGAAAGGAGAAAAAACACACACATACACACGGGGTTAAAGACTACAGGCTCCATTGTTTACCAGAAGGGTGCATTGCTTAACCTAAAGGAATGGTCAGTGTGCTCTCTTATATACCTGCAGCAACACAGACACTTACACATATACAAGAAGAAATAGACACGCAAGTGCACATTCCCGTCAGCCTCAGTACGCATAGTGCATTTCTATAATGAATACGTTGATGCCAGTTGCACCAGTTGCCAATGGTCATGGTGGCAAGAAGTCTAATCTGAGGAACAAAGGAGACTGGCTTAAGATTTTAACCTCCGCTGCTCCAGTAAATATCCAGCGGCATAAACACAACACCTCTCCCAAATAAATATTGAACTTCATACCACCTTGTCTAATTAAATAATAGCACTGGTGCCCAAGGCAGTTTGTTGCTTATATTAAGATTTGCATTTTTGAAAAACCACACTTCCTCTAAAGGTCCCGAGGTAAATATTAATTTTTGCTCCATGTGTGCGCTTTTATTGTTTGAAAAGAATCTGGGAGAAAACAAAAAAAGGGCAAGGTGACCTTTTGAAAATAGCTAGGCCAAATTTGGAAAACAGGAACAGAGTGGTGGTTGTGATGGTTAATGTTGCTGGTGGAACAGAGGTGTGGGGGTGGAGGTGTTGCGAGAAGTCAGCTCTTCCACTCATACTTTCACTCTGTGCCTCTTTTGGTGCCAGGAAGACAACCAGCCAGCAGCAGCACAAGGTAACCTTTCTCTAATTGATGTGTGTGTGTGCGCAGCGCACCAGGCAGCCATATTGTGAGGGAGTCAAGAGTAGCCCAGGCCTCAGCATGTGGCAGGGTTTGACAGGAGGGGGTTGATGCAGCTGTGCAGCTTGAGTGAAGCACCACAATCAGAAGCCAGTGTAATGGGCACAGTCTGAAGAGGGAGCTTTAATTTATCAACAGACTGGAAACTCTCAAATTCCAGTGTTTCACTAGAAAGAAGAGAGAAAAGAGCCAGAGCTTAATGAAAAGAACGCATCCAAGCACCACAACAAATAATTAGAATCTGCTGCAGATTATTATGCAAGAAAATAATTAGTAATCAGTAAGATTTCAATAAACTAAACTTATGGAATTACTGAGGGTTATTAATGATGAATGGTAAACAAGTGCCAAGAAAAGTAAAGTTTTGGGGTTTAGCAGTCAAATATTACTTAAAGACATTAAAAGAAAGAACAGCGCAGGGCTCATGTGGCAAATGTGCCCTCTGGAAATGAATTTGAGTGAAAAGTATTCAAAAATATTTTTTTTATTTTCACATGAATTGTGAGATAGCTGACCTCCAGGCATTTTGGCAGTCATCCCGGTGAATTGTGTAATAAAACACAACGGCTGAATATGACTTTTAAGATATTTTTTGACTAGTTCCACCCCTCGTTGCCTTCATTAATGCAGTAAATAATTAAATAAATACAACAGACTCTGAAATAGATTGAATTTGCAGCGCTAACTTCCTCTTTACACCGTGGCCAAAATTGGTGCTGTCCTTGGTGCTGATTCTGTCTGCAGAAGTTGGTGTTGTCCACGGTCCTGAATCAGCAGCCAACTACATGAATAATTATGTGGATGCATTTTTAATGAATTTATTTTCAAACATACAACTGACGTTCACACATGGCAGAGGGCTGCCAGACCACTGATTCTGTTTGCATGCAATGATGCCTTAGATCATCTTGGGCCAACCAGTTTTTAAGTGTGTGCCAATTATTCATTCAGCTAGAACATTTTTGCCTTTCCTACACAGCACTGTGGTGATAGGGTTTTAAGGCTAATGTTTGCTCATTAACAAATTTCCCAGTCATTCTGATGATGTGAATCAGCAGTGGCCTGGTAATGGACCTGCCTAGACAACAGGAATTTGTGTCTGTAATCACAGTTTTCTTTTCTTCTTTTTTCCCTCTCTTTATTCCTGATTGCCTTTCTTCAATTAAACAGTAACAGCTTGTAGTTTAGGCCATGAGGCTATATTTTAATGCCGCTGTGGAGCCACAAACACAGTATGATAGAATAAAAATGCCAAATGTGACCAGCATATAAAAAGCAGATTCACTCAGCCGCAGTTAATGGAGACCAAATCGAAACATGCAGGATTTTTAAGTATTAAGTAAAATGCTGTCACCAAAAACTGAGTCAATCCCTCAGATTTAAACATCCAACTTCAGCGATGCTAAACGGTTTGGGTCTTTAGTGCTGGTTTCCTGCCATAAGAAAGTTGCAAAACAGGTGAATTTGTTTGCTATAACTTACCAATTTTAGGGTTGGGGAGTGGCTGTTTTGATTGACAGTCAGTCTTTAAAAAAGGCAGACAATTGGTGGGTGACAGGCTTCGAAGTAACTGAACTTTACCTCTGCTCTGTATTTGTCTTAAGGAGCATTTTTAATACAGTTATCTGACATCCTAGCCAAAGAGCTTAAGTTTAATTAAAAAAATTGTTATTTTATTAATCTGATACTTCACACTAAGCAGTTTCATATTCATATGAATACGTAAAAATTAATTAATGTAACAGGGCTGCCACAAACAATTATTTTGATAGTCGACTAGTCAGCGATTATTTTTGCGATTAGTCGACTAATCAGATCGGGCATCAATTGGACGTAAAACGTACAGCTTATTGCATCAGTGTCTGCGCTTATGTAACTATTATTAGCTTATAGCTTGAAGTGTTTAAGGTATGTGCTAACTAAAAATAAAGACAAGATGACAGTTTATTAAATTTTTAATGAATTTTGCAGATTGTCTCAGTGGAGCTTAATAAACTCAGCCGTCTGCTCTGCTATCTAAAATATAACAATATATGCCGGGAGTCCGCTGTTCTCGCCGGCTCTAGTGCGCCTTGAACCCCGGCTAGCTATCGAGATGGTGGGTAACAGACGTCTCCGAAAACGTCGGAGCACTTTTACAAAGATGTGATGTCTTGATAAACTGAGCAGATATTTGAAGTTTACACAGCTACATTCTCGCCTGAAAATATGTTAAAAGTTTATTTTGTGACCCAGAAAGAGTAATAAGAGTAATATTAAAACTAAGTAGCTGCCACCATTGTTGGAAACTGGAATTGGCTGAGCCATGAAATGAATTCTGGGATAGGTTGGGCCACAAAGGATACACCTGACCCATCCTTCAAATCTGGGGAAAAGTAGGACGCATTTGTCGGCTGCATTTGCAGAAGTCTTCGAATTTTGAAAGCCTTCGTCGCGTCGCTGTAACGTAATCAGCCTTGAAATGCGGCCTCCGAAGGATGCGGCCCCTGAATTTGGACACAGCTACTATACCGGAGTTGCTTTTTCTTCTTCGGCGTTTGACGGCAGCTGGTATCCTTGTACATGCAGTGCTGCCATCTTCTGTTTTAGTCCCTTATTACACTCTTAAATCCTACTACTTATTCCTGCATCTTTCAGGATCTTACAAAGCTTCAAACGACGCGTCGACTATTAAATTTGTCGTCGACGATTTTGATAGTCGACGTAATCATGACTAGTCGACTAATCGTGGCAGCCCTAGTATGTAATCACCTGTATATTTTTGGTGCCATTATCTTAACCCATTTAATCCCAAATTTTTCCCTGCGAAATAAATGCATGCATTTTACTCCTTAGACTTCCCCTACACAAAATATGCTGAATTTTTGTAATGTCATAGGGGGTTAAAACGGCAATAATTGTTGCCGGTGGGATTCCCTTTAAATAGTGAACTAAAAACTGAGTATTATCACTGTCAAAGGAGCTTGCAAAGAAAAGCGTTTGGACTTCTTTAAGTTACTTGAAGACGTTTCACCTCTCATCCGAGAAGCTTCTTCAGTTCTAAGGTCAAATGGTGGAGAGTCCCAGATATAAACCTAGTGGGAGTATCCCCCCACAGAGGGACAAAAGGACCCCCTGATGATCCTCTAATCGCCTGAGCCAAGGTGTGAAACTGGGTGTGGGTCCCAATCAGCCAGAGTTTCGGGTGTGTTCATTGTGAAACCTGGCCCCACCTTATCATGCGAATTCCTGAGGTCAGATGGCCCAGGATGTGAGTGGGCGTTAAGGCGTCTGGGAAGGGATCTCAAAACTGGATTATAGATGGCAGAGAGTTGGTGTCGTAAACCTCCGCCTCTGTTCAAAGATGGTCGCTCACAGTGGACATAGATGGCTTCTTTCACTCCTCTTTCAAACCATCTGTCCTCTCTGTCCAAAATGTGAACATTGGCATCCTCGATGAGGCACAGAAAAGAAGACCAGACACCAGCGAGGGAGGATAAGAAGGACAGACGCAACAACATTGTCATCCCCTATGTAGCCGGTGTATCAGAAAAACTTAGGAGAGTTTTCTCCAAGCATGACATCCCGGTGCATTTCAGACCCAGCAACACGCTCAGACAAAAACTGGTTCACCTGAAAGAAAAAACGCCAAAACACAGACTTAACAATGTGGTGTATGCTGTACAGTGCAGCGAGGAATGCCCAGACCTCTACATTGGAGAGACCAAACAGCCACTTCACAAGCGCATGGCACAACACAGAAGAGCCACCTCCACAGGACAAGACTCAGCAGTCCATCTGCATCTTAAGGATAAAGGACACTCTTTCGAGGATGCCAATGTTCACATTTTGGACAGAGAGGACAGATGGTTTGAAAGAGGAGTGAAAGAAGCCATCTATGTCCACTGTGAGCGACCATCTTTGAACAGAGGCGGGGGTTTACGACACCAACTCTCTGCCATCTATAATCCAGTTTTGAGATCCCTTCCCAGACGCCTTAACGCCCACTCACATCCTGGGCCATCTGACCTCAGGAATTCGCATGATAAGGTGGGGCCAGGTTTCACAATGAACACACCCGAAACTCTGGCTGATTGGGACCCACACCCAGTTTCACACCTTGGCTCAGGCGATTAGAGGATCATCAGGGGGTCCTTTTGTCCCTCTGTGGGGGGATACTCCCACTAGGTTTATATCTGGGACTCTCCACCATTTGACCTTAGAACTGAAGAAGCTTCTCGGATGAGAGGTGAAACGTCTTCAAGTAACTTAAAGAAGTCCAGACGCTTTTCTTTGCAAGCTCCTTTGACTACGATGACCTGGATGACTGAGAACCTTCACAGACATGAGTATTATCACTCTAAATATTAGCCAGAATATATGGTACTTATTTTAAACAATACTTGTAATTTCTTATTTGAGTACAAATACATTAAAAACTATGTGAGCTGAAAATTGCATTGAACTTGACCAGTTGTCCACCAGCATCACTTAACGTAAAATGGGACAAAATAACTTACTGATTCATAGCATGTTTAAAAAGTCAAAACTAACCACCAGGTTCATTCTGTTGAAAAAGAGTTGATTTCATATAAGCATAGCTTAATATCATTTTATTTGTACTGTTAGGACTTGCTCCTGAAAGACCAAGCTTAAATCATAGCTTTGACTAACATTTATAAAGATAAGCATTTGTCCTTCATCACAGCAATATTTGTTGTTCTTATGGTTAACTGTTTAGGAACTCTAAAATCTAAAGCCGGTTGATGCTCTTGTTATAGGCCTTGGGAAATCCCTTTAAGAGGATTACTTGGGAATATTTCCCCTGGAAGAAATAAAGTAAAGATCTGGTTCATGTAATGTTAAAATAGTTTCTCTCTTTTCGCACCCTTTAAAACTTCAAAGTTGGTTCAAACAGTACCGAGCCAGACTGAAGTCCCAGCAGTTTTTCTTAAACTTTAAATGACATTAAAAAAGTTAAATTCAAACTCTGTGAGCAAGAACTGGTGCCCCATTTGACACTGACTAACAAAAGCATGAAGATGGATGTAGAAGAGAGCGATCACTCATTTCATAGTGGAAAATGCAGTCATTTGCTTAAAGTAATGAGGAATAGAAAAAAAAGCCCAGCTTAAGTGAAAAAGCAAATTTGTTGTGTTGTTTATTTTTATAACAAATACAGAACAGAAAAATGTTTGAATTGTTATAAAGACCAATGTAAAGTGTTGTTTATTTTGGTGGAAAAGGCATTATTCATTTCACTGACATGGCTCCACAACGCATATTCTATGGAGATGCCTCTGTCACTGAAGTGGGAAGGTATATAACAAGTATAAAATTCCCATTAACGCACTTCAGCTACAATATAATCCAAAAGTGCTCTTTGCACATCGCTGCACAGTCCCACACTTGAACTGCATCCTTTTCATTAGTGGGGTCACGGGACAGATGCAGCCTGGAGTTGGCGCCGTAATAACTGTCACACAGGTTTTTCCAATTTAGTGTCTGATTTATTAAATGAATGTATGCAAATCAAGTCAGTCACAATGTGGCCATTATCTGAAAGTCACTTGAGAGCACATGCTTACCAGCTGACAGATGTATGGCAAGGTGTTGTAACAGTGTGTAGCTGGCAGAGCAGTTACAGGATCTTTTTTTTCTAGTGTTTCTGTCCTGTCACTGCTGGAGAAGGCAAAATTAGAACAAATTTAATGATGTTGTTGAGCACAAAAGGCACACAGCGAAACAAGGACTGAATTTATATGACACAACCGAGACTGCGATACAAATTATCCATTTTGCCAAAGCGGAGGCCGGGTTTATAACCATTGACAAAGCTTCTAACATGGAGAGGTCGAACTGAAGGAGGAGGTCAAGAGCAGAGCTGCTGTGAGAAAGAGCAGAGGGCGAAAGAGAAATGGCGCATTTCCCAAGGTGCCAGTTAAATCGTGTGGAATGACTCGCTGTTAACAAGAAAACACCAACCATCTACTCAGCTACTTTTGTTCCAAGTGTAATTTCCCATTTATGGTTCTTGGTTTTTACAGAACCCCTGTGGTTTTATGCTGCTGTGCTGCTTTTCCCAGCAGAAACCCCCATATTCAGTCACAAGGTCACTGCTTTGCACTTTTTTCTTTTCTTTTTTTTAAGCACAGTGGACATAAAGAGCATCACTCAAATGTGGGTTTGTTTCACATTAGAACACTACTGACTATCAGTATTAGTGAGATACACACTTCCCTGGTTTTCCTTTGAATTCCAAAGTTACTTTAAAACCTACAGTGACATTCAGTTACAGCTGTTCACAAACCTTCTTTGCAATGCTGCCAAGCAGAAACAAAAAGAGTTCGTACTCCCGCCCCTCCATTTTTGATACCAATCATTAAAAATAAATAAATAAAAAAGAATGCAAGTTCAATTTTAGTGAAACAAAGGTCAGCAAAAGAGTATCAGCAAACTCTTGTTTTGTTTTCTTATGAATTCATTCAATTTTGTTTCACTCCATATTTTTTCTCCTGGTTGTTCATACCCCCACTGCAGTGGCTCTATGCCAGGCCCTTGGTTTGAGAACTACTAAGTTAAAGTGTAAGCAGTAAAAATGCAGTGTTTGTCAGTAGCTATGAGGAGAATAAATGAACATTTAGCTTGTAATATATTTTTTATTCCTTCCAGTATCTTTGAATCACGTTAAGATGAGCAATTTGGTGATGATTTTTTAAACTGACAAAGGTCGTATGTGTACAGCTCTTATTGCATGGTCTGTTATAAGCTCCTGTCACCTGGCGCGTAAAAAAGGTCCTCCGTGATAGACGACCAACAACACAAACAGAACAAAAGATACAGCACATTCTTACTAATGACTATAATCAGTTTATACTACACTGCACCGGCTTCTCTATCGTGTCTCCTAAAAAATGAACAAGTTTACACGTTTAAATATTCAAAGAGAATTACTTTAAGAGGTCAAAATAAATCTTATTGGAGGCCAATCACAAACAGAATGTTTGAACAGCAGGTGAGTGGGCCATTGCAGTGTTTGGGATATCCACTCCTACTGACATCATGAAGAGCCAAGAACAGGGAAAAAAAGTCTGCGTTCAGAGAAGTCTGAAGTCTAAAATTTTGGCTTATCTACTTGCACCTACACTGACCTCATTATTCCAATGAGGTCAGTGTAGGTGCAATGTTTAAGATGAACATCTACCATAAAAACAGTACATACTTAGGACAAAAATAAATTAATTGTGCATGTGCACATACATTATGTGTCACATTAATGAAGCAATGTGTTTACATAAGTCTCATTTCTATTTCAATTTGCAATATAATGACTGTAGAAGTGCTCTTATTGCCTGTTCCACTTGTCAGTGAAAAGGCAGTTTTAACATTTGATAATATTACATATATAACAATCACTTTTTAAAAATTCTATGTTGTTTCTTTGTGTGTTTTACATTTTTGATATCCATCCCATCACAGCAAGTTAACTCTAGATCGCATATTTTGTACTATGCTTTAGGTGCACGAATTTTCACCTTACGTTATTCTTTTGTGGATGCCAGTTTGTGTGTGGGAAATGGCATTTGCATATTTACATATGTAAGCATCATTTACATTTGGTTACGGCACTGTATCTGTTACCACCCACATATTGTATGCATTACAAAAAATAGTTGTAGAAAAAGAGTGGGTGGCTGAGAGGGGGCATTATTAGTAAACATACTGTGAAGATGTACAGAAGGCATACTACCCATGAAAGTACAATAAATACAGGTACGCAGTCAGCAATCTTATTTATCTATGCATATATACTATACTTCTGTAGATCTGCATCTTGACGCACATGCACAATTACAAACAAATTGTCACGTGGATGATGATGATCATGGCCTTGATAGGTACATATCGTTTATTCTCTCCATAGTGTTTTGGGCGTGTGAATAGTTACTGTTATTTTTTGACACACGACTGAAGTTAATCTTAAAATAAACAAAATAAAACAAAACACAAAACATTGTATGTGCAGCCAATGTTGATGGCCTTTTGTTTTTGTATATAATTATCTTGCATAACATGTTGTTTACTTTACAATCAGCTGTTCATCTGTCAGTGTCTTTCTTTCAGCTGCAGACACCTGAGACAAACAGCAAACAGCATCCCCAAACACTCACTGCTTGGTCAACTATCTCATAAATGTCACGCACCACAGCCCTTGTTCTTTTTTATGTGACATGAGTAGGACCCTGACTGGCCACATTTAATCTTCTTGTAGCACCCTTAGGCCCCATTAAACACAAAGCCAACATCAGCAGTCTGAGAATAGCTTCCCCCTGCAGCATAGTCCTGAGTCCTGAGTCCTGTAATGACTTTAAAGGTAAAATCAGCTGATATTATAAATAGATTTCAGCAGTTATGGTACTTTAGGTGATTTTGGTGTGGGGTGTGTAAAATAAGAAAGCAACAACCATGTGTAATGGTGGTTACATTTCAGCATGAGGAAGAACATGCGCTTAGCAGCAAAACTACCACAGCAACCGCTTGGTAAAAAAAAAAAAAATGTAACAATGTTCATTCGACATGTCTCTTTATTGAGCTAAACATGGCCTCATCAAGTTGATGTTAATTTGAAATAGTATCATATTATATCAGCTGATGGATGCACTCATTTGCAACATTTTCCCCTGAACTGTTTCCAGTATTTTATTGTATTTTTTCTCAGTCACACTGATTCAGTTCTAACATGAGGAACATCATTCTCCATACTCTTAATGCAATTTTGCAATTTTCTTGTGTTTTGTGCATTTCTCATCTCAGTCTGACAGCTAATCAAAACAGTTTCTCCTTAAAACAAGATCTACAAGAAAATTCCATAGAGTCCCCTGAAGAAGTGTTTACCCACTCCATCGTTTCTTTGTTTTTTGGATATTTGTCACATTTAAATGTTTCAGCTCGTCAATGCAATTGAGAAAAATTGTAATAAATGAAATCATTTTAAAAATCTATTTTCTATTTACTCTGGTTATTTTTGTCTAATATAAATACATGTTTGTTTATTTGAAACATTTCAAAATTACAAATGTGCAAAAAAATAAGAAATAAGAAGGGGGAGAATATTTCCCCGTGGCACTGCAAGGCCAATCACAAAACTACTAAGTTCTTAATGGTAAAATTTTTCATTTTTCCACCAAACTGAAGTCAAATGTTTCGTCTTTTAAACAAGCTCTTTCTCAAAGTCAACAGATATTTATTTTTATTTTTTTCTAGAAGCACTGAAGTGCATAGAGTTCCCAACTTCCAAGTCCAAGACAATCACATTATAATTTGGACTTTGTAAGAAAAACTGTTTTCTTTTTTTAAATGTTATTTTAATTCTCTCCTTAAGACAAGCAAGACAAAAAGCAACTTGTTCACATTCAGGTTTTTTAAATCATGTCAATGAAAATTGTGGGTTTTAATTTCTCTCCAGCAATCAGCGCCATTGCCATGGCAACTAACTGCAGCTGTGCTTACACAGGTGTTAAAATTGAGAGCTGACAAGCAGAGACGTTTGGATGTCATTGGTTGAAACTTGTCATGTGTTTTCTAATCAAACTCTTTTCTCTCTCCCAGAAACATGGACGAATATGTTTGTAGGGCCTTTAATGAAATAAAATTCGATGATATATCTGTCTATGTAAACCTTTTTTTTATCTTTCTTTCTCTCAAAATGAATCTTTATTAAATATTCCTGTGACCACTATATTAAGTACATCCATGGCCATTTTACTGAAGACACTTGTAGCAACTTTAGTTACTGGTATCTGTCATCAAAGAAATGTGCCATGTCCCTTCAGCTTTTTTAGTCAGCTTATTTAACTACAACTTTTTAGCAAAAAGCAACAATCCTACTCTTGCAAAGCCACAATCCAGCATACTCTTAGCACCAGTTAACAATGGCCACCTCTGGTGCTGTTGGCCAATAGGGTTCAGTGGAGACTGTGCTACTGTTGGCCAAAGACAAGAGAGAGAGGCGGGGGGAAAGTGAAGAGAGCGAAACAGAACGAAAGGTTGCAATGTGGATCTGAGAGTATAGACTCTAAATTTAGAGACTATGACTTTACTATGTGAAATTAGAGAGCTGACTGATATGATGAAGAAAAGGAAGTTGGATATATTGTGTGACCAGGAGACCAGGTGGAAGGGAAGCAAGAGTAAGGTGTAGAAACCAAAAGCAATGAAGGAGCGATTATCTTGAAGGAAGAGTACATGAATAGTGTTGTGATGAAGTGTCAGACGGGATCATGAGTTTGAAGCTGAGTATGGAAGGGATCATGTTGACTGGTGTCATTGTGTATGCTCCATAGGCTGGATGTAAGTTGGAAGAGAAAGATTCATTCTGGAGTAAGTTCAGTAGAGAGTGGTACTGAGTGGGAGTGGTAGAGAGTGTCCCGGGGAGCGATTGTAGTGTTTGGAGCAGACTTCAATGGACATATAGGTGAAGAAGAGGTGATGAAGAGGTGTTGGGTAAGTAAGGTGTTAAGGAGAGAAAAAAGGACAGATGGTGGTGGATTTTTGCAAAAAAAAAAAAAAAAAGGGATGGAAATGGCTGTGGTGTACACAGGGTAACATACAAGAGTGGAGGTATGTGCACACAGGTGGAAATTATCTTATACAGATGGTAAAACCTGAAGGACACACATGACTGCAAGGTGGTGACTGTAAGATGACTCAGTGAAGGCAGAGGCATGGACTAAGTGGTGGAAGTTGGAGGAAGTTGGAGTAATATTGCACACAGTTAAGGAAGGAACTGAGACTAGCTCTGGTTGGGAAGCAAATGTTAGAGGAATAGTTAAGTACAGCTGAACTGTAGAGTTGAGGGAAACTGTCAAGAAGGTGTTTGGTGTATCCTCTGAACAGAGGAAAGGGGACAAAGAGACTTGGTGTCAAAGGAGGAAAATCTCCAAAGGAAGAGTTTAGCAAAGAAAAAGTGGGATAGTCAAAGAAGATGAATAAAGTAGACAGGAATACAGATTAAGACTAACAACTGAAGACTGTGTTGAGAAGATAGAAGAAGTACTGTGGGAAGACTGTGAATAGAAATGAGAGAGAGAGAGGAGGACAGATAGACAACAATGGGTGAATCAGGAAGTACAGGGGCTTAGTAATGAGGGAGTGAGGGCATCTATGACAGTGATGAAGAGTAGATGCAATCAGTTCAGATAACATATCAGTAGAAGTATGGAGATATATATATAGGTATATATATATATATATATATATATATATATATATATATATAAAGACAGTGGACAGTGATCAGAATGCTTTACACAACTAGAATGAGGAATGGAGAAGAAGTGTGCTAGCATAAATTTTTAAGAACAAGGGTGATGACAGGAGTGGCAGAGAGGTATGTGAGGGAGATGCAGGACCTGTTTGATGACAAGAGAGTGGCCAGGTGTGTGGTAGGTGTAACAGACTGGTTCAGTGTGGGTGTGGATTAGATCAAGGTTCGGCTCTGAGCTCCTTCTTGTTTGCAGTGGTGATAGAGGTTGACAGGTGAGGTCAGGCTGGAGTACAATATTCACAACATTGTAATCGGCAGTGAAAGGAAGCAGCTTGAAATCAGCTTGGAGAGGTGGAGGTATGCACTGAAGAGCAGAGGCAGGAAAGTAGAAGTAAAATAGAATACATGAGTGGATGAGAAGGAAATGAGAGGAAAAGTGAACATGCAAGAAGTGGAGATAGTAAATGAGTTTAAATACCTGGGGTCAACCATCGAAAGCAAAGAATAGTACACAAGAGAGGCGAAGAAGAGAGTTCAAGCAGGTGGGGTGGGCGGAGATGAGTGTCAGGGTGATTTGTGTCAGAAGGATAGCAGCAGGAGGGAAATGGAAGGTTTACAAGACTGTAGTGAGACCTGCTGTGTGTGGTTTGGAGATGATGGCATTGAACAAAAGACTGTAGGCCGAGCTGGAGGTGGCAGAGTTGAAGATGTTAAGGTTAAGAACAGACACAATTAGAAATGACTTCGGAAACAAGGTTGAAAGAAGAAGTGTGCTTTGCACAGGGGAGTCTGTTATGACAAATGCCTTAAATGCTATGAGAACTGCCGTAATATTGGTGAGAATGACATTTCTGATGTGACAATTGCGTCAAGGCAATTGAGAAAAACTGTAAAACTGAAACAATGCCACATTGGAATGAGATTAAAAAAAGCAAAAAGAAAGAAATTGTGAAACAGACAAAAGAAAAGGTGATCAGTAATTCTGGAACTAGAAACTAGAAAAGCATGGCTGAATAATACGTGAAATAAAGAAGAAATGTCAGTGCCTTGCACCAGTCCTACAGTTACAGGTGCGCTTACTTAAAATAATACTATTTCAAGCCTTATTTATTCTTGTATTATTTTAAACAGATAATAAGCAGTTTCTTGTTGTCTATTCATTAAGTCATGACATTGTGCTTTGGAATTACTGCTGTCTAAAACATTGTTGCCTTGCACTCTGCTCAGTTTCTCAAAGCTGCATAAAAAAAAGCCTTGATATTATTTAACTGAAAATCTGAAAATTCCTTGGAGCTAGTGTTACATAGGAGATTGGGTAAAGCAGGTGATGTGAAGCGTCAATGCTGAGGCATCTCCTTGGGCAGTGATGAAAAGCAGTATATCTTTCAAACAGTTGCCAGCGGTCTTATTACTTTTATCTTAACTTAGCTTTGATAAGGTGTTAATTTTCCTTGTGCAGTGCCTCAAGGCTTTTTTTTACTGATATTTGACACCTTGTACTTTTTGGTTACTTTTATTATTTGCCAGCCTCTGCTGATGTGACTCCATCCGCATACAACAGCTAAGCTACATTTACACCCTTCAAATATGTCAAAGTATGATGCCTGATCACATTGTGTGTCTGCATTATGAACCTCTAATAGAAATCTTCCCATGCGACATCAGTGATGCCTGCAGCCCCACCAGAAATCACTAAGTGTTAGACACATTTGGGTCAAATATAAAATTCAGGCTTTCAAGTCAAGATTATCTTTAATCTTCTGGGCCAAAAGAGGCCGGGCATTTCAGAGCTATCTAGTCCATGGTATTTTTTATGTATGCAGTTATTTTTCCTCATTCCCAGTTTATCAATTAAGAAAAACACATCAAAGTAGAATTGCTGCTGAGAGTTTGACAGTAAGTATTCTAAAGTGCCCAAACTCGCCCAATAATTCCCAAAACACCACCAACCAATACTGAGGTTAATTTAGGCATAGCACTTTTATGACTTTAATTTGTAAGCAAAGTGTGGTTTCCTTGTTTTTTTCCCCCCATTTTATATGTATATTTTTAAATGGTATCCTGGGTGTTACTGAACATATAAACACAAGACTTAACAAGGCAATATACTAAATCAGATTTGCTTTTTGGTTTGTTTTAGTTGCCAGTTCCACCAGTTTGCATTATTTTACAAGTAATAAGCAAGTAATCTCTGATTTTGTGTGGATGAATCACTAAATACCACACTGCCCAATTAGCCTCAGGGGGTCACTGCAATGCAATAGAGCGACACAAATTACAATTATAGGAACTTACCTGTGGAGAAAGTACCGTGTCTAAAATTGAATAATGACTTGTGATTAAAAAGCAAGTTAAATTGAATTGTCAGCTTCCTCTATTTTGTTACATTATTGGATGGCCCAAAACTTTTTTGTGTATTTTTCTTTCAATTTGTAATAAAAAATCTGATATTTTCCCGAGGTATTTCCCAATCTTATTTTTGCCTAACGTCTAAAACCCTGGCTAAGGAAAAAATAAATCTCCATAAAGACATGTACACCAATAACAATTCCATTTTGCAAGTCTCTATTAGCCAATTAGAAAAATAACTTTATAGGCACATATATGGCCTGGTGAATGGTCTTATACAATTAACTCCTGTGTGACAGATTTGAAGACCAGCGATATGAGCTGATATGCCACTTACCCAAAATGTTTTATTTCTCAAATGTACATCAGTTATTTACGAAGAGCAATTTGCAAAAGCTCCCTTATGAAACTCACTTTTCAAAGAATCACAGTCACCCTTATGCATACAGTTTTGAAGGAAATGAAACCCTTCGGCAATAATCTACATTTGCTGCTCCCAATCCCCTTTTCTCGTGTATTTTGACACACTCATTTACCTCCAGCGTTCCACCTCATTGGACTGGCAGACCTGATACTGTCAGCACTGTGGTGCTGAAAGAACCTCTATTTGCAAATGTACTGTGCACTTGCAAAAACTCCCATAGTAGCAAAAACAAAGCATAGTCTATCAAAAGAAAATTGGCTGCTGTTACAAAAAATACTCTTAACAACAAGAGCCCCTCTCCAGATGTCTCCCCTGTGCTAAAACCACTTGAAGTAAAAGTGTAATCATGTAGGAACTATCAGCCTGAGGTTATGTGATGCTGAGCTCTGATGATATCAGAACATTTTACAACTCAGTCTATCATTTTACCTTGCATAATGTACATAAGGTATAAAACCTGAAGTTACATCTGCATCTCTTTTTTATAATGATGTAGAAAGAGATTCTCACATCGTGAAATATTGGCACGTATGACTGATGAAAGGTAATGTGTAATCTGTCATTTCTCTTAGTTATGAAGAGAAAGGATTTTCCATCCATGTATTTTCTTTACTACTTTTTCAGTTCGGGGCTACGGGGGGCCAAAGTTCATCCCAGCTCTCTACTGGTCTTGCTATAGTTTAACAAGCTAACCAAACTATTGTCCCACTAACACATAGAGACATCATGACCGATCATTCACGCTCACTTTCACATCTACAACTAATTTAGAATTACCAATGAAAAAACACCCAAAGACACAGACAGAGCTGCAACACAAAAACAGGTAAGCGATGATTAAATCCGGCACAACTGAACAATAATATAAACAATACACTAAAATAAGTGATTAACACATTTTGAAAAATAACTCCTGGTCCAGCAAACCTTTGAGCGCAGACTCACTGTGCAACCAGCCTAGTGAAATTTGCCCACAAGTGATGTTCGTGACATAAAAAAAAAAGTAGTTATAATAATCGTCACTGCCAGTGCTACCCCTCAGCCTCCTAGCAGACACACCTATCATTTCACAATTCTATGTCGTCTTGTTCTCAAGTTATCATATTCGCTAGATTGTCAGAAGACTTACTCTTTGAGGTCAAGGTCACTGAGATTTGAAATTGTCCAGGATTTTTAGTAGATACACCTATGGTATAAATGTGAAAATCTTAGGTGATCTACTTCTTCAGTTATTGCAGTCACAAGAGTTTCAGAAAACTTGACCTGTGAGCTCTGAGTCACAAACCTAGGTGCCCACACCACCCACTGGCCGGGTGACAACAACACTCCATCAGCCTTTTATGACTGAGGGGGAAAAGTCTGTCTTTAGTCAGCGCCAATAACACTGCGTGGATTATGACCGATAAATAGTTTCTTGTAAGTCTAGTGTAGTTCTTATCACAAGTTTATTCATTACTAACATGCTATAAGCAACTGTTTTTCTACTTGCATACTTATTAAACCAAAATAATTCAAAGAAGTAGTTTGATAAATAAATGAGCCCAGTGCGAGCAAAACTAAACCACAAATGCACCAAACAAAGACATCCAAGGGTTAATCAGGATGACTTTAGATTTCACTTCTAAACATAACATATTCTGTTCTGCTGAATTTTACAAAATTTACCAAATTTACATTTTCCAAAACACTACAATTTAGTACACTGACTACATCTCTCTGTGTATCCTGTGTAAAACAGTCAAAAATTGCATTTTGTGCGTCACAGTTTGTTAAACTCATCCTCCATGTTTGCATGTTTTTACAGTGTCAGATGCATACGTATATTATTCTCTACTTATGTATCTGAAGAACTATTAGATGAACAGCAAAGACATTTGATACATCCATGGTACTCAGAATAGGATTCCCCCTGACTTTGTAAGGCTGTGACCTTCCACTGGTAAAATCAGCAGGCAGCCATTTGTGGTTTTCAATGAAAATATGACCGCTGAATGGATTGGTATGAAATTTAGCACAGCCATGTTACTGATAGCATGTGCTATGATAAAAACACCCATGTGGACTAGGCAAAGATCATATCTTATATCAGCACTTTAGCCTTTGTAAAAAGTTTTTCATTATATGATAAATGAATTGAATATTTGCTGCCTTGTATAATCACCATGAATCAGCAAAAAAAGAACTAAAGAAAGGAATAATGACTGGGTTATAATGCCTCATATAAAAGACTTATGATGGTTTTAAAGCTGGTAAGTACACATCCTATTATTTATGCCAAGCAAGAAGCAAACTGAGGCCAGAGTGGGTACATTTAATTTCTCAGCTGATCATGGAGATAAATTCTATTTACAGCGTGCACATGAGGAAACTGAGAAAGATGGAGCAGCTGAGGAAAAAAGAGACACAGAAACCAAGAGAGAGGAAGTGTTTCAGGATGATCGAAGGTTTTATTTGGTCATTTTGACAAACCTTATTGTAACCACAATAGTGCAATGCCAGGAAACTAAATGGAACATTCTCTCGCCACAGTTCATGTTTCCATATAAAAAATGGTTGTCTTACAGATGAGGTGTGGCCTACTTGCTAGCAAACTAACACAGATGCTAAGGCTCTTAGTTTGGTGTGTAGTACTACTAGAATTCTGGTTGAACTGTAAGTCCAGGTACAAGTGGAGTACTCGTATTCCAATTGTAACATTGTACAGTTACATGAGTTTTTTTTAATTAAAAATAATTGAATCCTTACATTATTGTACACTTTAGTACACAGAGCATCATTTTTTTAAATAATTGTGCTGTTTGACACCTGAACCTGAAACATACTGGAACTTACAAGCTATTGTGTAACAAAACAAATACACACAGTATTCATACATACTTTCAACATGAGATCAGTGTGCAGACATGGATATGGCAACCTTAAGAAAAAGACTACATATGTAATACAATTGTCCTGGATTTGTCATTCTGTGTCCTGTAGAAAAATGTTCTTGTAATAGCTTGATTAGCTTGATGTCCACACATTGCTTATATCACTTAGCGATGTGGAGCTGTTAATACCTGGTTAAAGCAAGGTAGTCGTCTGAAAGTTTTTCAAGCCAAGAGTGAACTGGAAATATTAGAGTACTGATATTTAGTGTATTTTTAGATCCTTTTGTAAACAATATTTTTTTTTCTTGCTCTTTCAGCCCTAAAAAAATAATGCTAACAACTGAACTGTTGTTTTAGAGAATCATTACACCACTACCGCTGAGGAATTAGGTGGACTATTATAAAGACTTATATAGTTAACTCATAAAGGTAATCCAGTGTGCCCACTGCAGACATTTCATATGATTATAATGATGCTTCAACTAGTAAAGAGGACCCTCCCTGTTGTGCTAAAACCACAAGGATTTATCAACTGTAAACGAGTGACTCTATTTTAATTGTGCATGGCATGTTTAATGTGTGCAGCAGGCAGGAATTGACCCAAAATGCAGACTCATGGACGCAAAAAAAACCCCCTCAAAAACTCACATGAAACTAAACAGGCAGGCAGAACACACAGCGGGGTATGAGGGAGAACAGAAGAAGATGCAGACAGTAAATGCAAGGGAGGAACAGGACAAAGAGGAAACACCTGGGAAACACGGCTGGCACTAATCAAACAGACGAGACAAGGGGAGAAGCAAAACATGAACAGGACCAAATACTAAATAAGATCACCACAACCAGAAATACTGAATAAACTCAAGAGCATGAGTAAACTAAACTAAAAAATGCAAGGTACAGAAAACGTAAAAGAAGACTTCAAAACACTGAGTCTATGAACCAGGGACCCTAATAGTGGAGGCATTGGAGAAGATGTACCTGAAAACACCATGCATTCTCTGACTAAGGTACAGGAATTGATCCTCAAATGTTTCACCACAATTTTGTTGAAGTAGGTAAGTTTCATGTTTTATGTACAAGGATAGTTTGACCACCCAAGGAAGAAAAGTGTATTATCTGCTCTCTGTTATACTTTTAGATGAGAATGTCATGTTTAAAATGCTGATCGTTTTCAGTGTGCAAAACACCAGTTGCTATTAATCTATTTTTTTTTATATTCAAGCCAATTTCTGTCTTCTTATGCTCCATTTTTACTTTTCACTTCATGCATCTACTGACCAGTTCACACTTTCAAATGTGTTTTTTTATTACTGAGCTATGCTCTTCATTGAACATCTTATAGTCATCCAACCCTAAAAGTGTTTAGTTAGCTCAGTTTAACCTGATGTTTTGAAGGTCCATGTAACAGGAATTACATGAACATATTTTCTTACTGTGGAAGAAGTATATTTATGAAGACTAAAAATGAGTTCAAAGTGTTTCTTTACTGCAGAAGTGAACTAAATGAAACTCTGTCAAATAGGCAAGAATTACAGCTGTTACAGATGATGAGCTCTGAAACAGTTTGAAAAATGTCGTCATAGAAAATAATCTTGACTGCTTCCAAGAGTCTGAAAGGAAAGATTATGAATATGTGGCTGATTAACAAACCCGACGTGTGACTTTTAGGTGTTATCATCCTCCATGTTTCACTTTTATTAGAGAAAATCCATCAGTGTTAAGGACTTTCTTCCCCTTGTATTAACAGTATTTTGGAGAATCTCCCGCTATAGAACCAGTCTCAAAGTCCCTTTTCTCAAACACAGATGCTGGTGATGGGCTGGTTTTATAATCAGTCTTATATTCAAGCCAATATGGTAATAAGCTCAGCTAAAAATGAACAAAAACTCTTCAATTAATCAAATTGTTGCCACTTTAGAAATTTCCGAAATATGACCCAGTTTCAGTTTCTTCCAGTGGTGTTCAACAACCTTGTGTACGTGTGTGTGTGTGTGTGTGTGTGTGTGTGTGTGTGTGTGTGTGTGAAGACCAAAGATAACATTAATTGATGCCTGTGATCTAGCAGATGTTTTACTGCATCTTATGGGGTTCTTAGGCTACAGCTGAGACTTGGGAGCAAAAGCTGTGTGTACAGTTTCTAAGAACAATGCACTGCACAAGCTTTAGTGCTTGTTTGTTTATCCTACCCTTGAAGCTATCCTTCTTAGCTGGTGCAAAGACAACAGGATAGCATTTTTTATGGTTGGGTTGCATCCATCAGACCCACCAATAACCTTGTGTTTGTAGAGGAGATGGAACTCAAGAATATCCCTTTACTGCTACGTGTCTCTGGCAGTGAACCGAATGACAGCAATAAGTAAACCAAAAAGATCACAACAAGAAACAAAAGCCAAAAGTTGATGTGTAACGTAAAATAAGAGGAAAAAGAGAAAAAAAATTCCTGCTATTTCTACTATTCAAGCGTCACATGTGCAGTCTACTGTATTTGTAGAAACAGGACAGTGTCGAAGTACTCCAAATGTAAACATGGATTTCAGGAAGTTTTATCTTCTGTGATATTGGTTTGTGAATTGTTAATTTTTAAATCGTTTCTTAATTTAGTGTTATTTTTTGTTTAATCAGGTGCTATACAGGTACAATAGCAGCCTCACTCTGATTCAAAGAATGACAGGATATTATACAGCTGTCAGGAAAAGTGAAATTAGCTACAGAGACTGAAAGTATTTTGTACCATGCTAACAGCAGCTTCATGTTTGGGCTTTTTTTGTGTTTGTGTATATGTTTTCATCTTTACAATCTTTGGCACAACACAAGAGGCTGAAAGGAGCTATTCCACACTCAGGAGAATTAAAACCTCTCTTGGGAATACAGTGTAATAACACTGCTTGAATGTGTTGGGCATGGTCTTGATGGGGAACAGGCTTGTCTGAGAGAGACATTAATAATTACACTAACAGTTTATATCTGTTAGCGTATGAAAAATGGCCAACATTTCAAAAATGAGTTGTAGTTATCGGTTGTTTTTTTCATTTTTGAGCCATTTCACAAAGTCAATTTCAGAACTGCTTTGAAAAAAATAAATAAAGAATAGACTCAACATAAAATAGCATTGTGTAATGTATCACTTTCTTTAGTCACAATTTTGCTTTTCTCCACTAATGCAGTGCTTCTGAAGAGCCAGGTCTGCCATTTAGACAAGTTTGATAACTGAACATTACACTGATTTACATACAGCAGGTGTAGACAACGGTGGGGATAATTTACATGGAATTGTAATCATGGCAGACACGACATATATAAATAGAGCAGACTGTAGACTGCAGACTGTTTTGTCAGGTAAAAATCTGTCTCTCACCAAACTGCAAAGGTTCAGTAATGATTATGTATTTTTTCTTAATGAACAGTGTGTGTGTGTGTGTGTGTGTGTGTGTTTTTCTTAGTTTTTTCACATCACGCACAGAATGCTCACTTGAGACTTGATGGGATTTTTTTTGTTTGTTTTTTGTCATAGAAGCAGAGTTGTAATAACTGGCTGCCAATAAGTCAAAAATGTTGTGCTTTTATTTGTAACTTATCTTTTAAAGTATTTTGTGGTACTGTATTGTACTGTGTTTGCTGTAACTATCCTACATTGTATGATGCTGTTTTCTCTGCACCGTTGTGTTGTGATGTCCTGTTTGATACGACATATTTCATCATACTGGCTCCGCTTGTACAACAATGAACTGAACTGACTTGAACTCAAATGTATATAAATGTGAGAGGTCAAAAATTTGGCCATGCAAGAGAAGAAGATAATAAAGAATCTTAAAAGGAAACCTAAAATCTTCTTTCAGGGATAACAAAGCAGTTTGCCAAATTTAATTAAAAACAGACATCCAGAGGAAAATAAAAAACACCCCTTTCTTAATTAGCTGCATGCAGAGAAAACAAAAAGCAAATCAGGTTTTCTTGTCGACAATCAACAAATCATTCAGTGACCTCAGTGGATTCACAACAAAACACCAGCACATTTCAAAAACAGAAAGGTCAGATTACATTTGACAGAACTATGGAAAAAAATGTATGGTCTGATGAAATAAAAACGGAGAAATATAGAGAGAAAAATACAAAGAAAAACTCAGAACCCAAAGTATATCACTACATCTGTCAAAGAGTGGCGCTTCTGTTCTGTCTTTAGGATGTATGGCTGCCAATTGAACAGACCATGGGTGAAGTCTCACTGCTGGCACAGACACAATGATAAAAGCAGACATGTGCAAGAGCTTTCTGTGTGCTCATGCTTGGTAAAATACTTAAAAGCTACTTAAATAACATTTCATCACTCAGCAAGAAAACAATCATGAGGCCGAAGCAACTGAAGAGCTTTTCATGGTGAAGTGTTGGTATGTCCTTAACTGACTTCAGTCACATGATCTCAATCTGTCATTTGAGCTACATTTCAACTAGTGTAGACCAGATGAAAGCCAGAAAGACCCCACAACAAGAGCTGAAGATAGCTGCAGTGAATGCCCAAGAGAGAATCACAAGACAAGATACAGAACATCTGCTGATGTGTGTTGGTCAAAGAATCCACGCAGTTCTTTTTCCACAAATATTAAATATTTAGAGACCTTGTATGAAAAGGGTTATATCACCAGCACAGCATAAACCTGTTTAAATTAAAGCTAAGACTTGGCATTTTAATGTAGCATCCATTATTTTTATTTCAAATTGAATGTGCTGAAGCACAATGCAGACAAAACAAATGTGCAACTCTAAAAATACTTCAGGCTAGGAATATATACATTTCACAAAAAGGTTGCAATGGCTCTTCATGCATTGCTCTCTATTATTGCTGTTACACATACAGAATGCATATCGGTAAAGCTAAATAGAGACATCAATAAATATACAACTAATCTTGAATTTATTTTTTTAAGCGAAAACTTTTTATCCAAGACTATGTGGTGACAGAAGTATATGAAGTGCATTACTTAGCCGGATTCATTTGCTCAGTAACTTTTACAGTCTTTCAGAATTTTGCTCAAAGCTTTGTGTTTTGCTAGTGATTGGTAGCTGAGATTTCATGATTTTTATGCATAAACTCATACTATATGAAATAGCTATAGCCAATTAATAGCCATCAGTCATCCTCAAAAAGCCCAGTTTTTGCTAGAATGTAAATGAAAAACGTTCCCGTTACCATAATCCAAAACAAAAAACACCCCAAAATCCAAAAACACCAACCAGGAAGTTTTAATATTCATCCAGTATTCCAATATCCAATATTCACCCTGCTACTGCAGATAAGGAGGTGGTCCGCTTGCCTCCACCCCAGAGAGAAGGGTTACATCTCCTGGGTCTAGGTGCGGCTTGCCCCTCTGGGGGCGGGGGTACCTGGACCTGGGATATAGAGTATGTTTGGGGAGTGCGACTGTCTGTGCAGTGTCTATTTGTGTCTGTCTACACGTTGGGTGAGTGCCGAGTATTTGGTTGTGCATATGGGGGTGGGAATCCACGTCTGTGTCCGCGTGTGCCTGTTTGTCTGTGTCTATATGTCAGGTTGGGTCTTAGACTCAACCTCTCTGGGTACATCTCAGGCCCTCTAAAGTACGGAGGCCTATCTCCCCTCACCACACTCCCTGCCGGTGGCTGATGCCCTCAGACGTTGGTGTGTTGGTGGTCCTTGTCGTCTGGGGCTGGGCGTTCATGCATGTACCGGCTCACTCCTGGTGGCCGATTGGCGGGACCGGGCGCCTGTGGCCCGGCTGGGCTCCTTCCGGGGGGTGGGATGCCCTCAGGCCTCTGGCCTCTGGGCCTGAAGCTCGGTCCTCTCTGGCACAGCTGGCTGCCGGCAGAGCCCGCGGGCACACCACTGCAACCCCCTCTGGCCTCTGCTCCGTAGCTGCGGGGTGACCTCTCCTTTGGGGCTCTACTCAGCTCTTCCCAGGAGGGTGGCACGGTTCCCCCCCTTTGGTGGTCCTCCTCGGGTCCTTGTACTCTGGGGCCTCTGGATATCTGGGGCCTGGATCTCCTCCATACCTGCTTCATACCCTGGTGGACGGGGCTATGGCTCCCCACACTCCCTAGCAGATCGTTACATGGAGAAACCTTTGGAATACAAGCATGCTGATCCACACAGGTATGCACACAGGTGTACACACGGGTGTTCACAGACGCGGACTACACCTTTCTTGGCTGCTGCCTCAAAGCACATTGTGCGCTGTCTATCTTGCGTGCTGCACAATATCGTTTATTATTTAGTATCTACTGTTATCTACTGCTAGCTAGTTTATTGTGATGGTGCTGTTTTTATTATGTTGCTCTTTGTTGTTTGCTTTCTCTTCTGTTTTTTTTCTCCATACAGGTGATCCAGGTGTTTTGTTTGTTTGTTTGTTTGTTTGTTTGTTTTTTCCTTTCTTCCCCCCCTTCTCACCGTCTCTTCTCCCCTTTGGTTTTCTTTCTCTCCCTCTCTTTCTTTCATTCTTTCTCCCTGTCCTATCCCCCAGTCATGTCTGTCCCGTTTGTAGCAACCGAAAATAAAATTAATTCATAATTATAATAAAGGTCAATCAAATGGACCAATATGGCAAGGCCATGATGATCCACTTGGTAAAATAAATCCGCTTGGCATCTTTCTTGGCCTTAAGACAACAATTCTGATGGCTAAAGATCCAAACGGGACAACAAACAAACAAAAAAATAAAAAATAAAAAAATTCATCCAATGATGAATCCAGACACGACAACCTTGTGATTTAAAGGTTATGAACATGTGCCTGGATCTACAGCACGAGGTTAAAGTGAGATGTGTAAGATGTGCTTTCCATCTTCAGCGTGACAATATTGAATGCCTGGAAGAAAAAAAAACTGTGGGGAAAAACTAATTGCCTGACCTTTATCGACTCCTCTGGAGGAGACACGCCAATGTGCATCGTCCCTCCTTACACCCGCATAATTAACGTCAATCGATCGGACTCCCCTTTTTCTCTCCCCTGATTGGGACTGATGTGCAGAGTTGGGGAGTGACAGCTGTCGTGAAAAGTGACACTAGGCAGATTCATTACCATGTGAATCAATAGCACTGCTTAAGGGCAAAAACCGAGCGAGCCAAGGAAAATCCATCACAACTCACAAACAGAACTGGGATATCAATCAAAAGCACGATTGACTATCTTTATTTGGATATCAGTGGCTTTGCCCAACACATTGATTTTGTCATGGTGCCTTTCTTTAGATAAACACTTAATTGTCAGATCAAGTAAGATGAACATCTTGCAACACATGGTGATTTAGAAAACATCCTGTTCTAATTGAAAACCAGAGAGTAACTTTTGTACTCAGTGCAAGTGGACAATAGCTGAAATAGAATACTCTTTTTAAAATATAGCCAGGATCTAATATCTTATTTCAAATGTGTGAAGTTTACTTGTGCAAAAACTAAACATTTAATCATACAATAAATTGACTCAAGTCTGTAGGCTGCTCCAGTATCACAAATTCTTATCATGTTGAAACGTCCATATAGAACCTAATCCTGAATTTCACCACCTAAGGGGTCTAACAGCTTTATTTCCTCCCAGGAGCCCAACACCTTCTTCACTGTCAACCCTCACATGATTTGCATACAAGGTTAAGAGGTCACAGACTCAGCGGTGTAGTCTGACATTTTAATTCTGTGCAGACAGCCAGAGTGTGCCCTCGTCCTTTCCTAACCCATCTTCACTGCTTTGTCTGAAAGGTGAAGTAATACTAGGCATGGTTGGTATTCATCTGCTATAGGAAGCATAAAAAGGCAACAAACTTTAATTGAACATGTGTCATTAAAGGAGTGTGAATGCATTGGAGAGCGATATATTACCAAGGACAGATTTAAAGGAACAATATCAGTCCACTTTAAAAGAAATAATGAATTCATTACATATTGTGCTTGTATCATTTTTTTACTTCCCTGTCTGTGGTCTTGGGAAACATGAAGAGCCCAGCTCTGTTAGGAATGCTCTCTGAGAAGAAATGAGCCTTTTTCAGGCCACAGGAACAGAGAATTGAGGCTGGATCGCAGCCATCACTTCTGACATCCTCTAAGCAAAAGTAACACAATTTACGTACTGGTGTCATAATTTTTTTACAACTGGTGAAAAAAGCTGTGATCTTCACGTGTGCTGACATTTCTCCATATACCTCTCCTTTTATAGATGACTTGAAAGATATATAGTTATGAAACAAACATTTTCACAATATTTAATTGTATGCATGACATATTGCTTTGATGGCTCCACATCATCCCTCCTGCACTGCCATTTCCCTGTGAATGAAAGAATTTATTAGCTGGAGTGATTGTAACTCTGTAGTGTACAGAAAATGAGCAATGTGTGTTCATTTTACTGAGTGGGACTGGAATCTGTGGATTGGGCCTGGTGAAAGGGGCAAAGGTGTGCAGTAGTGGTGTTGAATTTGTGACTAACAAGCCATGAGCCAATGAATGTGCAGCTTCATCAGATCCACCCCTGGCACATCACACCTGCCTCAGCACCAGGATAGTGACTGGGAAAAAAAAAACCAACATCACCCATTGGTTTTTCTAAACAATGGTGACAAGAATAATTGAAAAGACGTGGCAACTCTATCACTAGCTCCACTCACTTCTCACACTCACGAGTTACAGTCCAGTAAGACATGACTCTGCTACGCCTCTTTATGCAGATTTTTTAAGCTGTTGGAACGTGACACCTACACTATGAAACGAGGTGATAACAGCTGATTGAGCCTACTAGTAAGTGTAGGAGGGTGCACTCTAGCTAATCTGTGGGAGTGACAACAACTGATAACAACTATTTAATGGGCTGATAACATCTGAAGCAGGTGACTAATGACTCCAATCCACTATTAATTAATCTAAGAATGATGAACTGGTTTAGTCTCTCTGCGGTAATTTGTCTCCACACCAGAATCTGAATAAACAGATAAATGCAGTTGAGACAGGAGACTGCCAGCTGAGAGCTACACGATGAAGGGAGCACGTTGCTATCTTAGACACAGGTATTGATTATATGGAGGGACATTGTTACCAAATTACATAGATACTTAAAAATAGTTATTTGTATCTATGTGGCGCTTCAGATCATCATCCTTACATCATGTAGTGCAATGATACTTCTCATATTGTATTATTTCTTTGAGAATAGTTTATGTTATTATGTCATGTTTTAAGACTTGAAGAAATTGCTCAGTTTGAAGAATACGTGTCAAATGTTGCTTCTGTCATTTAGTACATGAGGTGTAGTGGCTGTCAACAGTGAGGATTTATCACACCACTAAATATATGTGCAACATTTGATCTCAGCTTTTGTTTGCCACATAATGTTCAGCTCCACGTGAAAATATGCCATGTGCCTATAATTACTGTGTCCTACCTATTCTGGAGAAAAACAAGGATTTTCTCACAGATGTTGTCCCCTAGGATACGGGCTCATTTGATCAAGCCTTTATTTTGTAGCCACATTTATTTCATTATTTTGTGGTCTTAGATTTGTTTTATTTCCAAGTTACTGCTTTGACAGTTCTGGGCATGCAGGAGTGATACCATGTGTTTGTCAGTGCTCATTAGTTAACATTTACTGTCTGTCAGCATACTGAAAGGACACACTCCACAGAAAACAGTCCGTCAGTAATACAGTGTAAAGTGTTGATACAGATTAGTCAAAATAGATGAAAAAAAATGCTATTTCTTATTTTATTTTATTATTCTAATTTAAAACAGATATGTTTCTGTAAGACTTTATTTCTGTGTTGCAATGTTTTTATTAATTTCATGTGTTTTTTAAAATATATTAAATACATTGTCTAACAAGCGAGATAACCAACTGTGTGTTATTTTAATAAGTATTTTTTATTTATTTATATTTTGCTTTGCTATAATAAGGCACCCATGGTTTTCCACCACTCAACACAGCATCCCATTTCCAAAAAACAGTCAGAATACAACACAGAGTCCTGTCCAAAAGCCTTGAATGACCACCTATTTTTTTCTTTGTTTTTGTTTGGAAAATGGGAAACTGGTGAAGCTATTTGGTGAAACCAGCAAACATAAATAGAAATATAGTGTATGAGGCAAAAACAGAGTAAATGATATTTGATATGATCACTTTTACTCTTCAACAAAGTTTGAACTCTCTCAGGCGAGTTTAATGGTAATGTGTATAACTGAATGAAAACGTCATCATGAAAATCTTGCCAGTGAGACCATTTCAGATGGAGCTTTGGTGAACAGTAAAAAGATCTACTGAAGGTCCAGATGTATCTCATAGGTGCTATTTTTTTTTAGCCCTGCCACTTCTTTATTATTTCTTTATTTCTACTTGTCAGTTTAATCATTTTTATAAGGTCACATTGCACACTACGTCAAGATACACAAGTTTTTTGGTAACAGCATCTTTTGACACTTTGTTGGTGTAAAACTACTATCATGCCTGTCAAACTGTGTTAACGTTGGCATATTTCATACAGTGTAAAGGCATGGGAGGCTAAAGCAATGTGAAGAAATTATGTGAGGGGTTTTGGCAATAGGCTGATTTAAAAAAGTACCCAAATATACAATTTAAATCTTTATTTTTGCTGAATTTTCTGTTATGTTTACGCTGGTTCATCCCTTGGGTTAGATGTCGTTTTTATGCTTGAATGATTCACAAGTGTTAAGTGACTAAGCAAGTCAAAATCCTTTACCATGATAATGGTCAGGCATAAGATAAGTAGGCCAAAACTGTTGAAAACTCAATGTAAGTAAAATAAACTCTAAGCAGCTCTGATGTATGTAATAGCTGATATGATACCAGAAAAACTATTTTAAAATAAAGGAATTTTCCATGTTAATTTATGCAGATGCTTTTCCAAACAGTGCATTTAATTCTTACCGCTTCGTCCCACAAATTTAAGTATAATAGATAATATGCTGGCAGAAAACCAGGACATTTTCTATTTTTGTCTTTCTTTTCTACAGTGCAGAAGGTACTTGAGTGTAAATTAAAGCAGCAATTTCACAAAATACATGCATATATGAAAGAAAAAAAAATCCAAGACCATCTACTTTTCATGTCAAATGTGGCCTTGTGCATTATTTTAAAATTCTTGCCAAAACCAGGGTGGAATGAAATAACTAATGAGAGATTCATTTTAAGAGTGTCTTAGCTCTCTATCTTATCTGAAGCAACCCAGCCATAAAATGATGCCATTCAATGGGCCATTATACTCTAATCAGCTCAGAGGAGCTGAGAGTCTTTTACTTGGATTGTTAAACTCACCTTGAATGGGAATCCACACAACAAAAAGTAAATTACCAGTTGCATTCAGTACATTAGAAATATATATTTTTTGTCATCAGTGTGAACAAAAGGCAAGCTCTTCTTTCATCTCTTTATTTTTGATCTTTGAATAAATCAGATTTTATATCCGGCATTTGATGTTTGCATAGTTGTAAGGTTCTTGTGCTTCTGTATGGAACTGACATAATGATTTTCATAGTTATGAAGCAGGAAGTGTGCCATAAATTAACTGCAATAAAGTTGAAAGGTGGCATAACTAAGGGTTAAAGAAGCCTACACTTATACTGAGAAAGGTGACTGGAATACCTACTGATTCATACAGCTTCAGATTAAACTGAAAGAAGGGAAGGATCATATCACTCTTTGAGACCATTGACCCACTCGTTGAGCTGTGCTACTAATTTGCATGCCTGTTCTAACTACTCACTGAATATTTCTTCTTAATCTATAGCCAAAACTTTCATTTTATGGATTCTGCTTTCTACAGCTGGTTTGAATTAACCAGACAATGAACATAAAACGCAGAATCACCATGTTCTCACATTTAATCAGGCTGAAAATGAATAAAAAATGATCTCATCATTGTAAGATCACCCGAGGGAACACAATTTTGTTAGACCTTATTCATGGTTGGTAGATCTGCACTTTTTGTGAGCAGAAAATGGAGTTGATTGTACGGGGCAAAGGTGACTGGGTTCCGTTGTAAAGCAATGAAACGGAGCTGGGGTCTCAAACGTCCACATCATTTAAATTTAGGACTTGTCTGATGAGCCCTGACAGACTGTGGTCATTCCTGTGGGGTGAGCTGCTATTGTTGCCAGCACAGATGTGGAGGGAGCTAAATGTGAACATATGGTCCTGGAAACCACACACAGGCATGCATGCATGTGAATGCATTGACATACATGTAACTTGCACACACACAAACCGTGGTTTCAGAGGGACTGAGAAAAGGCCATCCTGCTGTGCTGAGCTCCCTCCCACCTGCTCCTCTGGGCACAGGAAATATGGACCCCTGGAACGGTTAGTTGTTCACTTCTGTCATCGTGTTCCCTGCACATACATCTATCACACGCCTCCTGCGTTCTTTCGGAGTAAAAAGACTGACATGGGTGTGGAAAATCATAAAGAGAGGAAAGTGGGCGATTGAAGCCGAGAAGGAGGGAATTGGACTTCAGTTGATGAGGGAAGGTGAAGAAATTGGCACAACGGTAGGGGTAAGAGTATGAGGAGTATGTAAAATATAGTGCAGAGTGGGTGGAGGGGTGTCAACAGGGATAATAGTAGTCTTGAAGATGAGGGTGTGCTAGCTTATGAAACAAAATCAGCTGTGCAATGTTGGAGCTTTCAAAAAGAACATTTAATACAAAACAAACTGATGCAACTTAATTATTATTTATAATATTTGTGTCACTGGATATTTGCCTGCAAGAGCTTTTCAGCTTAAGCGTACCCTTTTTTGAAACACCCTATGGTCTTTACTAACCATGAATAATGTTAAAGTATTCAATTATAATAAACAGCAGAACTTTTCAAGTTGCTGAGAAGCAGCTAGTGTAAAACGTAGCCTTGATTATAACATGTCACTAGTTATCTGTCTGTCCCTGCAGGCACATGGGAAAAAGACAGGTAGATACCCTAGACAGTCTTACTTTTCATCTCAAAATGGTCAGTGTACCATGCATTGAGAACAAATCCCTCTTTTTCTGAAAATCTATTTTCTATAGAAAGTACAGCTCAGTGATCAAAACCCCATTCATGCAGAAATTTAACTATTTTTCTGTTAAATGCAAAATATCAGAAAAAACATCTAAAATGTTTTGATTGTGTAAAATCCTTCTCCTTTCATTGATGTCTGAATAAGTTAGAGTGTTTAGACGTGTTTGGTGGGTAGTGAATGATGTTAGTGCTCCACAGCTTCTAAAAACTCACTTGAATCACATGATGCTTGAAGTGCTTTATTGTTAACTGTAAAAATATCCATATTCTTTTCAGCGTATCCAGATTATTAAAAGATATGTTTTTGCTTTTGGAAAAGAAACATATAAAAGTACAAATTTTAAACCCTCTGACTCAACATGAAAGCAAAAATATTTAGGTTCAAGTAATTTAAGCACTGAAATAGCTTTGAATTCTTACAGTTTTCTTCTGTTCAATAAACTAATATGTATGTATATATATATATATATATATATATATATATATATATATGTATATATATATATATTTTAATAAGAGAGTGTTTCTTTCTTTGTCTTCCAGTTCCTTCTCCCTCAGGACTAGTGCATCATTTCCTGAATTTTCTAATAAAGTGTAGCTTCTATTAGGCTACATATTTATTAGTAAGCTTCAAAACCAATGTGAAGAAGAATACAAAATCCAAAAGCACATCTTAATTAAAATGTTCAACATGTCCAGCCAAAAAGGACAGCTAACATCTGTATGTACATGGTTTTTTATTGCCTTGTTTAGGCCCACTTTTCAACCAATCAGCCAAAAGATTCATCCCTATTGGACTCTCTAATGGTGGGTTTGGAAATTACTGCACACAAGCAAATGCTTAAGTATGCTCTATCATGCATCCTATTTTTGCCTACTTATTAGTTCATCTTACACAATAAAGAAGTCAGTGGATTCACTGCTTTGTTCAGTGGCCATTATTAGTAAACCAATGTTGATGCAGAAGCATTGAAAAGTGCAGGAACAGCCGCTTGAGGCTGCTTCCAAAATGAATCAGGCCCCACAGCCTCCCATTTTAAAATCCCCAACAGATCAGGACATAGACATAAAGTTCAGGGTTTTCAACAGTTATTTTATCCCATCAATGACTGATTTTTAGCTTCCTCTTAAAATCTCAATCAGTCATTGTTCGGGGTGAGTCCAACTGGTGGGAACCATTTTGTCTTTTTCAGTATTTGTCTGTTCAGATTTTACCAATAGACGATGTTACTAAACAAGCTAACACTAGCATTACCTGAAAAATCCAGATTCTACCTTCTCATCCCAATATGGTCGTGCTTCACACATGACCCAAATAAGCTTGAGCCTACAAGAACACAGAATTAGTGGAGGACATTATGGTGGCCATGTCCGTCTTTTGATCTGTGATACTGTCTGAAGGCTGTTTTGTCTGACGTTATAGGAATTATGTTTTTTATTCACTTTGTCAGTCAAAGAGCAACATCAGATTTTCTATAATTGCTCAAACAAGCAGGAGTTGTGCAACACACCACGGCCGTATGAAGTGGGCAAAACACCCTTCTTCTCCTTCTTTGTTAAAACCTTGCTTGACTTTTGCTTTTTCCTGTAAGTGCCTGTAATGATACAATCACTGTACAGGCACTGCTCTCGCTCTAACCAGACTTTCCCCTGCAGTGACTCTACAGGCTTTTTCTGCAAGCAACTCAGCTTCCTGTGCCTTTCTTATTACATTTGTTTTGATACAGTTAAACATTTTTGAGTGTAACTATGGGTTAAATGTACACCGTGTAATTTTACAACAATTCAACTCTGCATTTTATTCTGTAGCTGTATGGTTGTGTGTTTCTGTGTGTGAACTGCTTTCTAACTTGGAAAGAAAGAAACAAAATTTCCTTGGAGAGAACAAATTTTATTATTTGTGGATGCTTTTTTCTCAGAAACATTTTGAATACTTCTCTGGGTGAGTTCATGAAACTCGTGTGATTGTGACAACAGCTATGTTGTGGCAATTTTTGGGATTCCTTTTTCATTTGTAAGCACGACTTTTGTGATGTTTATCATTAAACTGACATGTAATGTAGGTCCTTTATCTGCCTTAGATAAATCAAGACAATCCTTAGCTGGGCGGTGGCAGCTTTCATTTTCCTTGGGATATCTGTCACAGCTGCTTTAAGCCAAAAGAAAAAAAAAAAACGTGTGAGAAAAAACAAATCCCCTGGGAGAACTAGAACAGCACAATTAATACAAAAACAGCTCGGCAACCACACATATATTCAGGAGTAAGATAAAAAAAAAACAGAGGCTGATTATCTAGGAAACATCTTCTACTATTGTTTACTGTCATTAACATCTTGTTTTTCAGTGAGTACGTGGGGGGACAAAGAGTTCTGCTTGAATCGTTGAGTGTTTAAAACAATGTTTTGTGGTTCATTACAATCAATTACTGATTCAAATGTAATTTCTCAGATTTGCAATTATATCTTGTGTTTGTATTATTCTTCAGTTTAAAATTGACGGAAGTTCTTGAATAATTGGTTGAATATGAAGTCCACGTCACATGTCCTTTTTCTGCCAGTAACTTACAAAAATAAAATAAAATAAAAACTTGCATATCTGTCTTTTAGCATATGAATCAACTCTCTGAATACCTGAGTGTAAAATAAAAATGAAGAAACCATGTTTGGTGAGCAGAATATTCAACTTTGACTGCCTTCAAACCCAGACTAATGATCTGACCTGATTTTTGCTGAAACCTCTTGAGACCATCTCACTCTCTTTTCTTCATTTTTTTCTGGTTTTATTGTAATATTTCCATTTCCATTTAGACACATTTATGCGTTTTTGTTTTGATTATTTTGCTGCAAAAAAAACACAGAACCAAAATGTGCACAAGATGTGTAAATAGTACCCTCTCCTTGCTTTTTCTGTGTACTACGTGGGTGAATGAGATGAATGCCCACATAACACACAGAGTGTTGACAAGTTGCAGTAGTTTTGGCAAATGACAATAATGAATCATGCTGCTGTGATAATGATCAGAGTGAGCTGGTGGGGATAGCGTTTTGTCAATAATGTGCTTCCTTTATTCTGAAAAGCCTCGTTATGGACATAAATACACACCACTGCTTTTTAATGGGTTAATTAAGACTATATCATTGGCAGCAGATGATACCATGAACACAGCCATCAGTCTAATTTAAATTCTTGAAACCTTGCATTTGCCAGCCTAATCACACCAGTGTTATTGGTTTTTGCAGCAATTTCTGCTGAGCACTCTAGTGTTTGTTCTGTTGATGTTTAAATCTTCATCCTCCCATTCTTATTACTGTTTTGGGAATCTATTATTCCAGCCATGGTATACATTTCTGTCAGTTTTATAACCCAATTCAGCATGAGAAGATGAAAATAATTGTGCACCGTAATACAGTCATAAACTGCATCCAAGCTGATATATTGCACTGATTTGGGAGTTGTTTTTCTAAATCCTTTTTCTCCCCTCAAAAAATGCACAGCTTGCTTGACTGCATTTAAGGCAAACAGTAACTCAGTAACTTGGAGAGGGAGAAAAGCAGACAATGTTCCTCATCAGAAAATAAACATTTTATGATGTAGTGCAGATTCAGTGCCTGAATATATCAGTGCACCATGGTGTGGCATGTCACAGTCACACTAAAATATTCTCCATGACATTCTAACAAAATTCAAAAGTTAAAAATTGCATTCCAGCTTTTAATTGTACTGCACTACAATAAAGCAAGTGTTGATAACATCAGGTTGGTGATTAGTTTTGTCCTGTTAATGACAACAACTTCAATTCAGATGACTTCAGTTAAGAATAACTGCAAACATGGGCATTGCTGCCCGACCAGTACCCTGTTTCAGTTTAACCCAACATTCGTGGCAGATGGCTGCCCCTCTCTGAGCCTGGGAAAAGGGAAAAGACAAAAACTAAATATAAATATCCAAAGGCACTGTAACATTTTGACATGTGGCAGCATGGCCATAAGCAGCTATAAGTCTCGGCCTAAGTAACAAATGTGATGAATCAATGTGTGACACTCTAAATGGCTTTTACTTTGAAAAGACTACAGGAAATCCAGGTTATGGCCTACGCTGGGGTGCAAGAAACAAAAAACAACAAAAACAGCCGAACTAAAAAATGAAAGCAAAAATCAAAATCAATATTTCAAACAGAAAAAAACAAACAAGACACAACCAAAGAGCCAAAACATGTAGTGTCCACACTTCAACATCCAGAGACGTGCATATGTTAAAGAAGAAGAGCACTCAGACAGTGCAACTCCCCTCACAGAGCAAGGACAATATGCTTGTTATGGCATCATCGTGACTTCGTAGGCTGTTATATTTAAAAATAAAAGGTGTGTTGTACATATATATTATTATATTATGATTTCTTGAAAATCTTTTTCAACTTTGACCTGTGACACTAACAATGAAGGTCAAGGTCAAATTCTTAGCCAACCAAAATACTCATGTTTCACAAGACCTAGTATATTCTTGTGAAGTGTGAAATTGATGTATAAAAAATTGTGGGTAACATAAAGTTTTTACTGATTTTCACATTTGTTGTTGGTATCTACCATCACACAATATGATATCTTGAAAACTGTGCAGGCTAGACTACTAACGAACACACAGAGAAACAAACAAACACAACAGGTTGCATATTCTCTCCCTTCGGAAAGCAGAAAAAAATAAAACAAAAATTCAGCGTTTCAACGTCAAACACAGGATTTCTGGCAGAAAAGTTATTAAGCCTGGTGATTGCAACTGGTGATGGAGGTGAAAGGTTAGGGTGGGTTAATGTTTCAGCACATCCACCAAGTATTGCTTTTGCTAATTGTGTGCTGTAAATTGAACAGCAGTATAGGTACAGCTGTTTCCACCTCTGTGGAGATACAGTGGGTTAGACACCGGGGAGTGTATTTTTCACTTCTAGCATTAAAGGAGAGGTTATGGGCTATCAGTGAGAGAGCACCAAATTATGTCTCGGTCACATACAGAGATGCATGATTTAAACTACAGTAATTATTAGTCAACATAAATGGATCAATATGAGCTCAACAGGTTTGCCAATTTAAATCATAAACATTTTTCTTATTATAATGTCTTTAGTCATAACATTGGCCTTTATTCATTTTCACCTTCGTCAGTGGTTTGTTTGAGCTGTTATGTATAATTAACTCTAACAGCAAGCTAACAAGATGCATTAGCTTAGTGGTTGTTCATGCTATTTAAAGAAAAGTGGCATAAAATGAAACCCTTCTGTGCAGCATCAAGAAATAAAATTCTTACCGCAAACTCAAACTCAGTCGAGTAAATCATCTTTAACTCGCTCTGTGGAAAATTATCTGTCTTCTTTATTTCTTGAAAGAAAAAATGATACTGTCCAAAATAGGACAAATATACATATCAATATCTCTCATCTCCCTTCTCTAAGAGTTGCCGAGACTAAAACTCACTTTCAAAGACTTGCAGAAATTTTTATGGATAACTTTTGTGCTCCACCCTTGACTCAACATGCCTTTTTTCTCCTTAAGTAAAATTCACCCAACCTCTGGGAAAGGGCAAAATGAAACTTAGAAAGCTCCAAGTCAAATAGAAGAGGGAGGGAATGAATTGACTGAATTTTGACATGAATATCTCTTTCATTTGCAGACGTCTTCGGAGCATTTAAACAGAGTGTGAACAGAATCTCAAGAAACATCTTCAGTGTTTAGTTTTTTAAGTTAGACAGTCCTTGAGCAGAAAAAAAAACCCTTTAATCCAGCAAATGTCAAAAGTTGACAGCGTTTGACAGGAGGTTACCGTTATGAAGCACAAATGCCCCAAATCCTCACAGAAATATTTGTGATCTCTCTTCCAGCTCTCCTGGTGGGTAAAAAAAGCTTCTGGCATTCCACATTCTCTGTGCGGTATTTTGAATAATAACAACACTCTCCACCATCCTGTGGCCATCTGCTCACAGAGGCAAAGAAACAGGTTTTTCTCTGTCCAGGCGGTAAATTCCATTCAATATCAGTTATGACCAAAGAGTGGCAGGTTGAATCTGGTCCTCCCGAGTGTCCATGTGCTGGTAATTACATGGAAACTCCAGCCTCTGCGCTCTCAGCTGTGACATTTGCCATGAAAATAATGATGATAATAATACCTTTATTTGTATCACACTTTCTTTTTTTAAACCGTTACAAAGTGCTTCACAGTTTAGATAAAACTTACATTAGAGAAGTGTACATTTACCCCGGTACATACAAACACAGCTAAATCCCTAACATACCTGCAGGAATAAGAACAAGGCAATGCTTCCTGTTGTTTTTCATAGTTATTTTTATTGACACTATTCTTGTGCCTCTTTAAAGCCATATTTACCCCTTGCCATTGAAAATTTAGTTGTATTTCATCTTAAATATACAGCCATCCATTCATTCATACACAGATTTTCCTACACACATTAGATGTGAACTATAGCCAAGATTAATGAGTAAAATGTTCAGGAAAAGCTGAAGAGTTTTCAGCACCCGTTTAAAATACAACACGTATTTAGTCGACCTCATGTGGAAGACTGTTCCAAAGTTTAGGTATTACAAGCTCAAAAGTGTTTTCACATCTGGATTAAAATAAAAGCATGGGACTGTTCAAAGTCCCCGGTCAGACGATTGGTGGGGCCCAATGCTTGAATAACGTCTTAACATGTTTGCTATGTATTTTAAAAAAAATGTTATCAGTAAAACTGTTCATATAAAGCTGAAGAGTTATGCTCTTTTCAAACTCTTTCCAAACCAGCTGCTGCTCCCTTCCTTCCTTATTTGAAGCCATCTTTCTTCTAATTGGCTACCACTGGAAAACAGAAGGTTTGAACAGCTGGGTGCCTGAGGTGACGGTGTTGGGGGACATAGACTCTCACTAATATCATTCAGTACAGAGCCAAAATTAGAAGCAGCTACCCGAAGAAGCACTTTGAAACTTGGGTTTCTGGGTAGTAGAGACTGCTTGTACATACCCCAATTGCCTTTTCTTCTCATTCTTTTGGCAGCTACCGGATGCTAACCAAAGCTACCTTAGCATCCTCCTGCATGTCCTCTAACTTCATTATTTTAAAGGTACGAAAAACATCATACATTTCTATTCATTTTCTGTTCATTAGTGTTATTTATGCAAGAATTATATATCAAATTTCACTCTTTTAAAACCCATTTTCTAACATTTTGGAGTAGTCTTCCCATGCTCAGCTATCACTGCTAATTGTCTCCACCCCCTGTTGAGAATTTAAATCACCAAATGTCTCCTCTGACACACATGGAGTCACAAGCTGTGAGTTTGACCAGCCAGTGGGGAATTTCACCAAGAAAGTAAAAACACACGCAGAGTTATTATCCCCCAACCTGCTCTGCACAGCCATGCCCAGTATGAGCCATGAATGAAGCCCTCACTTGGTTCCCACAGGTGAACGCTGTTAGTTGTGTATGAGAGAGCACCAGTAGGAAGAAATGCCCATTGCTAGTGTTTTGACATGCATGCTAATTAATTGTAATGTCTCTTTTGCAGGAAAAGGCAGTATGCTGTGGGTTCTCCGGGCAGTCCTTGGCAATGCTCAGACTGCAGGGAAAGAAAAATTTGGAGCTATTTACCAAGTCCAAATCCTAAGAAAGCTACATTGCTTGCTTAGGATTCGTTTTAAAGTGTGTAACAGCTTGAGCAGCAAAACTACTTTACCAAGAAGAGAATAACTGAAAGAAAACCTTATCACTACAAAGGATGTAACATTTTTAAATGGCAGGTAATTCAAAATGCAACATTTCTTACAGCTCAACAAATATCAGCAAACACACAAACTGTTTCTGTGCAGTCTGGCCCACGGTATGTTTGCTAGCTAAAGTTATAGTTGCTTTCATTTCCCAGCAAGATAAAAGAATCAGAGATAACTTCACTTCAAAGATGTAGGAAAAAGAGAAAAATGAGGGAAGATCTTTTTAAAGGACTGCTCAGTGACCTTTGATAAACTGGAAATTTATAGTTTGCATGTACTGCCATCGTTTTATTTGAGATATTTTAATGTGATATTCCATGAAAATACCAGACTAAAACTGATTCGTTTGCAGTACTGTGGTGAATTTGCACAGGGGCAGAGCAGATCTGTTCATCAGATCAGTTTGAATTTAAAGCTGATGATGCTTAGATTCATCCACTGAATTCCACCTTTATGCAAACAGTATATTGTACATGAAATATATGCGCATATCTTGATGAACTGCATGAATACACAAAGAGCAGTAAACCTCAGAGTAGCAGGAGCAGCACATGTCAATTGATCACAGTCTGTACTGAAAGAAAATTTACTGCAGCTCTCAATAGAAAGTATTGTGACTTAATTCTTTCACCCATGCTGCAGGACTAGAACAAATCTTAGGATTCCCACACGTGACAAAAGTCATTTTAAACCGTTATAATACTATATGTGGGGTTAAAGTTATGCATTTATGATAAAGGGAACAGCAAATAGAGATATATTTTTTTAAATCTTCTTTGTTTTTCTCTGTTCATGATTTATATTAAATATATTCAAGTCAAGTAAATACATTGTAATTCGAATTTTTGGTGGGTAAACATAAAGTCTGCATTCCTGTGAGTCCTGTCAGGCTTTACAAACCAATGGTTCTCTTCCTGGTGGATACATCCATCTTTTATTTTAATTCAAGTTTGATTTCCAAGTTGCTGTCCATATAATATATTTGAAACAACTGCCGTTTGGCTAAAGTTCAGCAGTGATGCAGTGAGTAAAATGTAGTGGTTGTAACTGTATGCTGAACTAACACTCTGCCTTGGAGACACTGAAACATCTTCATTTTAAGAAATTAAGTGTGCAGAGAAGCTCAGAGGGGGTTTTATCCACTCCCAATCTGTAACCCTTGAAAATGTCATCAACTGGCACAGCCTTAAAGGCTCACGGGATGGGGTGTTTTCCTCCAAATAACTGAATAAATGAGTCAACACAGTGTGTCTGTTAGGAATAACACTGAAATATCAGACATCTGCTAACCATGTGAGGAAGTGAGAGGACATTTAAACATCCTCTCTTTCGCCAGAAACAGAGGAACACGCTCACTCTACAAGGAGTCAAAATGTTTTTGGCTCACACATTTTTGTCATTTTTTTTCTTGAGCTGGAATAAGAAAACACCTGACAATAGATGGACACTGCTTTCACAAGCCAGGCACAGGCTGTAACCAACTCATTACAGTATCCAGACCCAAAATCTTTTCCAGATTCATTCATTCAGTAACTCTATCCTGAATCATTCCTTCCATTTGTTTTTGGGGGGTTTTATGCATAAGCAATTTTGTTAGAACAATTACTATAGAGGTAGAGTCTTTGCATGCACTCCATAATATGTATTTTATTTAGTTTTGTATGTTTTAGTGCTGTTTACATGCCTTCATCTCCTAATTTCTCACATGTCGCATGTCCTGCTTCAAACAAATAACTGGCTCCAGATTCTGCAGAACTCAGGCTTTCACCAAAAACCAAGAGAAGTGACTGCATCATAACTGTTTCAGTGTCTTTGTACCATCTTCCAGAGTATTTGAGTGGACTTTAAGCGCTTACTTTTAGGTAATCTATGCCTTGTGTTCATACTATTTGAAATCTGAGTCGAATACAAGCTCATATGTGGCCTGACATCGTCGGGCAGAGGTTTTAAGGAGCTATGAAGCTAAGAAAAGTTGCTTGAGGCAATGAGGTTAACAGAGTCAGTGACCCCTTTCAAATCTTATTTCCTATATACAGCATTTTAATGCTGTTATTTCTCAATTTTAATGCTTCTTTAGATGCATTTTATCGATACTGCTTATCTTCTTCAGGGATACTTTTATGATCTGCTTGTTTGTGGCTTTCATAAAGAACTCCTATGACAGCTAATCATTAAACCAACAATAGATGAAACCTCGGTCACAACCTGTGGTTACAATTCACCATTTTCTGTGATAAATTCTCAAAGTAGTTAACCCCAAAATGCCATACATAGGCTAAGCACTTCCTAATCTCCCAAATTAATCACCGTAATCAGATTCTCTTCTTCTGTGAACCCGGCTTTTATTTTACTCATTGTGCGCTTAACCTTTGTAATTAATTTCACCATAATTTTTCTTGAAATCCTCTCCGACATGCCCTATTTCACTTGCAAATAATTGTCTGCTTGTCAGACTGTGATGGTGAGTCGAACGCTGTCCTTTCTAAAATCTCTCCCTCCTTCTCTGTGTGCATATTATTATGAGTTCCATTTCGTTTTAACTGGCTGATGCTGTCAGCAGACTGCTTTGTGATACACACAAAGTTAAAATTCCCCAAACAGGCTTTGTATTTCAGCATGGAACAAAACAAGTATGACCAACTGGGGTGATAATAACTGTCCAACCGGTTTAGCTTGAGTTGTTTCTGCACTTGGCAAACGGATTCAAACTAATGAGAAGCCAAGTCATTATGTTGGCTAGTTCCAGAATAATGCTAATGAGAGTTTTGAGCAAGGCTGTATTCTAAAAGGTCAGGCACAGGAAAATTACGAAAAAAAAGTACATTTAGCGTTAACATCATAAAAAAGTAGGTATTTTCTCCCAGGATGGGTTATGCTATTCGAACAGGAATGCATCACACCAGGGCAGGACAGTCTGTCAGTCTGCTTGATGTGTTATGATAATGGCGTCTACTCTGAATAGAGATCACACAACTGCATGGTAACAGAGGTCAAAAAATCTTTTTTTATTTCAAACAAAGGATGGCCAGCTAATGCTCTAATGTTCTCACCTACAGGGACGTTTGTAATGATGTGGACATAAAAACCTGGAAGATGAAAGATTGTGCTTTCGTGAGCCATATGCCGTGTAATTCCAGTTTAAAACGTAACCTTAGTTAATCACATTCGGAAACCTATTAATGAAGTTGGAAATGAATTCAATTACACTCTGACATCTGGTGCAGCTTGCTTTTAACCACCACATACATTTGTCTGACTGAAATTTGCTCACGGTTACACACGAAAATGAAATGTTACAAAGACCTTATTAGAAATCTGAGCTTCAACGGTTCAGCACCTCAAAGAGTTTTATGTTTCAGTTTGCACTTTATAAAATAGAAATGAAAACAAAATCGCACTATATGTCACTTGTTGTAAAATCTCTGAACTCTGCTCTAGGCACAAACACTGGTTAAAATTCTCCAAAGACTTCTGTATCTACAAAAAAAAGTCAAGATATTAATCTTTCAGTAAGGTACTGTACCCCTACAAAAAGTGTCTCTCTCTCTCCTTCTATTGAATTAATTTACCAGTATCTCAAGACTGAAGGACCATTTAACAAATCCTCTTTTGATTCTAAGTAGCTCCTTAATGCATTGGTCCTTTCTTGGTGCAGCCATTTCCAATTAATCCTCCTGCATTATGCATGATTACATTAAACAATCCAATAAATTGATATGGACTCTCTGGCTATGGAGGGACTCTGTTAATGGATATTAAATGGAGTCTGGGATAAATTTGTTATTTCACTTATTGTTCCAAAAGGTAACATGCAAGGTCTGGGTGACGCTTTATTCTTGCTTGGTCATTTCACCATACACCTCCACCTTTGTGTTTGTGTCCAGTAAGACTCAATGGTGGAATTAAATTACATGCATGGTGCACAATGAACTCTATTAACACCATATATATCAATCACGTCAAGCTGTAGTTGTCCCTGTGTAACGATATGTATCAAAGAAAGTTAAACAATGAAATTACTGATAATGCAATGAAAACTTCAGGACCTACAGTATCTGCAGCTGCATCTCTCGAATGCTGATTCATTATCTCCCCAAAGTCATTTCACACTTACTCAGACAGAGAGGGCTGTATAAAAAATAAATGAAAGGACATGAAAACAGAAGATGTGGCAAGAACTGATGCAAGGACAGCATGGGGCTTTTGATCCCTCTGATGGGGTCTGACTGGACACTCCAAAATTATAATAGGTAATGCTCAGTGGGGTGGCATTCACTCAAAGTTGGTCCACAACTTTGAAATGACACATACTTTGACATACTTTTCCTTGTTCATGTTCCCAGAAAACTAAAGGAACAGTTTAGCAACCATCATTATGGTTTAAAGTTTTTATCATATTGTGAAAAAAAACCCATCATTCCTACTCTGAAAAATAATTATGGTATTACGCACTCCAGAAACAGAAAGCCACAATCCAAAAACACGTGCTTCCATTAAATATTGCCATCACGACTTTATCATGTTAATGATTCATTAAAAATAGTTTTCATCTGTAAAAATTTGTTAATACACAATAGCAAGTACAGCATTCCCATATATATATATATATATATATATATATGCAGTTCAAAACTTCAGTTTACAAGAGCCAGCTAATCAGGAAAAAAAGTTGTTTTAAAGAGGCACTAAAGGTAATAGGCTGTATGAATCAGAGGATGGAGAGAAGGACTGTACCAAAAAACAAACATGGAGCTGCCAATCAACATACTGTTTCTCATTCAAAAGGTAGCCTGACACAGTCATAGCTGTTTATCATACTTTTTTTATGATCATGCCTAACACAGCACTTTGCAATACATTATTCAGTCATCAGCCCGTTTTAGCTATATTTGTATCAAGTATGGCGATGTTGCTATTGACCCATGCATTCAACATAAGAAGTAAGTCTGAGAGTGTAGGTGGACTAAAAAAAAGAAACAAACAAACCAAAACAAACTAATGACAATGTCCAAGACAACACTAAAAACAATGGCTTGTCCTATGATTTGAACTCCAAAAGTTAGCAATTTCCAACAGACCTCCATGTTAAAAAGGTAGACTTTACAAAATATAGATAATGTCCTGTTTTATGGCAGTTGTACTAGAAGGGGAGGGAGAGTTAACCACTGGCATCTATGTCTGTGCCATGAATGGATGCACCTGCTCATCAAGCTGGCTCATTCAAATATGGCCACCTCTGGTTCCAAAAACCCTAGATGTTAGTAGGAGAAATGTTAAACTCAAGGCTCCAACACATGCACACTAACGGGTGATGTTAAGATTGTCATGTCTATCATTTATTTATTAAAGTCTTTTACATTGGATATTTCTGGTCCTTCTTAATATCTCGTCTGTTATAACTAGATTAAAAATTATTCCTACTTAACGCCCAAACCTTAACGGTTTGATCCAAACCATGTTTTGTTTTTGTTTTTTTCTTAAACCTAACCAAGACATTTTTCTAAAAACACCTTTAAAAAAGGTTTTCTGGTGCTGACTGAATCCATTAAATCCAGTCCTGATGTTTTGCACTCATAAATGAATATTGGGACCAATGGGGAAAAAAAACAAGTGCTTCCTAAAAGAGAAAAAAAAGCATATTTTGACTTGTGCTAGCATTAGGATAACACAAAACAAACATATTAATTGCTAAATGCTAACAGAAAAAGGTCACAAATGTTCAAATGTTTGTATTACCGTAAACAACTTTCAGCATGTCACTTATTTATTTCTCACTGTCTTCAGTTGACATGAACGGAGTCTCATTATACTGTTTTCTTATAAAAACATTATTGTGATATTAACCAAAAAATGCAGAAAGCATAATAAAATACAGACTGCAACAACTGTGTAGAGACTTGACTAGCACAAAGCCTCCCCTCCAGGCCGTCATCATGAGCACTCCTGCTGTCTCTCCTCTCATTATACAGCCCCTTTCTCTGTCTTCACCCTCTCCGCCTCTTCCTCTAGGATTGTCAATGTCCTCCTTTGTTGCACATAGGCTATTAGGGCCTCATAACTGTCAAGAAACCTGTGGTTTGCCTGGAGCCTTATACAGTGCTGTACCCCTTGTGGTGAATCTAACTCGGTTCCAGCTGCTCTGAAGATATACTGTGAGCAAAAATTTTGAGGGAGAGTCAGTGAGACGGTGCATGAATAACTACTTATACTACAAGTTAGACTCACCAGAGATGAAAAATTGCATCCATGTGAATATAATTCCAAACAAAGCAACAGAACATAGCATGGCCATTCTTTATGGTTATTATTTGTGAATGTGTTTGTGTATCTGAGTGTTGCAGTGTTGTGCCATTACTTTAATACTGTTGTCCTGTTTTATTTTGTTAATTATTTCCTTTGTGCATCTTTGGTTTCTTTTGCCTTCTTGTTTTCCACCATTAGTTTTCCCATCTCCATGACTGTCTGCTCTGTATGTGCCCACCCAGGTCTTGTCACCCTCCTCCTCCTGTGTGTACATATTGTCCTGTTTCAACCTTTGCTCTCTGTCTATTTACCTTCCTGCTTGCCTCCTACCTGTGTTGGTTGAACTTTTTGATTTAGTCTTGGTTGTTTTTTTGTTTAACTTTATCCTTGTTAGTGGCTTCTGGTCATTTCCTGAGCTCTTCAGAAGCCTTTTGTAAAGACGTTCTCGGGTTAGGAGTTTTCACCATGCAATCGTAAATCTAACATAAGATGAAATGTATTTTACATATCAGGACATAATAAAATTAATCTAGTCTTCACCAGGTCTTAAAATTAGGGAAATGCTACTTCAGATGGACAACACATGGCACATCACACTGTCTCATTATTGGTTTAACAATAAACTGAACCTAAATGCAGAAGCAATGAAAAAAGTTCATCCCTTGATTCAGTCGCTTGTAGCACCACTTTTAGCAGAAAAACTTGAAGTACCTTCAGGTATCTTCGGGTCCCACCACAGTGAGTTGGGGTCTGGACTTGATTGCATCACTGCAACACCTTGATTCCAGTCTTTTTTAGCCATTTCAGCTAATGCTTGGGATCACTGTCTTGCTGCATTGTCCTGACCCAATGTCATATCTGACACTAGAAAACTTTGGTGTACAGAGGACTTCATAGATGACACATTGGCTGTAATGAACCCAAGTCCTTTCACTGCAGAACACACCCAATTCATCACTTCTCCAACACTAGGCTTTACAGTTGGTGGTGATATCCTGTGTTTGGTCTTCACCACACAGATGGTGTGCATTATAGCCAAACATCTCCACTTTGGTCTTGTCTGTGCAAAGAACATTGTTCCAGATGGATTATGGATTGTTTAGATGCAACTTTGCAAACCTAAGCCAAGCTGCTTTGCTATAAGGAGACTTTCTCCCAGTAACACTTCTAACAAGCCATCGTCTTTTTATAATTGGAACTATAATTGAGAGGGTAAGTAGCAGGCAGGTTCTGCTAACCTTTCTTGCTTGTTGAATATTAAAGGTTCATTTTTTGGCAGTAAATAATAACAATAATTTCATGTTTTGTAGTTCATCTGAGGTTTTAAGACCTCCTAAGGACCAGATCGACTTTATTATGTCCAGATACGTAAAACCTTAGAACGTGACTGTATCTTCATGGCTGATAATGCATATCCAATTCTTCCTGTTCTGTTCACTAGCTGTTGTTTAAGAATGCAAATAAGAATGCAAAAAGTTAAACCATAATCAGACAATATCCAGTGGCTTTTCTGATTGCATTCCAACAGCGAGCTCAAACACGACTGCTCAACACTATCAGAGTACAAAGTGTACCGTGGACTACAGATGGACCACATAAAGATTTCTATCCCATAGATCTTGTCCCTTGCATATAGATATTGGATATTCATATAGATATTCACATATTTATTTACAGAAATAGCAGCAACCACTGAAATGGGATGGAGGAACTGCTTCAAACAGAAAAAAAAAATATCTGACAACTGACCGTCCACTAACCAAGTCATGAATGACTCAGCCAATTAGTCAGGCACTATGTCACCTCTATCTAAACCTCCAACAACAGCCAGTCTTGAATGTTACTCTTATTTATTAAAAAGAATAAGAAGAATAACTGTGCAGCCTGCCTCGGAAAATGTGAAATGTTTGGAACAGCTGATTCCACTGAGAATCAAAAATCCAACCCTGCAGATTGTTCCGCTTTCCGTCTCTTTCATGTCAGTGTTTTGGTGTGTTAGTTGAACTATAATAGCTCCCATGTACACCAAAAGAAGCAGTTTTAGCACACAACCTCAAAAGCTCTTTGTGACCTACGCTATGTGAAATAACTGTGGGTAAAATGAGATTTAAACATCAACCAAACCAGAGACCCAGACATACTTCTCAAACAACAGTGGCTCAAACTGAGGTAAAAAAAAAAAAAAAAGAATATATAAAGAATATATAAAGTAATTCCCATTAGCATTTCTGCTGTTAGTTATAATCATTCACATGCACACACACATACATATTCCCACTTGTCTTCGGTTTTGTGCGCTTTCAATAAGCCCTGAACTGAAGAAAGAATGAAAAGAGTTGCACTTGAATGAGCTGAATGTGGCTTTTAGGGATTCTCAGGAACACACAGCTCAGTTTTTCTTCAGTGTTACAGCTCAGCACAAGGTTCATGAGCTGGTCAACCATGACAGCCCTGTCCTTTAGTTTCCATCATTTCACAGCTTCTGGAGCTTTATTAAGAAATCATATCAACTGCATCAGTCTACAGTTTTGAATAATAGACAGTGTGCGAAACAGAGAAATGCAAGGAACAGCTCTCCGTGGCCTGGTTGTGTATTCTGAATGTGTATGAAAGATCATCTGACAGTCTCACTCAAATGTCCACACTGAAGGTTTCATTTTGTTTATCTTGTCTGTCTTTGTATTCACTGATCTATCCATCTATCTATGGTTTTAATGGCCTGTCTGAGTATGTTTAGTTAACCATCCATCTGGCCTGACAGGCTGTGATGCACGCGTTTGCTGGTTGATTCATTACTATGCATTTGAAAGATCATGTCCACCTAGATGTGCGCTGAAGGAGAAGTATCAGCGTCAGAGAAAGATGAAACAAAGATGATCTGAAAATGTATATTTTTATAGTTTGTGACTCTTTCTCTCACGTGAAATAAACTGTTCCAAACCTTCCTTTCACATTTTTTTCACACTTTGTATAAATAATGGTCAGATTCAATTATTCAGCCCATGACAACAGTTTCAGCTGCCTGGGTTTTTCCCTTTTTATTGACTTAGAGCATGTCTGGGCTAATTTTTCTCATTAATTTTACACAAAGAGGTCACATGCCATAATTAAAGAATGTAGATTTTAGTCCCATCTGGCACAACACTTAAGATACTTACATGACGTGTGTCCTCAAGGGACTAATCCTTTCAACATGACTTTATTACATTGCTAATTATCCAGTCTGTTTGAGCTGATTTTCATTCCATTATTGCAAAAGAGCATAGTGTTATTTATCCTACACTTTGCACAGAATTACTTATGAGATCCTAAAGAAAACCTACCTTTTATCAAATAATTTCAGCATGGACAGTCCCAAGCCTGGCTGCAAAAGGAGTAGGGTGGAGTGACTGTTGCTGTTGGGCTCCCACAGTGAACTCATAGCTGGACTGGCCATTGGGCATTTGCCCGATGGGCCGATGGTGATTTTTCGTTTTTATGGGCCGATGTTTTTGTTTTGTTTTGTTTTGTTTTTGTAACGGTATAAACAATGAAAGATGGTGGATTGGCCAGATGCTGGCTGATGTGTAAAAATAACTCAGTTGTTTGGTGGTAGCTATGGCGGAGCTTCCACAGAGGCCAGCAGGTGGATGAGGGAAAGGGGAGGCAGGAGGAGGAGAGCCCCGAGGCGGCCGCCGGTCCGAGTGTCAGGTGAACTGAACTTCAGGTAAGAAGCAGTCTATCTGGGTCAGATATAAACCAAGTTTAGGTGTAGTTTATTTTCGTTGTCTGACTTTTTACAGTCAGTTACAATAACTCGTACTGCGTACTAGCTAGCATGACGGAGGTTCTATACAGCTGGGCGAGTGCTAGGATGTTACTGATAGTGAACTTTATTTTATTCATAAGTTTAGTTAGTAGAGTTGCCAACCGTCCCATAAAAAACAGAATCGTCCGGTATTCAGAGAAAATATTATGCGTTTTGTATTGCGCCGAAAAGGAACACAGTTTGTCCCGGACTTCAGCTAGAATGGAAAAAGACACAAAACACGCAAGTCCCATCTCTTTTGCTTGTTTATCGCCCACTTTGCGCCAGAAAGAGGAAACCAGCGGATGTCGCGCTAAACAACAGCAGCATGTTTAAGCTTGATCAGCTGTTGTTAGAATGTATTTAATATTAATTTCTAGTATCAGCTGATGTTTGCTGGAGCCACAGCTGTAAAAGCTGCTGGTCATGATATTGGTTTGCATATCTGGTGAGAGGGAAATGAAGATGAAACCAGGAGATGTCCTTACTGAATCATCAGAGCTGAACAGGTGATGGAGAAACAGGTTTACCTTTTAGGTGACATGAATGAGTTGAAGACAAATAACACCAGGATACTTTTCTAAGTAGCTGACAGCTGCCGTGCAGGGGCAGGTCTAGCAAAGTTTTGCCAGGGGGCCATGTAGGGCATTAACAGGGAAAGGGGGGCACAAAGAAATACTTTTCTTTCTTATTCTCATTTAAAATGTCTCGCTTTTAATAAATAATTATCTGAATCTTACAACCAAAGTTTTTATCTGATGTAAAATGTATAGAAATCATACATAAACCAACAAGACAGTGTACATCACTGCCATAACAGCGTTTGTTTTCATTCAAAGGCTTTATGGCTTTTCCTACAATACCTGGTGTGCCGGTCTCTAGTCAAAATGCCTGGGCCGATTTTTTGTCCCAGTCCAGCCCTGAGTGAACTGAATCATTTTACCAGAAGTCATAAAGCTTTTGGCAGTGACTGAAACAATGCAGATGTGCATGAGCACATTAAGCACCTTAACCTGACTCCTTCGAGTCAGGCTATAGTGCTTGGACTTTTGCAGAGAGCCTGAGAGTAAAATCTCCTCCAGTCAGGACTCAGTTGAGGTTGGTTTTGGTGTATCCAGGATGCTTCCCTCTCAAGATTTCCTGAAAAATTCCAACTGTGTAAAGATCCGAAGCATGCTGGCAGATTATTTCTTGCGGCTTGGCAGTATCTTGTGACCTGGAGTACTTTTGTTCATTCAGCTGACAGCACGACAGCCACCATCACCCAGGCCAAGCAGCAGCAGAAAATGAATGCAGAAGCAAACACCTCATGACACATGCACAGTGTATGAACAGACAGCATCGTTGAACAGGCACCAGCCTTGTTTTCCAAATTTCTACCTGCGTTTCCTCCTTGTTGGACAAATTTGGTAGCATGCAAAGGGCCAAGAGTGCTTCATCTAATCTTTACTGTGTACTGTATATGCATAGTGTGTAAGTATAAGCAATTTAAATGAGACCATGATGGAGAACCTGTACCAAAAGGTCTGTAAGTTGATTCAGTTGCATAATATAGTCAAAAATATAGCTACAGTTTATATATTAATATTTTTAATATATGTGAATAACTTGAATATGTCACCAAATAATGTTTTTTTTATTCAATATGTAAAATGTCAGCTGTGATATGCTGATATCAAAGTTTCGTTTTTTGAGCGAACCTGTGAATCAAGTGAGAAAAGAGCACCTGCCAAAAAGGGGAATTAACATTTCAATTCAGCAACACACAGCAGACTTCTACTTAAGTATATTAATAATAGTAGTAATGTTAATAATGAAAGCGAATTAAATGGGCCCTTAGGATCTGCTTTTGATTACGTGTAATGAATTCTGTGGCATCGGGGCCATTGTTCTGCTTAATGAAAAGAGAATGACTGTGGATGGGCAGGAGCACAGAATAGATTAATAGATCACACAGAATTGAACTCAATTTTGAAAGCCATAATGAGCTGTCAGTTTTCTGTGCAGCACCGTGTGAGAGACTTTTAACTTTTGCATTCAATTCAAGTCGTGGTTGATGGACGAAGGCAGAGGCTAATGGAGAAAAAAGGCAAAAAAGTGACAGGAGAAGACAGAAAATGTCCATCTGGAGGTCAAAATCATTTAATGAGCACTATTGTCAGAATAATAACAACATTTGCAGGCTAATGATGTAACTAGCCATTGAATGTATTTTTACTTTTCCAATTAAAAGATGCATTTGAACTTGTTTTCATTCTTTTATGACCAGTCATAAAATGATAAAGCCAAAAGAATAGGCAGTACTTGTCTTTTTTGTTTTAAAAGCTTTATAAATAAACCACCTGCAAATAAACCACCTGCATTTGCAGGGCTTCTTAGGTGGTTTAGGAAAAGTGAATGTGCAACTAATGAACCAATTTCAGTTTCAGCTACCTTTCTTTAGATTTTATATTAGATTTTCAGAAATGTACAAAGCCATCTTGTTCACTAACATTTGATATATTATCATATTTGATTTACTGTTACATGTACTGGCCATAATAAAGTGACAGTACACTGCTGTCATGGTATCACTTCATAAAGATGCACACATGCAAGGTATTCATTAATTAATAATAACTCTGCAATACTCTGAGTACCTGTCCGGCGAGAAGCCCACCTCACGCACTGTGACAGCTGGAATAGCTATCATAGGGACACGCTTTTTCCCAAAGCATACAGGAGTTAATAAATATAGTATATGACTGTAATACGTGGGAGCCATAAAGCACGATGTTATAAAAATAGTGTTTTGTTTTCTTTGTTTTTCCACAGCTTTATGTCAACCGTCTCCTAGACTGATCAACTCCCAGGTTGAATGTATGATACCCTTTCTGCGGTTTGGACTCATTCCCTCTCCTAAACCACAGTCTTCTTTAGCATAAGCATTGTGTAAAATGAGAATTCACCTCAGACAAGGCCACTGAGCTAAGTACATCATTTATGTAATGCAATTTATCCCTATCACATTCTAGGCATGGCTAATTAAACCACATACCCTCCATTCTGAAAAAGAAGAAGGTCAGGGAGAACTCTAGAGTCATCCAGGAATGACTTTTCAAAAAGCAGCATGCCGAATAACTTGAATACCACAGTCCAACACATTTTTCACATGTATACACCTGTCTGCAAAATCCTGATTAGCACCTGTTTATTATAAATTACATTTTCAACCTGAAACTCAAGAAAGTAGAAACAGATGTTCACAGCTGTTCTTATGTAAAATGTCAGTCTGTTTTTTCCGAGGTTATGAGAAAAGTTTATTGATGATGTAAGATATTTTGAGCAGCTACACTTAGGTGGATTGAGGCCATCTGTCTGTAGGCTAAATGTTAAGTTATGAGTCAAGAAACTGCCAGGCCTTCATGATTTGGACTTCATGATTCCTTACACAAATGGAAAGCTTTCTACTTTATTGTAAAAGACATATTAAAATATGAAGAAAGCAACAAAAACTGATATATGTGTTAATAACAGTCTCCTCTATTGAACAAATTAAGTGTAAGAGAAAGAATAAGCTGACCCATGTCAAAGTCTGAGTATATTTGTAATTAAAAGGATGCAACATAAATCCAGGGCAGCGTATGTGTGTGTGGTCCTCTTTTACAGGTCTCATTTATTAAGAGTGTCCATAATCCTGTTTTCGACTGATCTTTAATCACGAGTTAAACGCTTCCATATTTTGTCATTTGCATATAAAATAGCAAATGATAATGGCGAAAATAACAGCAAGAAAGAGTTATGCTTTCTCTGAATTTAAAGTAAGACACTCATCAGTCAAATGAAGACAAGGAAATGTGTTTTAGTTATCCCAGTTCTGGTATCAGGAACAGAGAAAAAAACAGATGCTATCAATTCTTTAAGTCCAAAAAGGTCATAGGGGTTAAAAAAACAGTGTCAGTTTTGGCCGTCAATCAAAGGTCCCTTCCAATAATATGATGCAAGACTGGAATAAAATGTATCCATAGACTGGAGAACTTTATTAAATAAGGTACAAGTTAACACAGCACAAACACCAACACCACCTAAAAGCAAAATGGCTTCTTTTATACCCTACCTAATGAGGTAAGCATCCAGACTAGCCCAAGAATGGGGGTTAACCAATCAAAATGAAAACATAACCTTCCACACAAACAAACATACAATAACATTAGAACACATAACAAACATATACGTATTTCCAACACATACTATAACAAATCAATAACATAAGCTTCAACCATTACTATCTAAATTAAAACCCTTCTTAACCATACTCCCCTAACCTGGCACACTGGTTTGCTCCAGGAGCTCATAAGCAAGCGATTGAGCTGCTTTTACCCTTTTGCTCCACATCCTGCAATAAGCAACCAGGGCAGGTGAGTGCTGTTACAAATTCTCTTTTTACACATACCAAAAGTTTAGGACACAGACAAACGGTTAAATGTGGAAAGCTTTAACTTCGGCTCTTTTCTGACACATGGCCAATCCCCTTGTCTCTTCCCCTTTACAAGCTGTCACTTATATCCTAAATCAAATAAACCTAATAAAGAATCCATAAGAACAAATGTCTTTTTTCTTTATTATATTGTTTTTAATTCCCACTCATTCAATCAATTAATAAAAATATAAGTAAAGGTAATGGAACCCCCGGTCTCCATTACAAACAGGCACGTCCTAATGCATTAGTTTCATAAGAAAAGCAGACCAAAAAAAAAGTCTGGTAAGAAATATTGACAATCCCATTTTTAAATTATACAACTTCACGAGATTACGCTTTAGAAATGTTTTTGTAGAGAGCCTCATATATACATCTTTATTTTTATTTTATTTTTGCACTAAAAAAAGTGGGAAACTGACTTCAGCATATGGTCCATGAAATGTACTGTAAACAAAGTCATGTTCACTTACTGTTGTACTGTATGCAGTGGATTAACTTTGAACAGATTTGTGATTTCCAGCCCTGTTTGCAAATACATACTAATTAAAATATGCCACTAAAGTTAAAAGACCAGAAGGGGTGTGTGTCCACTTTGCTTCCCATTCATCTCAGCTCCACCACACAACCAATAAACCTAATTATATCCCATGATGTCGAAGTGTCACAACAGTCCTGTTTCTTACCCTGCATTGTTATCATTATTATATTTTTTGGTCATAGTAGTCATCAGCACAGAAAATAAATCTCAAGTCAATTAATGGAGGAATGGTACACAGTTTCTTCTCATTTTTCATTTGCAGCACTTTGCTGCAGCAATTAGTAACTCTTATATCCAGAACATTACCGTACCAGCTGCTCTTTGCCATTCTGACAGCCTAATTGGAAGCTCATAGCATATTGTTCAAAGAGACTTTCAAGAAAGACAGTTTCTCCATTTTCTTATAATGATTTCCTCTATATGCGAAGATGTGGGAGCTGCTTTGGGCATATCAAACTTTGAGCAGTTTATCTTATTTAAACCGAGTGCTGTCTCAGCTTTGTTTAATATGTGTTTTTGGGAATAATGGATGTTCGGCAGTTCTAGGCTTTTTCCATTGATCTTATTGATGACTTTTCTGTGGGTGGTTGTAAACTGTGTTCAGTGAGGAAACATTGCTCTTTTTTTTTTCTTTATTGGATCAAATGAGCCCTTAGCAGGTTTTGGGGAGCAGATTAGTATATTTTTTTTCCACTGGGGATTATCCTAAATGTTCTTAAATTTGGCAGCTATTTAGATAGAGAAGGGCCTATTCTGGTAAGCCTTTTAGATAATCTGCCAAAAATGAAAGAAACAAAGCCAAGGAACAGATTGAGCTATATGTCGTTCGTTTCTTTTGTGGCTTGTGGATGTTTTAGTGTTTCCATGTTTCGCTTTAAAGAAACATGGAAACACTTTAAAATCATTCATTCATGCATGCATTGTTTCTCATCGATTGCTCACAAAAAAGATGCTCTCAAATGCAAATTTCCTATTACTATCATAAATAAAATGTATGAACTGCATTTGTACTTGGGGATTAATGATTAATTAAACTTGTATGATGAACTTTTCTGACATTCAGCAGTTATTTTCTTGCCTCCAGGGATTAGCTCAGACATAGCTGTTTTCAGCGTGATCAATAACAGATGCATCTCACTCCCACACACCATGGTTTCGGAGTATGACTCAAAGCAATGCATAAGTAACCCTTGGTGTAAGTGTCAAAGACAAGCTTGAGCTCACTGTCATTGTGGCTGTGGGCAGCTCCCTAGCACACATTCTCTCACTCTCTGCTGGTGTCTGTTTAATGTTATCACCCGTATATGTTTATGAGTCATATAGAAATGTTTTATACAAGTCCTACATGTGAGATTTGCTATAGCTTAGATCTGCAGCCTTAGAGAAAGGGGGAATCATTGCTTTTACTTTATCCAACAGACTGGACTTTTTAAAGTCTCATAAAGCGTGGCACTTACAGAGGTCAGACATATTCTCTATACTCAGACAGTGCAAGCCCACTGCAAGTAATAAGTTTCAGACTGTATTGATGTTTCACAATCCAGGAGGCGATATTTAGCACGTATGAGTGGCATATTTCCTTATTTGAGATTTATTGTGCGTGTTGTTTGTGTCATATATTCACAGCTACAATGGTGAATGCTCAGGCTTCAGACTACTCCAAGTGCTTAGTTTTTGACAGTTTTTTTTTCTTTTCTACTCTTGAGATCTCTTTGATCTCAATGAGGGATATATCCTCAATATTGTCATCTTCAGCACACAGCTTTGGCTGTGAGCTCAGAAGCCCAATCCACCTGATAGTCTTCTGTTTATGAGAGGCAGCCAGTCAGAAGAAAGTTGTCTTGAATAGATGTTGGCGTTAAAGGAGAACGAGTTAAAACTGCTTCTTTGAGCGAGTGGAACAACCAAGAGATTGCCTCAAAGTAGTATAACATAAATGGAGAGCTATTCAGACCAAAAATAAACAAATACATCTGGGAACCAAGTTTTACTCTCAGCGAAACAACACTTAGTAGATAGTAGATGCGCTAGCTGATTGGATTTTGTAAATTTTCCATTTATTATCTGCCAAATTGGAAACTGTCCACAAAAAAACCAGCAATCATTTACGAACACCTGGTATGTGTTGGCTGCTCTTCCACTATAATCTGCAGCTGTTCATAATAATACTCTCAAAATAAATAAAAACACACAAGAAAAATCAAATCACAAAAGAATTTCTGTCAGTTCTTGAAGTAATTCTTTCCTGTACACACCTTATGGTTGTAAGATGATTATGTGATCTGAATCTGAAAGACCACAGTTCTTTCTTCACTGAACAAAATATATCATAACCATACGTTACATATACTGGTAACAAATGATTGTTAGGGAAAGGTATTTATTCAGCGAGTGGTTGCTGGAGGTTGCTCATTGTCGCTGTGAAATCGATTACAAAACCCTTTGTCACACTGGAAGTTGCTAGGTTGAAAGCGGTCACAAAGTGTGATGCACCCAGATTCTCTGGGTAAGTCCTGATTTATTCAGAGGTTTTGGATGCACTAAAAATCTTCTTGCTATTGCTTTGGTTGCTAGCAGGTTGCTGTGCTTGTCACTAGTTCGCAACCCTTCCAACCTCCAGGAAACAACAGATATAAACACATTTTCCCTAGCAAGGTTACCAAGGGGTCACCAGCCAGTCTCTCAGCCTCAGTGATTAAAACCTTAGGGAGGAGGTTGGGGTGTATGATGGGTTGACAAAGAATCAGACTTACCTAACAGGTAAGTTAAAGTTTATTAGTCTTCTGTGTATCCATGAAGATTTCACCACTGTCTTGTTTGTCTGAGCTCGCAGCCATGATTTTGGAAATCATCTATTTTAGGTAAACTGAAAATTTTCCATCAATATAGTATATTATTTTTTATTTATTTTCATTTGTTTTACTCAGTTTCCCATTTAAGTATAAACCTGCCTAAACTTCTACATGCAAATATAGCTTTACTAAATTAAAAAGGAGACTTTTTTTTTCCAATCTCACTAAAGGCACTTACTCATTGTGTTTAATAAGGTAATTGAAAATACATTTATTTTTTGCATTAGCAGTTTGTTTATTGTTGTGACCGACTTTTTGTTTCAACAGTATACAAAAAAATAAGAAATAATGTGTGAATATAAAATGTTATATACCAAATCTGAACATGACACTAAAAGTTCTGTCACAACATTTCACATATGTCTATCATAAACAAACCATGTGTGTCAAATCACTTTTTAACCCTCATCATTCAAACTCGGATCTGAAAAGACGACAGAGGTATATTTTTCATCATATTTCATGGGTTTGTGACTGTTTGCTCCTCTAGTACGCTCATTTGTGTGCTATAACTGCCTGTAGTGTGTTATTAGCTCTAGTATTTTTTCTACTCCCTGTGCAACTGGGTTCACATAACCTCATTCCTGGTAGGTGATGCCCTTTGTCACTGATTCTGTTAACTTTTATGGTCAAAATTTCTAGTTCAAGACAAGGGGTCAGGGTGGAGGGCAGAGGTTGTCAATCGACTCAAGATCTCATCTCTGCTTTTTACAGATGAAGTGCTTCTTTTGGCTTGCAACCCACCTCCAGTTTGCACTGGGGTGGTCTGCTGCAACTGAGTGTGAAGGGTGGAGTGGTCAGGGATGACTTGTTGCCCCGAGTGGAGGAGTTTAAGCATCTCAGGTTCTTGTTAATGGGTGAGAGGAGAATGGAGGAGAGGGCTGACAGACAGATTGGTGCACGTGCTATACTGCTCTGTTTTGCTAAGAGAGCTCAGCATGAAAGCAAAGCTCTCAATTTAAAAGTTGATTTACATTCTTAAACACACCTATGGTCACAGCTATGGTCACAATTACTGAAAGAATGAGATACAAGCAAGGGAAATTGGTTTCCTCTGAAGGGTGTCTGTGCTCAGCCTTAGAGTTAGAGTGGGGAGCTTAGTAATTCAGGAGGGGCTCAGAGTAGTGTTGCTGCTCCTCTTCATTGAAAGGAGCCAGCTGAGGTGGTTTGGGCATCTAACCAGGATGCCTCCTAGGTGAGGTGTTCTCAGCATGACCTACCAGGAGGAGGCCTTGGGACACATGGAGAGATTAGGCTCCATCTCTGGGCTGCCTGTTGTTTCTTTTTGTGTGTGTGTATTTATTTAAGTGCCTTATATCAGGTTCAAAATGACCCTTACTGCTTTCATTATATAAATCTGACAAAAATAATGTTCAGTTTAAATTATTGAAAACCCAGCGATACACGAATCAAAGGGTGGTTAATAAGCTTGTAAGTAATAATGTGTTTGAACAAGTTATAAGTTGTATTTTAAGATAAATACAAAAATGTGAAAATTAATTGTAAATCTGCAATAATAACAACAATGCTCTTTTTAGGCTGTAGTTGTCCAACTAATTTTGCTCTGAAAAGAAACAAGTTTTGCTATTATTGTTATTTTGCTATTACATTTGCTCCTAACAGAAATGCATTCTTGTGGTCCCCAGGGACCCCAGCAGGTATTCCATGTACATTAAATGTATTGGTAGGATGAGAGCTGAATTGTGGCTCTCATCTCTATGCTGAGATGTTGCCCACTAGCAGCGTGAGCAATAGCCAGCAGTAAACAAGTCCCATCCCCAGCCAGATAATAGTCTTCCCAGCTGTGTCGATCTTACAGCTTTCGGGAACAGACTCTGTTCCTTGCTGTGCCAGTTGGACTATTCTGCTAGTAGTTTCCTGCTCAAACTCTCCACAGAATCCCAACATTATTCCTTTTGCAAACACATCATCCAACACCCCTGCTGCACAAAACCCCAGCCTGTCTTTTATTCTGCTTACCCACGAGATGCACACGACTGTACTTACCACTACCATTCACAGGAAAAATGATCAAAAACAGCTTCCACAAATACCTCGTTTGCATGTTCCCAGTTTTCATTGACTTTTATCTCCTGCTCCACCATCGCACTCTGTTTTTAAAATGAGATTGAAAAGAAAGAGGACTGAGAGCAACAAAGCAATTATGAAAGAGGAAGCAGAATGTCGTTCTATCACTCTCTATGTGAAGGCGCCATACATGCAGTCATATTCACACTCATTCAGACGTCACTTAGACAGACATTCTAAGAAAACTGTTATCCCAATTGCTTGGCTCTTCATTTAATTGTTTGGCTACAGCTTCCGCCTGCATTCATTTTGCTCCTCGTGTTTATAAGGGCTCCCAATGAACTGATGTCACAACAACCTCAATCAGGCTACATTGAGGTTGTTGTGAAGGTCCAGTGTGTGAATGTGAGAGTGAATGAATAGTGGCATTGTAAAGCGCTTTGGGTGCCTTGAAAAGCGCTATATAAATCCAATCCATTATTATTATTATTATTATTATTAGGCCAATGGGCCCTCAACACAACTGTTAGAGTCCTGTGAACGTCTGGAAGAATGTGAGAGTGATTATTAAACAGCAGGGGTTGGAGAAGGAACCTCAAAATGATATCAGGATATTGTAAGAAAATTTGCAATAAAGATATTTTGATGTTGTAGAAAAAAAGTGAACACTTTATGAGTGACTGCAGCTTGTAGGCACCAGCATTAAACAACAAAAAAAAAAAAATCATTTTCCATCTTTTTCAGCAAGCCACTGTCACTGATGACAGACTACCAGTGTTGGGACTAACGCGTTATTAAGTAACGCGTTACAGTAACTACGTTATTATTGTGGTAACGAGCACGGTAACTAGTTATTATGCCAAAATCAGGAACGCGTTAGTCGTTACTGGGATTTAGATAGGGTCGTTACTCGTTACTTCGTGTGGTGGCTATCGCGGAGCTTCCACAGATTCAGTAACATTAGCTGTCATTAGCGATCAGCTGATCGGCTCTCTTGTTTGTTTATCGCCCACTTTGCGCCGAAAGAGGAAACCAGCGGATGTCGCGCTAAACAACAGCAGCACGTTTAAGCTTGATCAGCTGTTGTTAGAATTTATTTAATATTAATTTCTAGTATCAGCTGATGTTTGCTGGAGCCACAGCTGTAAAAGCTGCTGGTCATGATGTCGGTTTGGTTATCTGGTGAGAGGGAAACATGAAGATGAAACCAGGAGATGTCCTTACTGAATCATCAGAGCTGAACAGGTGATGGAGAAACAGGTTTACCTTTTAGGTGACATAAATGAGTTGAAGGGAAGTTATGAACTGTTTCTGAGAGACAAATAACACCAGGATCCTTTTCTATGTAGCTGACAGCTGGTAACTGTGCAGGTGCAGATCTAGCAAAGTTTTGCCAGGGGGGCCAGGTAGGGCATTAACAGGGAGAGGTGGGCACAAACAAAATACTTTTCTTTCTTATTCTCATTTAAAATGACTAGCTTTTAAAAAATAATTATCTGAATCTTACAACAAACGATTGATAGATTGATACATATATACCATCAAAACAGTGTACATCACTGTCACAACAGTGTTTATTTTCATTCAAAGGCTTTATGATTTTTCCTATAATGCTGGGCCAGTCTCTAGTCAAAATGCCCGGGCCAGTTTTCTGTCCCAGTCCAGCCCTGTATGCAGCTCATCTGCAGTCTGGTGTTACCTACATCTTCCTATTCAGAAGGCAGAATTTCCGAGTTCTGAGTACAGTCAAAGCACCACGACTGCAGTTTTTGTGTTGGATGTAAAAGGCGCACATGACGCTGTGACGTAGGCTAGAATCATGGCAGCAGTCAATGACGGTCCAGGCGTGGGATTTCTCTCGTGGAAATATGCACATTATCTTTTCCTCTCTATTGGTAGGTGGCACAGTGCACTTGTGGCAAGTAAGCAAGCTAGAAGACTGGCAAAGTTATGGAAGCAACACATTAACAAGAGAATTCTGAGTAAAACTAGTAAAAGTTACTTTCCCTAGTAACTAGTTACTTTGAAAGTAACGAGTAACTTGAAGTAACTGAGTTACTTTTGAGAGAAGTAACTAGTAATGTAACTAAGTTACTATTTTAAAGTAACTTACCCAACACTGCAGACTACCTACTTCAAAGTGTGAATCTATTGCCACAATGTGCAAGCAGTAACACCAGCAGCATTATTAAATTGCAATAGTAGTGACATAGCAATGAATACAATGAAACAACCAAGTCAAACTTGAGCATAAACGGAGCCTCGGTCATACTTTCAGAGGAAATTTCAAGGAAAAATACAACATTAAACTATTTTACCACAATGGAACGTTTTCAATAGTTCTCATCCACTGTTTGTTCTTCATATCATATGGCCCAGTGCAGTTAGTGTGCTCTGGAAGCTCAGTTGAGTCATGTTTGAGTCTCTCCACATCACCAACTGTTAGTGTCTCTCCTTTGTAGCTTGGCTGTACTTGCTGGTGTATTTTTGCCTCAAGTGGAAAACAAATTTGAGATTTCCACCTTTAGCAGGAATATTTTTCATGCATATTTTGCAAAGTATTGTGCTTTGCTTGAAGTTGATGAAGTAGCAGCTTTTTTTTTTTTTTACTGAATGGTCGTCAGATGCTGACACACAGCTCTCACTGTCAGTCATGTCTGAGCTTGTCCAGTTAGTGCATGCAGGGAATGTAAATTCTTAATATTGCTATGTCACTGATATCATGATATGATGTTTATATAACATAAAAATGTATACAGCTATTATCATGGGCAATATGATATGGCACAGTCCTGTTAAAGAGCAGCCTGAATAAGAAACTGGGAAACACCACATTGCAAAAAGGCAGTGTGTTAGATTGCTCAGGTCTGTTAATCTCTAATTACCAATTACAACAATTAAAGCAGAGATTCATTTTAATTCTTCAAGGCTTTAGATGTACATGATGTGTGTTATCCAAGACCCAGAAGAAGATTTTTTTCCCCCTCTAATTTGCTGATAGAAGGTATCAGATGGAGTTAATGCCGTACACCCAAACAATATAACTTACAAACCAAAGAACTATTTAAAAATTTTTTGAAGAAGGCCTTCTTTACCAAATCCATGTATCACTGCACAGTGGTCAAGGAATCACATAGTACTGAAAGTTGTCAAGTACCAGTGCTCGGTTAGGATCTCGTAATTTTTTAATGTGCTTCCAAATTCGACAGATTGCTCGGGTCATCACTAAACAAGCCGATGTTTCCCTTTTCACCTTCCTCCTTCATGCCATAAAATGATGGTTTGCTCCTAAAAACAGTGCTAAGGGTGTATATAAGACTGCAGGTAAGAATGCAGGTTTGTTGCAGAGGATCTGGATGAAATATAATGAAGCTATGAAGTTGACCTACTTTTATTACTGCTACTGTGACTTTAATATAAGTAAAATGCATATATGATTAACTTGATCAGTGAATACAGGGCTCTACACTAATTTCATGTTATATGATGTGGATGAATAAACAGAAAAAGAGTGTAACCTTTGCTTACTAATTTACATATAATATTATGTAAATTCTTTAAGCGTATGCTTTAATATATCTTTGTACAGCTGTAAAATACATTTGCCAGCACCGTTTTAACAACAAAAAGTGTGTGACTTCGAGATGGGAGAACATTGTCTTTTTGTCTTTTCATGCCAACAGTCAGCCTGTTTCCTTTTAACCATGACTATGATCTTTCTCCAACCTTAAAATGTTTGACATTTTTGGGAAACGCACTTGCTGTCTTGCAGAAAATTAGATTTGAAGATCAATACCCTTTTCTTTATGTCTGTTGAATAAGAAGCTACAGCCAGCAGCTGGATGGCTTAGCTTGGCAAACACACTGAAAACATGAAGAAAAAGCTAAAGTGTCCAAAAGTAAACAAAAATAGCCCACTATGACTTGTGACGCTCACCTTAATGAGAAATTATATCTTGTTTCATTTTATATTTTTTCAATTTTTCTACAGACTGAAAACATAATTTGATTTTAAGTTTGGAAATTGTAGGGCTACTTATTTCCTCCTTTTATTGGTAAGAACACAAATAAGAATACTTTCCCTCTTTATATTCCTTATAAGATTACATTTATTCTTTTTGCTTAAAGTCTGACCATCACTGACTATTATGTAGAACAAGTCTGTGGCGATACTAGCGGGTGGATAGATCCGGAGCTGGAAATATCAGAATTATGGAAGTGGGAATTGACAATTATGGGATGATGATCTTGACAATGCCCCGACCAATTCAATTGCAATTAAATAAAAGTTTATTGATTCTGAAGGTTGACCCCAAAGGAAATTGGGTAACCACACTGATTTCAGAACCTTACATTGGCTTTATGGTTGTTTTCACTTTTATTTTTTGACCCTTGTAGAGTAGCTTTGTGTCACCGACAGTTCAAAATAATGCTTATTTATCTTACAACTGACACTTGTACTGTCATGCCAGTTTAAGGCCAACTTTCTTCTGATTGGCTAAACAGCAGGTTGGGGGTTGGGGTTTCTGTGCCCCACCCACCCTAACCCCATTTTAGTGACATCATAAAGATGCAAGAGCAGAAAAAGTTGTCTGGAATGGACAATCAGTTTGAAGCCTGATATGTGAATTACTTGCATTGAACTAATTATTTAAAACTGCTGTATAGACAGTTTTACTGTGGTTACAACTTGTATATATGATTTATAACAGAAAATACAGAAAATTATAATAAACATAAAAACACAATCATCCCATAACGAAGAAAAACATCCCTAAGGTGAACCAAATCTACACCACTGTGTTATCACAACATAAAACGTATTGTTTATGTGATTCGTAATTGTTTTGGCACTGCCAAATGAAGCTATTCCGCTGATATGGGGTGTCGCAGCAGAAAAGGCTCATATATTTAGCTTTAATAGACCTTATATTTTTTGTAGTCCTCAAAGATTAGATGTGTAACTGACGACCAGAGGCAAAACAAAGACACATAAAAAAACACACACACAAAAAAGGCACAATGAGGACTGATTTTTAAAAGCTAGTGTAGGAGGTGCTGTCAAATGGGTTCACTGGAGCCATCTTAAATAGATTTAATGGAGTGCTTTGTGTTAGAAATGAGACTAAGCTGCATCTTTGTCGCAGCCTGATGTGGTAAACAGAAGGAAAACAGAATGCTTTATACCCCTTACACAACATTTGCATATGAAAGCACGCCATGTTTTTATATCATTATAGTGTTTGAAGTATGCAAGTGTGGTGGGATTATTTCATAAGCAAATCATCGGGACTTTAATTGGAAAAATCTGATGTCAGGTATTTCAGATTTTCTCTGGTCCTAAACACATGTTGCGATGTACATTTGCATCACAATAGCTCCGTTCACAAATGTCAAACAAAGTGGCTCATTAGAATTCAGGTTGCAAGAGCCAGTTTAGTGGGTGATCGTGTGGGGAGATGCTCTTTCAACTCGTAAAAAAAAATAAATAAATAACTGCAAGAATTCACATGGCATTACTAAACCAGCTGAATCAGTGCTGGAATTTGACAGAATCCTTACTGAGGATCAAAAGCGCTACAGTAAGAGCAGTGAATATTTCACTTGTGTGACAGGCATGGTATACCAGCTGCCAAGGGTATTGGTAGATTATCACATATACATGGCTTATCTACACAGCCATGTTTGTGGTTGACACGAAAAAGGAAAGAAAGAGAGAGATTTTGGTTAAACCAGCTTTCAGTTACATTCCTATTTAACATAATGTATATGTTTGTCTTATAAGTGTCTTTTTCTTAACTTTTTTCATCCCTTTTAAAACTGTATTCCTCAGACTTGTATAATTCTGACTTGAGAACTTAAGTAAACAAGCCTTTGAGAGTTCACTCAACTCATTATATTAGCATTTAATACTCCCTAGACACTCATGGGACAAAACTGATGTGAAGACGTAGAAGTGTTGAGATACTATACATTTGGTGAATTTCTGGAAGACATATGATGAGTAAACTAATTTTGGTTTTACTGTTGCTGAGAGGTTAGAGTTCAGACTGGCTCATGAAGTCATTGGGGAGAACGTGAGTGAGTGGATGTAAACAGTGTGAGAAATGGGCGCATAGGTTAGGGATGGCATGGTATGCTTCATGTAAATGCCATAACAGAACTGAGGGAAATAAAATTGCCAAAAGGAGAATGGAGTTACAACAGAAGTTTGCTGTGCCATGTCGTAAATTAAAGCATGAGTGGAACAGGAATGCAGTATAGAAAATTGTTATCTATGCTAGTCCATATGCTAAAGCTATGGACTTTTCAACAAATAAAATGTTAACTTGTCTTTGAAAACCTTGGAGGATGCAACCTAAATTTTAATGGATTGTTAGCATAACCCAAGAATTCATTCAGAACTTTCTGAGCTATCATGTTTGAAGACAGACTGGATGACACACATGCAGAAGCTACCAAAAACATAACCTCTGTATAAGAGATAATACTTTTTTAAATCTTTTCTTTACTTTTTAACTTTTCATTGTTGTTGTTGCTTCAGTCTTAAGCCCTTTTCCATTAGTACCTACGCAGATTGACTCACCACGGTTCACCATGACTCGACTCAGATTGACTGATTTTCAATTAATAATCGAGTACCACTTAAGGTACGCGGTCATCGAAATAGCAACGTGTCCCTTGGAACCCCATGCGAGCAGGTACTATTTTAATACCTGGTATAAGGTACAATGACCTAATGGAAAACCCTGAAACTCTTGGCGAACCGTGGTGAGCTTTCACACATACAGAACAGAAAAACAGAGAAATCTTACATCTGTTTTGGACTGGTTCTTGTACAGGAGATGTGGAAGCAGTTCAGTTAACTTCTATAATTATTTTAATTTCATAACTTAGAGATGACTTTGACCTAACAGTAACAGGTTTGACATTTTGGTCTAATTAATTATTCAGGTAATTAATGAATACACACCTAACAGAACTGTTAACCGCTGATTTTCTGTTGGCTGGAATGATCAGTGGCTCTCAAATCACTTTCAGCTTGTGTACTTTGTGTTTTTCTACAGATGACATTTGAGTTTAGCAGCTTGCAGAAAAAGAATCACAAACTAACAGATAAGTTGACAGACTGCAGGTAATTCACTCAATAATAAGTCAGTGTTATGCCTCTTACAGTAATAATTCATAATCCAGTTGCTAATAACTAGAGTGGGTGGGTTGTTTGCTTCAATTACAGAGCATTATGTTAACACTTAACATTTTAAATTTTCGAAATAATAACACATGTCTGATGTGAAAACATCATGGTTAAGGTTTGAATGGAGATGCTCAAACAGGACACGGTAAACTTAGTGGTCTTGATCAGAGTCACAAGAAATCAAGAAGCAATGAAAGTGACATTTTGTTTAACAATCCAACCTCTCCAGCAGCTGTAATAATGTCACACTCTTTCCCAGTGCGTTTTGTGCTGTTAACCATAACATATTATCATTTTTGGGGAATGATAGATCAACAGAGGCTGTCATTTTACTTGTGATGATTTTGGAAACATTTATACCAGCCAGCAAATTCTGTCTGTTTCTTTTTATTTATTTATTTTATTTTATGCAAACGTCTTGTTCAGGTTTATCTTGCAAAAGAAGTACTGCCTCTGTAGGGCTTACCTGAATGAATAAAAATGGAGTGAAGAAAAAACACAAGCACTAAAATTTGTCCTGTTACACTGCAGAAATTACTTCTTTATATACTGCAGGCACTATTTGCCCTCGGGTCACTGCAGCTAGAACAATACTGCAATTATCAATCTTTTATCTCTTTCTCAATACAAGTTTATTTCTCGAGGCTCGCAGCGATTTTAAATCATGAACTCGACTGAGATATTTGGCTAAAGCTCCTCTTGGATGTAGGCCAAATGCAGCGGAAATTGAACAGTTATTGAAAAATGTTATGTTCAGCGTGGGAGTTAGAGTGGATTTTTCACTCTCCAGCTTCGGCATGGGTTCACATTCCTTTGATTTGCACCTTGTGAACCAGAATAACAAAGAAGGCCTTGAGTAGAGGCTTTAACAGAGCCCTATTAATTTCACATTGTCTATAAACATTAATTAGGGCTGTGAGCAATTGTGTACAATTACTCAAAGTATCATTTTTCATCCTTGGTTGCGTGGTTTGCACATTGAGACACCACTATTAAAGATCAGAGGCCGAATGAGTAAAAACAAGAAAGTGTACCCAGGAAGGTGACACAGCGTAGAAAAAGTCTAAAATAAATATTTTGGGGGTCTGGAAATGATTTACAGTGATCAACAGAGAGACATGGACAATCTACACCAGCAGAGCCACATAATATGCATTTATACATATATTTGCTCTAAAGCTATGTAATTAAAGTAACTAAAAAAATGAAATGCACCAGGAACACCATATGAAAAATATAGTATGTGTGACTACACATAAAAAGAATTTATTATCTCCCCCCCCCCCGTATGCAAAGCCATTTCCATTTGCTTCTTGATAGGAGTTTAGGCCAAATGGAGCTCTGATGGGCAGAGGGCACAGACAGCAAACAAGACAGGAGAATGTATATGAGGAATGTCTAATGGGAGTATCTGTAAATAAACCTGGAGGCATGCTTTTTTTTCTGCAGCTCCAGTGAGTAATTTAACCCAGACAGAAATCCATGAACCTGACAGATGAAAAAGCCAAATTTATTTTTTGTATTGATGAAGAATGATGCCTCCACCTGTATTAAAGCCCACAAACTACGTACGCGAGGCCTCTCCATATATCATCATGTTATGAGAAAAAACACACAAAAGAAAAATGTCCATCAGAGAGAGAGCAGCAGCGTTAGCTAGTTGCACCATTTTAAAATATACACTGCTGGATCTTTTACTTGATGGCCTGCCCCATAAACCCAAAACTACAATTTGTAATTTTTTTTCTTTTTTGGGTGAAATGCATATCCACATCTGGCCTTGTTTTAACAAAAGTGAAAGGACCAGGGCCCTGTGCCACTTACCCAGGTTATCGTTCTCTTCTCTGGTTTTTCTTAATTTAACATTGAATCAGAATAAACGGCCACACGAAGCTGGTCTACTCAACAAGTCAACCCAGGGTTTCCCTTGAAAGAGGTGGTGTTTGCAACATTTGACCGCCACAGTTATGAATAAATGTAATGGCAGCAGAGCAGCTGATTTTCTAAAAGAATATTAGTGTGCATGACAGGAAAGGTTGTACAGCAGGTCAACATTAGAAGAGTTTTATGTATGGTTGAGTGTTTTGCCCAGTAGGCTAGGAAAGATCTACTATACTGATAAAAAATATTTGAAGTATTTTTATTTAAGTATTTGAAGCCAGAAAAAATGAAAAAATCCTGTGTTAAGTTAGCAGACTTATCAAATAACACAACTCTGTTTTTAAGACATGGGAAAATGTGATGGATTCTAATCCATTAAAATAATGTTTGTAGGACAGTTTTAGTTTTTATTCTTTTAACTGTGGCCTCAGTGATGATTAACAGCCTGAGAGGAAAAAATAATTATTTGGCTTGGTCGATAAGGTCAGGAAGTATAAGTAGGTGTCTTATATCAATTCTTATGGAAAAATACAAATGTAAAATTATTTGCAGCCAACAGTTGAAAAAATGAAGAATAGAGTAGTGTTTTTTTCTGTATTTTAACACTAAAACTTTACGTGGTACTGAAAAACTTCAGACTCTACTATCTGTGCACAGAGGTCCAAGGGGATGCTATTTTGAGAGAACTAATTTGTCATAAGGTGGTTCATACCTGTTTGTCTCTAATCTGGAACCTAGCCTACTCTGGAGAAGTTTATTTACAAAGACTATAGTTTAACTGAAGACTCGGAGCTAACCCTAAAGTTACCTGGATAAGACATAACTCGTAGTACAGTCCTCAGATTACAGTCAAAGTACAGACAGAAAAGTTCTTCTGCATGGTGCTGTTACATTCAGGAGATACAACTACCAATAACATTTATCTGCAAAGTTGCAACATGTTCACACTGAGAAAAGGTCATAGTGAAGCCTCCTATTGTTTATGATGATTATTTGTGCTATGAATGAATGTTAATTAAGCAAAACTCATTCAGTTATGATTGCCTGCCTGTGAAATCATCAAAGTTGGATTCTAAAATATCAGCAATTCTAAAAACATCAGTGACTATTATGCTTGAATAATTAACCAAAACCTTGATTTTTCCCAAATGCTGTCCAAATTGATTATACCTAGCCACATCCAAGTATCAGCGCAGCCCCTCAGTTCATCCTCTTTCTGAAATGAGCTTGTTTAGCTTTGTTCCCCCTCCTCTTAAGCAAGCTCTTTATTATTGGCAGCAGAAAGTCAAAAACAGAAAGTCTGAAAGTAGCAACCTACAGATCCAAAGGTAGAAAAAAGTCTGAGCATTTTTACCATTGACTTTCTGCATGTTTGTATGTAGGTATGTCTGTACATATGTCTGTCTGTATATCCATCTACTTATGTGTGTGTGTGCTGACTTTAACAGTCTGTGGTGTATGTGCGCAGTGTGGTTATAATCCAGGGGCTTCATTTATCAGGAGAATAAATGTAGAATGAGTAGCAGCACTATGAGTAAAACCTGGCAGTACACAAGAAAACTTGTAATCTGAACTATAATTTATAGCTGTGCACCATCAGCAGTGATAAATCTAAAGTATTGTAAATGGTTGTGCTCATGTGTAGGCAATCAGTTTTATTTTCCAAGCAAGCAAGCAATATCTACAATATGTACTGAGCACTTTTCACAGACAGGAGTCACAAAGTGCTTTTTAGTAGTCTATGAATTACAACAATTAAAATAATAATAATAAAAAAGACAGGACATATTAAAGACCAAATGCAATTTAAACAATTAAAATCAGTAATCTACCATCATTCGAAGCTTAAATTGTGCAATGTATAAATCAGACTTTAAATAAGAAGCAAAATAAAAACAAAAATGTGCATTTAATGACCGACTCAAGATGGAAAAAAATGACTCTTAAAGAGTCATCAGGACAGGCATGTGTCAAAGATAACCACAAGACAGGGCATTGAGACTCTTTCTGATAATTTAGGCCCCAAGTTTGGTGACCCAGTAAGAACCTGTGTCTTTTGCAGGTCAGATGTGAGAGGTCCCACTGGAGGCACCACAGGAGATTAAGAAGAATTAAGTACACGTCTCTAAAAGAGCCAGAGATGTTTCTGAGTCATTCTAATGCTGTACCTAAAATGCATGCCAATTATTTAGATAAACGCAGTTCATATGAAGAATATACTCATGGTCAGAAAATCTGGAGCATAAAGAAGAAAAAAATATTTCACTGATAGCAAAGTGGAGATTAACAACGTACACCGAGGAAGAATTAAGTGATAAAACAGAAGTTCTTTGAACACAAAAAAGAAACTGCACTTACCCGTCACTCAGCCCACTTTACCAAGCTGAGATTAGCATGCACATTGGCCACGGTACAAGACCAGCTGTGATTTTCACAGTATCATTTGTTGACATTAATTGACAACATCTTATATGTGTGCAAGCAAAAGTCAAAATTAAAACAAAAACATTGATAGTCATGGACTAAGGGACTCACACACTTATTTGTAACCTCATTAATGTCACATCTCTTTAGTTTTGTTTTGTTTTTTACATAAACTCACTCTGGGTTTAAACAGCGTCACAGTACGCTATTAAGAGATTTTAATGACCTCCTTTTAACTGCTGATTCAGGGCGCTCAGTGGGCCTAGTTTTATTAGACTTAACGTTGGCATTCGATACGGTTGATCATAATATTCTCCTGGCAAGGCTAGAACATGTAGTTGGACTTAAAGGTAATGTCCTTTCATGGTTTAAATCATACTTATCCAAGAGGTCTTTGTCCATCACAATAGGGAAATACTCCTCCTCTTCTGCCCCTTTCCGTTGTGGTGTGCCCCAGGGCTCGGTGCTAAGTCCTACGTTATTTTCTTTATACATGCTGCCCTTGGGAGTCATTTTCAAAAAGCATAACATCTGGTTTCACTGCTATGCCGACAACATCCAAGTCTACTTCCTCCTGAATCAGGATGTCCAGTCCTCATTAATGCCTTTGTTCAACTGTCTGCGGGAAGTTAAAGATTGGCTATTACAAAACTCTCTAACCCTAAATGAAAATAAAACGGAAATTACATTTTTTGACAGTCCTATTCCCCTGGACCAGCTAACTAATACACTGGGGTCCTATGCCAGCCATCTCTCTTATACTGTTAGAAATCTTGGAGTGGTCCTGGACAGCTCACTCAAGTTAGACAAACAAGTTGCCTCAGTTGTGAAAACAAGTTTTTACCAGCTACGTCAAATCTCCAAGGCAAATCCCCATATTCCACATAAAGACCTTTAAAAGCTTATCCATGCCTTCATTACTTCGAGACTAGACTATTGTAATTCTCTGTACATGGGCCTCCAATTCTCTCTACTCCAGCGTTTGCAATTAGTTCAAAATGCCGCAGCATGCCTCTTAACTGGCACCAGAAGGCATGAGCACATCACCCCAGTTCTAGCCAATCTACACTGGCTCCCTGTTGTCATTTTTAAAATACTTTTGTATGCTTTAAAAATTTTAAATAACCTGGCACCCAGTTACCTAACAGACCTCCTCAACGTGTATAGCCCCAAGAGAGCGCTCAGGTCCGCTAACCAACTGCTCTTAGTGCATCAAAGGCCCAGACGAAAGACTAGAGGGGACCAAGCTTTTGTAATTGCTTTGTTGTAATCTGCTTTGCTACCTTGTGTGAAGCACTTTGATGGACACTGTCCTTTTTAAATGTGCTATAGAAATAAAATATTGATTGATTGATTGATTGAAAATCCAATTTAATATTGTATTTACAATAAACAGCATTTACCAAAATACATATATTTCAATATGAGTATTTAAGTATTTTCTGCAAAGCAAATAAAAATAAGTATAAGTCAGTGGTTAAACAAGTGGAACAATCCAACTGTGGAATAACACCAGAAATAGATTTTATTTTATTTTTTTACTTTTTTCATCCTGTGTAACATAATTCATTTTTAGCATATTCTATATGCTAAACAGGGTTTTACTCAATTATACTGTTCAGCTCAAGGAACTCTTGACCCAAACTGACTGCTGTGCTCTGGCTAACAGAAGAGAACAGCAGGGCTGGGAACCTGGGATTTAGCAAAGGTCTGAACCCTGAGGCACCCCAGCAGCAGCTGGGTCCAGTACCTCCGAGGGTCTCCCTTCAATTAACACCCAGCTGTTTTCCACAGCAGTGTGGGGTTCAAGGCCTCCCTGGTATCTCCACTTATACTACATTACACACTGACACAGCTTAGTTAGACTTTGCAGAGGCATCTATGAAATGGTTCTATGGCTGAATTTGAGTACTCATTAGTGATAGGTAGCATTTCCCCCAAGGAGAAAAATCTGCAAGAAGAGACCACGACAGGAGCCAAACTAGAAACTCTGACCTTCAAAGCGGCTCCGGCAGGTGAGGCAGATTAGATCGTTGCTTTGTAAAACTTGTAGGTACGAAGCTGCAGGCGTGCTGTAAGTGCTGAGGAGTGCCTGACGTAAGTGACAGATTTAATACCAATGTATATGCCCCGTTGCCAAGACTAGAAGCTTTCATATCTTCAAGGAGGGTAACAGGCAGAAACGGATGTGAAAAAAAGTGAAGACTACAATGACTGCACTGATATCAGAGAGAGTGGTATTTCATCCGTTTTCAAGGCCAAACAAGAATCGCCGCAAAGTTAAAGCTGTTTTATATGATTGCATATCTGTAAAATGTTGAAAAAGAAACCTGTGTTTGTTACAGCTTTTTTATGGGAGCATATTATTCAAAATGCTTGATAAAGTTAACTATAATCTCATGTTATGGTAAAAATTAGCAATATACATTCATATATGCGTGGTATACCGTCACAGTAAAAAGAAGGATTTGGAAGAGGCAAAACTAGGAGGGGCTAATGCGAATGCTCACCAGTCTGAACAGCTAGATGAATAAACATGTCAATGTTTCTCATATGACTTTAAATGATCATAATTTTAAATGATCATGATTATGTGTTATATCAGTTATATCAAGAACCTAATTATGCTTCCCCCAGTGCCACAGAAATAAAAAATCCTCTAATTGCCACCCACATGAGGCTCTGAGGCTTTCTTTAGGACCAAGTCAGTCCCTATTGACTCCAATGTAAAAATGCCCGACTGAAAGAAGTAAAAACCAAGTTTACAGCCTGGTAAAAAAAAAAAAAAAAAAAAGTTTTTTGTTTTGTTTTTTTTTTTAGCTTCCTTTTTTATAACCACTGTGGAGTTATATTAGTAAGGCATTAGTAAGTTTCAGATTGTTACTGCTTTGATTGGGGGGTGTCCCAACAAAAGCCATTAGATGACATCAGGGCGGCTATGTTGGTCTTTTATTTTGAGATTATGTTTTATACCGGTAATAAAAGCTGTTGACAGCATTAAGACACATTTGATAGACAGTGTTTAATATTTGAACCCAGTCCCAGCCAGTGCATGCTCTTCTTTGGCAGCCATTACAGGTTGGATTTACTGAGATCGTGGGTAGCACACAATAAGACAGGCATGTCACTACAAGCCGGATAAGAAAAGAAAGGAAAGAATTTAATAAAGAACACTGGAATAGAGAGCAAACCAATACAATTTTAAAGTAAATAAAAACTAACTAATTAATAAATGATCCCATTAAGGTCTGGGGTGGTCCAAGGTGTAACGCTCAGCAGTACTTTTGACAAGTTTTTCTGCACTTCATCAAATCCAGGTTGTTTTTATACTTTTGGGGTGGACCCAGCTCTCTTACCCCCTGCTGACTTCCCCTTGGGCCTGTGTCCTGTAAGGAATCTGCCTGATTATTTGCAGACCTGCGAGTCTCTGCATGCCTTCCTCATCATTATTTTTAACTCTTCTTATTGTATTGAAATCAGTTTTATGCATGTTTGCATGCATCTAAATGTATCATTATTGTCACCGATACCTACAATTCAATCTTATCTTTTGTTACACTGAATCTGTTATTGAAATTGCTCAAACATGTATGCGGGTTTAACATGTGTTAATCAAATATTTACTCTCATTTGAGCACTATTATGGTGTGGCTGTGGCTGTATCTGGCTTATCATTAGCTAAATATTCCCTTATTCCAAAACTGGATGATTTTGGTGTGAAATTTTGTAAATATTCATGTGATCCAAATGTGTCTGAAATTGATTTAGTATTTAATATTCCAATTATTATTTTGTATTTGTGGCTAGTGAACATGCTGTACTTTAAAGGAAGTTGCCTATTCTGACTGTGGGAAGTGACACAACTACCTCTAGTGGCACTTTTTCGGGTAAAGGAAAGGCTTTTAGAAGCAGCCTATCTGAAATCAGATTTAAAAGACCACATTCCTTTTTCTTTCTCTTCGTTTCATCCTTGCCTCTTTGTCTCATCTTAACAAGGATCAATAGGCGCTGCAACCGTACCCCAAATACGCTGGCAAATGTCTCGTTGGTAATTTTTAGCACAACCTGAAGATAAATGGGTGATCGTTTTATCACTGATGTCATCGTCAAACAGAAAATCAGCCTTCACTGACTTGCGCTGAGAGTTTTGACTGACAGGTGAGCCCAGCAGGGGTTTTGTCCTGAGGGCAGGATCTTTAATGTTCTCTCTAAATCTAGATTGTTCTTTGTTCAGATGCTGAGAGGAGGGAATCACAGATAAAGAAAAAAAAAAAAGGCAAAGCACGGGGAAAAGAAATGTGTTCTGCATGACTAAATCCCATTTTGACATTTTTTCTTGACATAATTCTTTAAAATAGATAGCCTCGTGTTTGGCTCATGATTGTTCTTAGTCATCTAAGTTGAAGTGTTTATTTGAAAATCATCGCCCAGCAGCTGTCAGAGCTGTGGTTTAGTATGTCATGCCTTTATTCAGTGTGGTTATCCAATTACTTAAGTGGATCCTGCAAATTCACCAGTTAATCACATGCTTCATCCTTAAACTGTAATACATGTTAGTACTTAAAATGAAATATCAACCAAGAAGACACTCTGTCATTACTTTTCACTTTTCAAATCAAACACACCATTAAGCTCTGTCTACAGGCAATAGATAACTTTCAGCAGCTTTTGTCCTTCCAGTGTCCACAAGGAGACAGTCAATGTTGTAGCTAGTGATGCAGGATCACAAAAGACAAGACAAGTGCACTTTTCCTATTTTCTGCTTTTGCCTTTCTATGCTCCATTGGACAGTGTGGCTCTCACTGTGGAGCCCTGACACAGCTCTCATCCATCATTCTCACTTCATCTTTGACTTGGATCAGATATGCTTCCTTTAGTCTACTGTCCCAGACAGGAGACACCACTTCCCTAGTCCCCTTTCCTGCTTTCACCTTGTTATTTGAAATGTCTTACTTTCAGGTGAACTTGAGGATTTGAGTTTTTGTGTTAACAATCAAATGCCTGATATAAACGAGAAAGAAATATTCACACTCTGTTGGAATGTTTTGATTTTATATCGCTATAATTACAAGTTAAATTGTGAGGCCATTGGTTCACTAGTTTTGAATGTTATCAGCCCAGTGCATACTGCCAGTAGGTGGTCTCCTCCACCTCCTACAAAGTCATTATCACCTCATTCAATTGTGGATATTCCGCCTACCTCAGTGGGGTGGGGGGAGCAGTGGGTGGTATTTTCAGATTAAAAAAATTCAAAAATATTTTGCATGTGGAGTGCAGAGGAGTCCCAGAGGGACAGTGATCCTAGACATGCATTTAGATTTTACTTTTGTTTCATTTTGATGTTTACTTTTGGTTGTTTCACACATTTTTCTTGGGTTCTAGGATTACCAATAGAAAAAGTTTTAGATTAAAACATATGTTTTATGGCACAATCTATATATAAACAATACAAATCATACTCTAACAGAAATTCAGAAATGAAATAACCACATTTGATTTGATCACAGGGTTGTCTTTATGTAATTTTTTAAACTATTCTAGGAACAGTGGGAAGAAACAGAATTACATTAGTTATTTAAATGTCGTAAGACTAAATACTGAATAAGTAAAAATGTGCAAAAAGACAAATTATTATTGTTATTATTAGTTTCACATTCATATCGCTATATAATGTGGGAATTTTTGAGAGCAGACGTTGCTGAATCTGCACCCCAAGCAGGCAGAAAGTGTACTTTGAGGTGCCTTGTGTATTTGATGAATTTTGGATTTGTACAGCCTTCAGCACTCATGGGGATTTGCAGGGAATGTGGCCCGACCCATAAGTTGGTGAATCTGCCATCCTCTGTAATAAGGTGAGATTTGGAAACAGCTACGAGGGCTTTGAAGTGGATCCGAGGGCTCATAGAGAGTTAACAAAGAACAGAGCGTTTATTTTGATATTTATTTATGCATTTTCATGAGCCACTGACGGCAAGGTGTTTCCTTTTATATTGTGCCCAAGCAATTGCTTAAATAATTGATGTAGTATATAATTTAGTGATATACAATTACATACTGTTCAATCAAGTATTTGAACAAGGTAGTATAGTATACATGTTTAATAGGATGTTGGCAGTTGGTGTAACTTTAAAGTTAATTAAGTAACTAAATATAAACAGAAAACCAGACGTTAAGGCAGCACACCTCTGTTTACTAAGCTTTGAATGGTGGCTTGCGAAGCAGGTAATTGTGTAGTAATGTAGCCAATAGCGATAAATATTCAAAATAGCAACTTCAGTCAGTGTTGCTACTTTTGCTTTGTGTCTGGCTCTTTGCCCAGATGCAACAGCTCACAGTATAAAGGTACAAGGATATTATTTATTTAAAAAACACAAAAGTTGTGCTGTCAAATCAATCCGCACCTCTTTTTTTCCATTTGGACTTCTGCAAGCAAAACCGATCCATGCTATCACATTTATGCTAATAAGCCAGACTGATTAATTCTTCACCAAAGATAAATGGAAACACATGGATATAGTCTGCATGCTGCATGTGTGACTTATTTTCTCCTGGATATGTCATGTAAACAGTTGTTCCCATTTTTCGGTTAACTGACATCTTAACAGAAAATAACATAAAGCCAGCTGTTGTTGCAAGCAAGCCTTGCATATTTACTTGACAACCACCAATAATCATGCAACTGGAACCAAATTTAATTATTCATTCAGTTTTATTTAGAACAAGCTGGAACATGCTGAACCAGTTTTCATGTATTGATTGCTCTGTCTGAAACTTAAACTTATCTTTTGCTTTTTCCTTCAGCAATCATTCCTTTTGGTTGGAACCATTCTGTATTACATGAGGTAACAATATGTTAGCATCAAGGTTAAGAGGAAGGACACACAATGTCACAGAAGAAATTCAGCCCAAAAAAGAAAACTGTGTCAAGCAGCGTTGAAAACAAGCTGGATGTTGTGTCAGATGAGTCATAGTCCCTTTCCGATTTGGCAGGGACAGAGTTTTAGTGGTTATCTCAAGAATGGCCTGAAACTCTTCAAAGACGACCCCGTGGCCAGGCAGACGGTAATATATTGGCTCCTCGAAAAGAAGCTGACTTCAGAAAGAGGGTAAAGAACCTGTCAGCCAAGGGAATGAAGGCCTGATTACACCTACATACCCACACCTGAGCCTTACAGCCTGGTACATACTGTGTAAAATGGATAGATGCACACAATCAGACCCATGCTGGCAGAGCCTATGTGCATGGTGCACATGAGCACATATATAGGATTCCGAAATCCCACCAAAGCATGTAAGCTTTCATGACATCTTTTGTAAAGTAGTTGACTGCTTTACAACCTTTATATATCTGCGCACACACAAATACACACACGTTTCCTCTGGCTTTCTGGAAGACATAATTTAAGATCCTCCACACTTGCCTGCACACACAACAGTGCAACATTGTAATGTTTTTTTTTTCTCAGATGATGAAGATAATATCTGAAAAGTTTTTATTGTGTGCCCAACACAAGCAGCAGTAACTCCATTTGCTTGTCAAGATCTATATTGAATAGCCTGTTCCTGTACCAGGCTGGTGTTGGCATAGTGAATTTACCAATACCCGATTTCTAACACCTCAAGAAAACAAGATAAGTTTGCAGTTTTCCAAGAGCATTGTCTATTGGTACTTCCTGGATTGCACTTTTCTCATACCTGGTTTAAATCAAACACTATTAGAGACATATCCTGTGCAGCACTATCAAACTAGAATCCAGGATTTTTTTTTACAGAGATGTGTAAATGATACACTAGTAGCTTAAGCAACTAAGAGAGAGAAATGTACTCCACCAGCAGATGGGGAGACGGCAAGAGAAAAAAAATGTTTCAGTAATTAACAAATAATATTTCAGTAGGTGACAGTAAAATCACAATACTTCCATTTTTAATTCAACTCAATTTTATTTATAGAGAACAATATCACAACAACTGTCACCTTAAGTGCTTTATATTGTAGAGTAAAGATACTACAAGAGAAATTCCAACAATCAGATCACCTTCTGTCAATCACTTGGTGACAGTGGAAAGGAAGAAACCTCCAGCTGAACCAGGTTTAGGGAGGGGCAACCACCTACTGTGACCAGCTGAGCATGAGAGGAAAGTGAGATAGATATTATAACTGGTGTCATCATCTCATATTTCATGACTTTTCCTAAAATGGGCTCATTCACCTAGCCTTATACATCAAATACTGAATTTTGATGTGAGTGGGATCAAAAGTAAAAATATGACCAATTTTACCCAGTACCGCTGAGGATGTTATTTTGACCCCCAGAGAAATTAATGTAAAACCACTGCTGTACCACTCCAGGTTGCTTAGCAGCAGGATTGTTTACACAGACTCTGATGTGAAGGGTATTATAAAAGAAGACTCAAAGCTACCTATATGTGATTAATGAATAAATATATAGAGGACTATAGTTAAATAAAAGATGAAGGATAGGATTTTGAACCGGAGTAGAGCTGGACAGAGCAAGCAAGTTGATGGCTGTGCCGAGCAGCAGGGGAACTGTAGCTGAAGTGAATAAAGAGTCTGGTTTGTGGGGAACTAATCCAAGCAAATAAAGAGTGAAATCTAGACGTACAGCAGAAAAAAGGTTTCAGGCCTGAGCAGGAGAGCTGAGAGGTGAAGCTTCAGACTGAGTTGTTTGGAAGCTGGATGAAAGACTGCATGTTTGCAGATGTGGACGAGATGATAAACTTTGTTCAGTTCTGCTTTTACAATATTTATTTAAAACGTGTTTCGTACATTTTCGTAGCTAGCTGTTTGGTCAATTTTGAAGTGCAGGCAATCACCTATTCAATCTGTTTCACAGTAACCATTCTATGTTTATGCTGTCTTTTTTTTTTAGCACAATTATTACCACACTGTATCCGAGATAATTTTTTACTATATTCATACTGTTAGTCTTATGCAAAAATGACTTGTTTTGGTTCTGGTGACATTCCTGCAGTTTAACTAATTCATCTGTGACATCTGACATCATGGATAGATAAATCTGGGTGTCATCTGCATAGCAATGACAATGATGCTTTGTCTTCTAATAATACTGCCTAAGAGAAGCATATATAATGGGCAGTGGGCTAGTTCTTATATAGCAGTTTTCTACTCTACATGAACACCCAAAGAGATTTATGCAACATGCTTCATTCACCCATTAATACCCAGCCATAATAGCACTTTTTTCTGTGCTTAAATACTTTCTAGCTAACATTCACGCACATTCACACTCCGATAGATGAATCAGAGAGCAATGTGGAGTATAATACAAATACTGCCACCCTAATAATGTAAATAGAATCGGTCCCATTACAGAACCCTGAGAAACTCCATAATAAACTGCAGTATATGAAGAAGACTCCCCCATTTACATGAACAAATTGGAGTCTACTATCTAGGTATGGCTCAAACTACTGCAACGCAGTACCTTAACACCTACATCATCCTCTAGTCTCTATAATGAAATATTATGGTCAACACTACTGAAAACTCCCCTCATGTCTAGCAGGAAACAGAAGTTTGAACAGCAGATGAATAGAGTAGCTGTGTTTACAAACAAAAGTAAACGATAATTATTTGAAACTTATATTATTTTTATAATTGAACAATACAGCAGACAAAAAAGGAGAGAGAAAGAGGAATGGCCCAGGGCAGACTCAAACCCGAGCCCCTGAAGTTGCCTTTGATCATATGCATTGTCGGCAAACTTATACCAGCCCACAAATTTGGCCATGTTTAAATTGAGCATTGCAAATCGCCATTCTAGCAATGCAGATATAATATGCAAAAACAATATAGCTCCATTGTATTATATTTAAAAATAATACAATAGGGGGAGAATAGAGTGTTTGGGAATGATCTTAGCATAACTAACCAATGCAGTCAAGCAGTAGCTTCTGTTGGGGTGTGGTAACAAACCTCCCAATTAGATTATTTGTGTATCAGTATATTGGTGGGGACATTTTGAGCACATTTGAATAATTATTGTGGGGTTTAGGCAAAGTTTGATTTGCCAAGGGGTATCCACACATCCATGCCTCTGCTAAATTATTTTTTCTTCCCTGTGGGGATAAAAATGTTACTCCCATTTAAACTCTGCACTTGAAAACAGTCTGCAACAATAAAATCAGAAAGTGACTTTCACTTTCAGTGCTCATAACTGTAGAGATGAAACTGTGTAAAGGGAAGTGATAAGGATTGTGTTCTATTCTAACTTTTCAGTATGCCACCCTGCGCGCTGTTTAGTGCAAAAGACCGATAGGATTGTTTAGTATAAACTACAACTAAATAATTACAAAATATGAAGGATTTTGAGCATCAGATTTTATATGGATTCACAAAAACTCAGAAATATTCCTAATGCGTATCAAATAAATTTTTTTTATCATTTACAGCTTATTATTTCAACTTGTTAAATCGCAGTAATACACCAGGCCTTAACACTGGGGTAGTTAAAGGCTTTCCTGAAGAAATGTTACTCATACAAAATGTGTTGGCTTTAGAACCAATGTAGCAGCCACATTTCTGTTTGAAAATATTAGTCCTAACCTGACCTTCATTAACTGCATCCATCACAAGTAACCGCCTACACTGAAGAAAAATGCAGTGATGGGTGAAACACCACACAAAGGAGCTCAGTTTGAACAAGAATACTTGGCAAGAAAAACCATGTTAGAAACTTTGGTGGAGGAGATAAAGAAGACTGAACTCGAACTTGTTCCTGCTGATTATTGCTATGCTTGACCTGAAGATGTAACCTGTAATTTTTAAAATGACAGAAAATTGAAAGCCTTCAACTTCTGTTTAATTTCTGTGGTCACTTACTGGGGAAACCTCAACAATCAGACAATTGTGATTGCTGGGGGATTATCAGGAATACTATAGGCTCTTTACCTTACATTACAATGCACTTTGAGGCAACTGTTATTGTGATCAATGCGACACAGCTAAAGAAACATTAGCTGGTGCCCTCCAAGAAGCTCCAATCTGGTTTTGTAATCATAAGTTGATAAAGATATTATGATCTACTTATTAGCAGAACATTTGCTATCTGTACTGTGTAGATGAACATAAAGGCCATGACACAGTTTCAGCTGCAGCAGAAAGGAATGAAATGAAGGTAGAGTTTGAGGTAAGTTGACAAAATATCCAGTAGAGAATCCAGGGCCAGGCCCTCTGCTGATGAAAAAAAACCAAAAAAACAAGTGGAAGGTTGGAGCAGCTCTCACACACATATGATCATTATGGGTTTTTTTGTTGTTGTTGTTTTTGCCTCACAGTTACCATTCACAGAGTAAAAACCCATCAAGCATCAACATCTGTCCTCTGAGGTACTTTGAGACACAGGAGCTGTGTCAGAGACCAGAGATGTACTGCAGGACATTTTGTGTGAGAAATGAAGAACCATCACTGTGAGCGATTCAGGTAGAAGTTTTGATTTAAAAACACCAACCCAAGACTCACCCTTGATTCTTCAAATATTCATTTTATTCAAACCAAGTACACACATTTCTGTTATTATCTAAAGTGAACAGAAATGCAACAATTCTGAATCAACAACAGTCTTACTTCAAGCATCCAGACAGATTCATTAGATGGTATCAGGTTCTGAGTTTAGAGAGTCTGACAAGATGCTGTTACCGGAATGTAGAGTGTAGCGGGGAAAGAATATATGTAGCAGCCCCACATAAGCATATCAGCAGAGTAGGAAAAGGGTATGACTGTGTTTTTATTATTTGAGATAACACATTTTGGGCATTAGCTTGTCAGCTAAGCAGTTACGAATTATTGCATATCAGTATCAAAACTCAGGTCCTCCAGAATAGGAGTGTGTTTGGAATATAGTGCAGGTACTCTTTTCATCAACATCCCTGAAAGCATGATTCTCTTCAACAGAGTTTAGTTCACCTCAACTCAGCTGCTCTATGCTAACATTCAGCTTTCTGGTTACTTTGGGGGAGTTACTGCTGACTCCTGTTTACTTAAATAAACTAGATCCATCCAGCCGAGAGATATAATCTCTCCAGCATGTCCTTGATCTGCCTCTGGGCCTCCTCTGGGTGGGACATGCCCAGAACATCTTATCCTTGTCAGATGCCCAAACCACCTCAAATGAGTCCTTTCAATTTGGAGTCTCCTTGATGACCAGACTCCTCACCCTAGCCACCTTTTGGAGAAAGCTCATTTCCACCCCTTGTATCCGCAATTTTATTCTTTCGGTGATTACACAAAGCTCCTGACCGTAGGTGAGGTTAGGAACATAAATTGACTGGTAAACCGAGAGCTTCTCTTTTACGTTCGACTCTCTCTTCACCACAACAGACTGGCACAGCGTCCGTATCACTGCAGTCGCAGCACCAATCCATCTGTCGATCTCCCGATCCCCTCTTCTCACTTGATCCCAAGATACTTAAACACCTTCACTTGGGGCAGTAACTCGTCCCTGACCATAAGTGGGCACTCTACACTTTTCTGGCTGAGGACCCTGGCCTCAGACATGGAGGTTCTGATTCTGATTCCCACCACTTCAGTGCGAGCTGAAGGCCACCATCCAATGAAGCCAACAGAACTACGTCATCTGTGAAAAGCAGAGATTAGATTCTGAGACCTTCTGAAATTCTGTCCATAAAATTATGAATAGAATTGGTGACAAAGGGCAGCCCTGGCGGAGTCTGACACCCACTAGAAATGAGTACTACTTATTGTTGGCTATGCTGACCAATAGGGATTGAAGACACCCCATACTCCAATAGCACTTTCCACAGAAAACACTTAGGGACATGGTCGAATGCCTTCTCCAAGTGTACAAAACACGTATAGAGTGGATGGGCAAAGTCCCATGCCCCCTCAAGTATCTTGAAGAGAGTAAAGAGCTGGTCAAGTGTTCTGCGACTGGATGAAAAATGCATTGTTCCTCCTGCATCCGAGGTATGACTAATGGACGGACTCTTTTCTAGCATAGACATTCTCAAGGAGCCTAAGGAATGTGATCCCCTCATAGTTGGAACACGCCTTCCTTTCCCCCTTCTTGAAGATTGGAACCCCTACCCTGATGTGCCAATCTAGAGGTACCCAATCTTCATCTCCGAGCAACATTGTAGATGTGTGTCAACCAAGACAGTCCTACAACATCCAGAGCCTTCAGGAACTCAGGATGAACCTCATACACCACAAGGGCCCTGCCACCAAGGAGTTGTTTAAATGCCTCAGTGACCTCACCCCCAGTGATGGAATAATCATCCCCCTCATCCTCAGATTCTGCTTCCTTGTGTCAGTGGGATTAAGGAGGGGCTTGAAGTATTTCTTCCTGACGCTCAACAATATCCTCAGTTGAAGTCGGCAGAGCTCCATCCAGACTAGACAGTGCAGGGAGAGCACCGCTTGCCCCTCCTGAATCAGCTAAGGGTTTCCCGGAATCTCTTCGAAGTCTGAAAGTCTTTTTCCATGACCTATCCAAACTCTCGAAGTAAAACATTTGTGAGAGTGACACAAAAGGGAAGGCACTTTAGAGGTAACATTTAATTTCACAGAAAATGTGAAATATAAAGTATTTTCTTTAAGTTTTAACATATAAACATTTAATAAAAGCTAACTCTGAGCTTGACCTCTTTTTTTCCTAAGCAAATTTAACCAGGGTCATCAATGCACTTTCTAGATTAAAAAGCACAGATTAAAATACATTTTAAAATGCTAAATAAATGTCAGTAAAGCAGCCATAAAGTAACATCAATACTGTTCATTTTTCAAAAACGGAGCTTTCAGTGTTGTGCTCTAAGTGAGCAGGGTACCTCAAGCCTTTCCGGGTGTTTGTAATTGAGGAGGACAAGAGGAACCGAGTATGGCAGACATCAAGTATCTCTGCAACTCTCAGAAATGAGCAAATGAAATGCACACCCTCCTTTGTCAACACAGTTGGAGACAAGTCTTCTATTTTGAGTCAGGATGTAGTAAAAATGGTGGAAAGGTTATTATGACTGAGATTTGAAACTTAGGGGTCATCTGCAGTGCAGTTTGCTTTCATTGCACTTAACTGTTTCTGGAAAGAGAGAAGGGACAAATGTGAGAGAACATTTAGAAAAAAGTAAAGTGGCAATTGCTACAAAGTACTGGCTTTACTGTGGTGCAAGTTGGTCAACAATAGAAACATCAGAGTCTCACAGATGTGTTATCAGTTTTGTGAATCACTTTTGTTGTAAGGTTTAAGGTTTAAGACATAAACCTGGCAAATTGATCCAATTTTGTAGTGGTAGTTGAACATGTTTATACTGTAGATTACACCACCGGGAATGAACAAACAGTGCACACTTCTTATTACCAACTTTTTGGTCTCTGTTTATAGTCTGTAAGCACAGCTGGCAAGTAGTTACTACACTATATATCTTACAGTACAAATACTTTGTTCCCGTTTTTCAGTAGAATTTTTAGGTACCTGTACTTTGATTCTGTATTTATTTTTCTAACTTTTTATTTTTTGTCCTTACAGGTTAACACAAATATCTGTATTCTATCTATGTATCTATCTATGTATCTCTACTCTTTACACTTTTCACATATCGTTAAACGTCTTGTAAAACCAACTGAAGTTGAACATTATTCAAAGATGGCAGTTTAGTGCAGGATAAACAGATTAGTTTGCTGTACTCTGATGAACTTAAAGTAAAATGCTGCACTTGTGCACGGTGGCTGTGTTGTTCATGGTCAATGTTAAAGTACATCAACTACGACAGAAATTAATCTGAATTTAGGGTGATTGTGCTTAGATTCATTCATTGAATTGAACTTTATACCAACTGTTGCATCATAGTGTTAATGTAGGGAATGAAAATTAGTCAAGATAGTTTGTGAAACATCTGCTTACATTTTCCAGAATTCAGATGTGTAAATCCACAAAGAGCTGTAAACCTCAGAGCACCAGCAGCACAGGTCAGCTGATTAAAGCTTGAACACAAAGAAAATCTGCTGGAGCTCACAACCGACATGACTGAGTGTAGAACTTTGATCAGTATTTCAGATTTTATATTGTTTTAAACAGGATTATTCAGAGTATTTTTAACACAAATATATGTACTTCTGCTTATAGTAAAGAATGTATGTTTGCCATCTCTGTAGCTATGAGATCTTCAGATCCTCTTTAGGCAGCACAGAATATTTTTAAAGCCTTTTTCTTTCCTGCAGTTTCTAATTTACATAAAGATACCCACTCTGACTCTACACACAGATTCAAGCACACATACAAACAACTAATATCATTAAAGGTAATTGTAAATACACTCTATAAATAATATTCATACCGTTTAAACAAACACTAAAGGATACAAGATGCACACACTTAACACATATCTGTCATTCACACATACTGTGAGGCAATTTAGCCCAACCACACACACCCTCGCACACAATCGCCCTACTACTATCTCTGTTGGTGTTCAAAATTCCCGTGGAGTTTATGCTTCCGGAACCCAATTATGCCTCACTAGCAAATTAGCCACCATTAGCGAGGCACCAGCATGCATCTCCAGGGGAGAAAGAGAGTCCTTTATCTCGTCTTATGGCCTGCTTTCCTGCTCACCAAAATACTGATTAGCTCATAATTCAAACTAATGCAAAGGCAATTGCACTTCAACTCTCCACACTCTCATAATAGTCAAGCATGTGCTGGAAATATTAAGATATTAGATAGCTTACACCATTCTGTGTTTTTTTTGGAGCGGGGTCAGTTCTTGAGTTAGCTTTCTTGTACATATATGTGTCACATTATTTCAGGTTTTTCGAAATGCATGAGTGGAGTAAGATAGAGAGAGAGCGAGAGAAATAGATTTGTGAATAACTCCAGTGAAATACCTGTATTAGCTGAAGTTAATGTACCATGAATGTACTGAAAATCCACGGGACATTATCAGTATATGGCTATATGTTTGCAAAAAATATCAGATTACAGAAGTAATATTTACCACAAGCGCAATTCCTCTTCAGCTGTGCATGACGGGCCTTTTATAGACAAATAAAAGCATAAATAATTATAGTTTTTTGGAAAAAGCTTTTACACTAATTCTAGATAATATGACACACGGACACAGGGATGCTAATGTCATTTTAATAAAAAGACTAAAAGCTTAGAAATATTTTCTTTGTTGGATTCTTGGGCACTGATAATAGTCTGCAAGACATCAACAAGAGTGTGTTATGTTTCACTTCAAATGTGGAACCAAAGGCAAAAAGTTGACTTTATTTTAAAGCTAATAATAAAAGTGAAACACAACAAAGGTGACTGAATCAAAAGGTACAAAACTAAAAGCCTCACAAGGAACAGGAAATGGGGTTATGGAAAGCTGACACAAGGAAATACAGTAAAAGAAACAGTCCAACAGAGACAAGGAGGAAGACAAAGAGGCAAGAGATACAAGTCAAAGCATCCAAAAGGTAATACAGTGTAACTAAAGCACAACATACTGGAATGACAATAAACCAGAAGCAAATGAAAGATAGCGCTAATGTAAGGGAAACCCACGTTCTAAAAAACAAAACCAAAGACTCAACATTTTCACAAGAAGTCAGACTCATTAATAAAATAATAATAAAAAATATATGCCATGAGTGTTTTCAGAAACTTTTAAAACTCTATGCCCGTTCTCAGTTAAAACTCTTTACTTTGCTTAGTTGTGATCCCTTGGTGTCGCATGATAATATACTGCACCATTTAGTGTGATTTATTTAATCTGGACATTTACCACCATGAAATGATCATGGTTTATTATAAACAAATGCTTATAAACAACAACAAATAATAATAATAAACAATCTATAGCCTTGCAAAACTAACCAAACCAAATAGTTTTATTGTCTAAACTTATTTTAAAAAAATGTGTGTGAAGTTATACTTACATGAAATAACATGAAAACCCTGTAATCTAAAATGTGAAAGAAATTCCCATCTACTTGATGACTTTGTAGCGACTTACAAGCTTTGGTTAAAATTACTGTGCAAAGCTGTTGTTTCTGTTATTTTGACTGTTCTGTTAAATTCCATAAAGCAAAGGCTCAGTGGCACTATTCCAGGGAGGAGGATTTTGTCAGCAAAAAATGGAATATAAAGAACCAGAGTTTGTGCTGCCAGCAATGGTAGCTAACACAGCAGCCTAAAGCAGCATATTGTGTTTTACCATAATTCTTGTTGTCCAGTATTTGCTGAGACTGTTCCTTTTTCTGCACTTTGGGGAGTAGGCTATTTTCCAAAACTTTAGTATGTTGGCAGATCTGTGTCCATCTAACAGACGTGAGTCTAATGTTTACTCTGTTTCTTTGGTCTAGTCTCCACCAAATCAGAGGGAAAAAGATGGCTCTGGGGTCGCTATTTGCTCTTTTAATTTTGTGCGGTTCGACACTATGGCTTTGTCATTCTGGGTAACAGAATTAACTATTAATGTAAAAAAATTAATTAGAACAGCTTTAAGCCAACTTGAAACTTAATTAATTTTGCTAAAGTTTTCAAGTTGGATTAATTTAGAAGTGCTGACTCATTTAAGTCATCACCCGTTAACTTATTCTGCAAACAACGTGTGGTAATTTCCAAAGTAAGTTCCAAAATGCAACCTTTCTTTGCCTACATAAATATAGAAACAGCTGTACAGGTAGAGTTGAGTTTAATCTCAAATGTATAAGGTGGAACAGAAAATACCCTTTCTTTAAATTCTACCATTTTAAGTACCAAGACATAAAATCAAGTCCTTAAAATTAGGTAAGTACAACTTCAGGTGAGCTACAAAAAATTACATATTACACAATGTCATTATTTACTCGACCAAAAGAAAAAAAAGCCAAAATCCAGAAGCAATATAGGAATAAAGAGGGTAAGTAACAGCTAAAAGCTGCTAATGAGATGCATGTGTTTCACTGATCATCAAGTGTGACCACCTCTACAGGGTGGGCCATTTATATGGATACACAGTAATAACATGGGAATGGTCATGAAAGAATAAAGTTACGTTGAAACCAAGCACACCATTGTTTTTCTTGTGACATTACCAATAAGTTTGATGTGTCACATGGCCCTCTTCCTATTGAAAAAACAAAAGTTTTATCCAAAATGGCCGACTTCTAAATGGCCATGGTCACCACCCATCTTGAGGAGTTTGCCCCCTCACATATACTAATGTGCCACAAACAGGACTTTAATATCACCAACCATTCCCATGTTATTACGGTGTATCCATATAAATGGCTCACCCTTTATAAAAGCAGAGGTTTATCAGTTTACAGGTCAATCTATGGACTTGTCCAAACAATCTTAAGTTTATTATTCTGCAATGAGAAGGAAAAGACAGTCTTACCAGGAGTGAATGTCCCAGCAAAGTGACATGTCAGACCATGCAATGCACAGAGAAATTACAAAAAATCCAAGCTTGCGCTATATCTCAGACTCTACAGGCCTCAGTGAACATATTAAGTGTTGAAGTTGATGACAATAATACATTTAGGAAGACCGAACAAGTATGAATTGTTTGGAAAGATTTACAGGAGAATGTTTCTTCTCTCTATCTATAGGACATGGCAGAGTTAGAGCTGAAAATGATGCTGTTTTTATTATTTTTCTATACACACAATGCAATGTGCTCATAAACGAGTTGGCGCGTCGTGTTTTGAAGGTCAAAAGCCACATCCAGCGCTACGTTTGGGCTGAAATATTGAGAATGGACGTGGCATGCTTGAGGGTCTTTTTTGCTACGTGCTTACACATCACACTTGATAATGGTTAGAAGGATATTCTCTGGACCAAAGGGAGTCCAAACAGAATATCCTGAACTAGATATATAGAATCAGTACTAGGATAATATTAAAATAATCAAGGCTAGTCCAGGAGGTGTTTTCATGTCTGTCTTTGGGAAAAAGGAGCAGATAACGAGGTTGGGGGTGAGCGAAGAGGAGACAAAATGGAGACATCAGGCTGGTTTTGGAAGAAGACAGACATAATAATATTTTGTTATTGTTGGGTTATAAAACCTGTACAGGGTCATCCTTGGTGTGAAGACAGATGGCTGTGTTCACATCGAGGTCCAGCGCTGTAACTTGTAATTTCAACTGCCGAAGCAAGTTAAATCTTTTTAAGTAACAGATATTTCTCCTGTGCTTCCTTCTGAAGAAATCTGAACACAACCGCAGCACACTTTGGGTTTGCAAAGTTGCATCTGAACAAACCATAAGCCTTTTAAAACAGGGAGCAAAGTGTCAAATGTTTGACATATGGCAAAAAACAAACACAGCATATCACTCCAAACATTTTATACCAGCTGTGAAACACGGTGGCTCTTGATTTACGCTTGCATTGCAGCCACAGGTCCTGAGCACTTTGCTGTGACTAAGTCAGTCATGGCCTCTGTATACCAAAGTATTCTACAATCAAATGTGAGGCACTTTTTGTGTCAGTAACTTCAAGTTATTGCAGAAAAAAATGGTTCTACAAGCTATTGAATCATCATCTTTTTCTCTCCGTTTTAGTCATGTGTTGCAGTCATGTGACCAATTAAACTAAGATTACGGAGGGCATTATAGAGCAGTTGTTTTGTTTGCTCTCAATTTTGACAGCCCTATCAAAGATTAATATCAGTTTGTTATATGCTCCACATAGCTTTTCTTCAGATTCTTTAATTCTCACTCACTTTTGCAACTTTATACTTTTTTGTTAATCGCAGCAACAACTCTACCTAATTGTCAATCCATTTAAAAAACTTGGTGCTTTTCCTCAACATTTTGCCGCCATGTTTCAAAGAGCCGGAAAGTAAATAAACGGCAGACAGAAATGACGCAGGTCAAATCGTCTTACACTTCACCCATGCGCAATAACGTAACGTTTTCGATCGCTTCAGTCTGGATGAACAACTGTTCGGAAAAGCTTGAAAACGATAGTGTGGACGCGGAGTGTTTTTAGATGAAAAATTTCAAATTTATCTGGATTAGTGTAGACGTAGCCCAAGAGGCAGGGAATTGTTTGCACTCACATTCACACCTATCAGCAATAGCCAACCCCATTATCTACATGTCATTGAACTATGGGAGGAAGTTGAAGTACCTGGAGAGATTCCACTGTAGTTTTTGCTAAGTAAATAATTACACTGTGTTTTTTGGTCTGAGGTTGCATTTACCCCCTATTAAAGCATGCGAATGACTAGATGTGTTTTTAATATATTCTGTTATATAGAACCTTAGAATTAAAAGAGAGTATTTTCTTTTTACCACCTTCTTCTAGTCTCTGCTTCTATTATCAGAAATAATTGCCTTCTTTTGAATATAATTAAACTAAATAATATTTACCCCAAGTTGCTCACAGCACCAAAAGTATGATAGGGAAACTCAGCAGTGGTGTGCCTCTCCAGAAATCACGACCTGGTATAGAATCAATAAAATCCAAACACTCTGCAGTGATCAGTTTCTTGTAGGTTTTCACTGTCCACATCTGCCAAAGAAGACGCTCGCAGCTAACTAACTTTGCAGCTCAGTCAGAGGGGGCCCCACTATTGTTTACATTCCGTTACACCATCACTAACAAGAGCCTCTTGTCACGGGCAGATGCAGAGTGATACAGCTAGTGGGTGTCGTTCAGTAAAAAGAAAATAGTTCCTGCATGAAACTGCTGACAAGGGCTGGCTCTTTTAGGCAGCACTTTTGTCTTTTGTTTTGTTTTTTCAGTTGCTGCTGAAGGTGTTCATTTTTCTGGATGCGCGCACAGCATGAACTCATAACCTGAGGAGTGGTGATGTACACAACTGACCTCCAATGCTCCTGTCACTCACTGAGGATTCTCCGTGGAGAAGAGACACCCTACTCGTCAGCACTACATGACAGAAAAACGTTAGCCAGAAGGATACAGAAATACTACATTACATTAAGCAGCTGTAAAATCAGCTGTTCCAGACATTTTTTTATAAGCAAGGAACCCAGTTTTTACTCATATACTCTGACACACTACAAATTAATTACTTGTTAATCACATTAGTGTTATTTTTGCATACGATTTTTGATCTTTTATATTGCCATTAATTATGCACATAAACTTTCTCTGGTGCATTTGAATTTCATAGCCTTCACAAGTATTCAGCTTGATGTGCAGTGGATTATATAGCAAGCTGTAAAAACCTTGATTTGGAGTAATTCTTTATTTTTAACTGAAGTTTTTGCCTCACAGAAGATAAACTCTCCAAAGCTAAAAATCCACCTCATACTATGCTGAATATTCCTCTGAAACACATCTGTCAGCATATGCGGACAGCAGGAGCTCTCCTTTGATCAAGTGTCACGTTGGATGGCACTTGCTGTAATATGAAAATGGAACGAAAATTCAATTATCCGTGGCTTTGTTGTTGCATATTAATTATGCCTCAAAGTGGAAGTGGCAAAGAATAGTATGATGATGGATTTAAATAGATTCCAGAGCTATTGGGTGAATGTATTAAGAGTGCTGAGGGTGTTTGTATGCTTGTTAAGGAAAGTGAGGGTTTATACGCATTTGTTTAAACAAAACTATGTATGCAGCCTAATAGAGATCCGTTACTGCGGAGGTCAACAAGGCTCTCAGGGGCTGGCGTCTCTTTGAAATCCAGAAAACATGAAGGGACTGTCATCATTTTAAATATGCTACTTCTCTTACTTTAGTTACTGACTGTAATATACTACTTTAAGATAGGCTGTCGTCTCACACAAACCCACAAAAAAGCCCTTTGGCTTCAGTGTCTTGACATACCTACTTATGCCAGCTCATCACATATGGATACTTGTGAAGGGACCCTGCGGCATCACATTAATAAACACACTGGATCTTTTCAACATCCGATTTTTAAATCAAACCAAAATCTTTTCTTGGAATAAACCAAGTTCTAGTCCCCATAACCGAACACGTTGGTGAAACCGAAAGTATCTCTGCAGGGGCAAAATCCTCTAACAGACCACATTTGATATCTTGGCATTAGATTGCAGGGATTTAGAAAGGGGATAATTTAAAGCTATTAGTGAGAAAAAACAGCTATCATGTACACATCTTTTATAGTTTTGTTTGTTTTGTTTAATAATGACTTTCTGAATTGCAGTTCGTCTGCCTGGTGGAACCTCCCTTCTACTGCAACGAAACAAACATTTGTCCCTTTGATACCTCAAGCACAGATACAGCAGATGAGCAAATACCCGCATTCGTCAGTTTTATAACTCTAATTAAATAAGTTACTCAAGGACATGCTCAGGAATAAACATATAAATTAAAACTTTTCATCCAGCTAAAATAAGAGGAAGACTGTTTTCCTGCAAGCTGTTGTCATAAAACTGAAACTAACATTTAGAGCTTCCGACTAATATTATTTGATATTATTGTTTTTCAGTTCCAGGAATTCATCCAATGGAAATTTTCACACTGCTCTCACAGGAAATGTGCCATATGACCCATGTGAGTTCTATACAAAAGGGCATCAGCTGCAGTTTCTTTGAATTTCTGCAAACTTTCTCATTTGTCAGGGTGTAAGGGTTATGCTGACATACTCTCATTAATTTGAACAGGGATCATCAACAGAAAGCTTTGACAAAACTATCCAAAGGGCTTTTGGCTTGAACTGGCAAAGGTTATCTTGAATGTTTATCAGATATGACTTTTCACAATATTCGCAGCTCGTATCTTTACAGACAGTTTGGGTTCTTCATGTTAGTTCTTTTGTAGTCCCTTTGAACACCAATTATCTTATTCCTAAAATATAAGAAGCAACACACTCCACTATCAGTCTATCAAGTTACGGTTCAAGTTTCCTAACCCCTATAAAGTTACACCCCAGTTTGCTGACTCTACATGGCTTTAGAAACCACTCATCAACTGTTATCAAAGGGCCTTAAGCATTTTCTCCTTTTTACCACCCACTTGCAATGCTGTTTAAATTCATTAGATATGATGGAGTCTTTGAAGAGACTTTTCATCACTTTACATTGATGTGCTATTGCTTGCTTCCATAAGCATTTACTGTTCACCCCAGAGCTTTTCATGAGAAGCACACTAATCAATATCTGCTTCTATTCCCTCCCTCTCTCTGCAGATTTCAAGACAAGTTTAGGCTAAGGTGATATCAGGGATGGAACAAAGTCACTTGAAAGTAATTCAAACTTTGCCAGAGGCAACTAAACTGTCTGACATCTTGACTCTATGAAAGAGACACACTGCAAAAGAGAAGAAATATACAGTTTTTCTTTAAGGTTAAAAAAGTAGCTCAAGCTAAACCTTGGTAAGTTTTGCAGTGTTGCATTGAGCAGCTGAGGTGTGCATAGTTCTGTGTCTGTCTGCAGCATTTTATCAGCAGTTTACTGAGATCCCTTCTGTGCGTTTCTGAATGCATGCTCGACATCATGGTGCTGTGGGGTGTTCTTGCTGTTCCCATGGACCGTCAGGCTTACAAGTTTTAATTACATCCAACTTAACAAGACAAGACTTATGCCAATTGTAATTAGTACCTAACAGAACAGATCACCAAGGAGACGGCGAGTGTTGTAGATGTTAATGATAGAGCGGTTTATCTGCCTAAACACATAGATTGACTGATTAAACAAACAAAAAAATATATATATATAAAAAACCCTCCAACACTAGATGTCAAGCCACCTGACAAATGGCTGTGTTGCTGTTCGGTGGATAGGTTACGTACACATGCTGGAATGTAATGCGTAACCCGACCTGCTCCATCGTTCAGATAAACATCGGCAAAGTCGTGTTGCCTTAGGCTCGACTCCTGTGGAGGTCAGGTCCAGGCCTGCAGCTGTCTGGCTCCTGTGCCTCCTGAAAGTCTCAGTCGTGTGCCAAGATGTGAAAAAGCTGTCTTTCATCTTGTACCACTTAATTCTTTTAGGTTCCCTCCTCTCATTCCTTAAACTAATTTCATGGGTCTTATACTGTACATCTCATCTCACTGCAGAGTCTTTGCAGCCACTTGAGACAGACACGTCATGTCGCAGTTTAATTTGAAAAAGCAGACTCTGCTGAGTTCCAGGCTAACCATGGAAGAGGCAGTTTTTTTCCCCTTTAATTCAATCTATTATTGCAATCATTCCAAAGCACAAACATGTGATATTCACTTGTCAAAGTTTGGCGGCCGTAGAACTAACCTTATAATCTCTGTACGATTAAAAAGAAGGCATGTTTTACTTTTAAGGAAATTACTTTCACTGGAAACAAAAGCCATTGGTTGGTTGGAAAATATATATCCCAGACTTTTCACATGCTTCTGTGCACCTCAAAGAAGCGTAGTTCTGTCAAATTTTGAGTTCCTCTTCCATTCATGTTAACCAATCCTTGGATAACTTTTTAGTCTGGCCTGCAGTCTGCTTTATTATTATACTTAATCATTGTCAATAATGGGTCCCATTCAAATATGAGGTAAACCAGCAAGGTTTCTCATCAACATTTTCTGCTTCACTCATTATACTACAGGATTTTTCCACATATTAAGTTTGCTATTTCCTCAATGTCATCCCATGTGAAACAATTTTTATATAAACATATTATGGCCCCTGCTTTAAATAAAGGTTGAATTTAAACCAAGGAAGCTCTGTAATTTAGTGAAAGCATGCTTAATATTATATATGTGAAGCAAGTTGTGTAACACATTTAGACATGCACAGGCTTCAGTTCCTATTTAGTGGCTTAACTGTCACTGAACACTGTCCAAAACCAAAAAAGGAAGTCCATATCAGAAAAGATTTGAATTTTTAAACTTTTTTTGGTGAAATATTTAATGTGGCTACCCAGCCACCACCGCTGTCCAGCCAGTTATGCCTTAGTAGAGCCCCTCAATTATTTATCTGTTGTCTGTTCCACTTCCTTTAAGTCATCTTTCTTTTCTGTCAGGAAGTTTGAATGACAGTTGGTAGGGCTTGTTTACTAGAACTGTGTGCTTGAGACAATCATGTTAAGAAAATTGTTTCTCTGACATCACACAGAGCCAGGAGCAGAGAAACAGCTCTTAAAGAGGATGCTAAAAGCACCCTGAAACCTAAGGTTTTTGTTCATAAGTATTAAATGCATATGTACTGACCTCTTTATTTAAAACTTTAACATGAACATCTGTAATTGCAACAATAAATGTATGACAGAAGAAAAAGGAAAAGCACACTAGGTCTACTTTATTAGGCCTTTTTCCCCTGCAAGCCCCTGCAGTTCACTGGATACTTTTAGAACGTTTGCTATTAGCTATCTGGAGCCTTTTCGCCTCAGATTCTGGTCCATATTGGTTCATTTCTCAAAGGTGCTCTTTTGGATTGATGTATGAAGTCTGTGGAGGCCATTTGAGTACAGACAACTCATTGTCATGTTCAAGAAACCAGTTTGAGATGACTTGACCGTTGTGACTTGGGGACGTTTCCCATCAGAAGATGGCTTCATTGTTGTCATAAAGGAACGGACATGGTCAGAAACAATACTCAAGTAGCATTTGGAGTTTAAACAATACTCAGTTTGGCTCAAAGTGTTGCAAGAAAATATCCCCACACCATTATACAACAACTAAAGTCACAAAAAGCATGCTTTAATGTCATTTATACCAAATCTTGACAAGAGTCAAGAATTTTTCCAATCTTCTGTCATCTAGTTTTGGTGAGCCTGTATGAAGTGTCGGCTTAGTTTCCTGTTCTCAGCTGACAGGAGTGGTCTTCAGCCGCTGTCACCAATCTTCTTTGAGGTTTGATGTGTTGCTCATTCAGAGATGAAGTGGTTATTTGAGTTGCCCATCAGCTGCCTGGACATTCTCCACAATATATTTTTCCCAAAAGAAGTGTTTTCGTTGGATATTTCCTCTTAAATCACTCACTGTAAAACATAAAGATGGTTGTGTGGGAAAACATCTTATCACTAAGTAGATTAGCATTTTCTGAAATACTCAGACATCCAGTCTGGCACCAGCAACCATAACAAGCTGTAAATCCCTTAAATCACCTTTCTTCCTCATTGTGATTCTTAGTTTGAACTTCAGCAGGCTTTGTTGACCATGTGTACATGCTTAAATGCTTTGGGCTGCTGCTATGCTACTGACTAATTAGATATTTGCATTAACAAGCAGGTGAACAGCTGTACCAACTTGAGCATTAATTTAGTTTGTAGAAATGTGTCTTTTATTTTGGCAAAAAGAAAATAAGGCACTAAAACACATCCTCACTATATCTCGCACAGATGGCATTTTATAAAACCATGTGCACATTCGCGGGACAGGGGAAGTCCTCTAAACTTATTAGATTTCCTTCTCAATTAGATGCAAAAATTATTTTTATCAAGAATATCATATCACAAGAAACTAAATTGCTGCACTTTCATCAATCTAAGCTAATTCCTTCACAGTTCTAGGTCATCAGTAGAAAGTTATTTTTAGATTGTTTTCTGGTGGCTGGAAGTCTTATCTTCAAAATGAAAGTTCAATAGCAGACAAAGTAAACAATGACCAGTACAGCCAACATTAGTGTGTTTTTTCCTTCAACAAGTCTTTGGAAAAGAAAATGAATGTTGAGTACCAAATGTTTATTCTACTTTCTCATAGTGGTCAGTGTGTTTGCTGCCAAGGTGTCAGAAGAGTGAGAGGGGTTAAACCAGCGTTCAAGACCTCCGACTGCATTCACCCTAGAATCACATGCTGTTTAGCTCAGGAACACTAATTAAATTTGGAATCCAATTACATGAATGGTAATGAAATTTCCAAATGGGGAAACTCGTAATCTGCTCATTGAGGTGTTTAATTACAAGCGGGTCTGTGCATCGGAGATATGTTACACCTCAGGATTTGGCGGACGGAGACATGGACACGAGTTAGATTGCATGAGCATGTTGAAGTAATGTAGTAGAAGAAATAAAATGTTTGAGCTTGTTATGCAGCTCATATGACCCTGCTTCTCTCTTATGTTCTTAGGATAAGTGACATACCCAGGTTCATCATCTCAGTCTGGGTCATTTGATTCTTAAGAGGTGTTTTTGAGATATTCTGTGTTTTTTCACTCATAATGATTTTTTCCTAAAAGCACTGTAAGTAATTAAACATATTCAATTCAGATCAGTAAACCTATTTTGAAATTAAAGCTCATCAGCGAGTGAGACTGGAATGTGTAAAAGAGTTGTTTAATTGCATTTTCTCTGGAATGATACTCTTAGTAATACTGAGAACAGATAATCTATTAAAATTGTTCACATATTTGAGGAAACTCAATTTCAGATCAGTCACATCTTGCTTCGAGTAGATCCCACATGACTGTGATTTATCATAATAAGTGGACATAGCCAAGTTGACATCACATGTGAAGCTGAGAATTTTTTGGATCACCTGCTTGGTTTTTTTTGTTTGTTTGTTTGTTTTTAACCCAACATTAAAATCTAGCTTCAAGGTAGTCAAATGTCCTGGTGTACTGTTCTCCTGGACCCTAATAAGGAAAATGAGGAATAAGCCTCGAATACAGGAACTGACATTATCAACTCATCAGAAAAATGTTTACTGAGGACATGGGTGAAGGATGCTAAGAGCTGTTTTACTACACTACACTTCTTTAAGCAATCACAGTTTTCAAACCCTGCTGGCAATTAGGAAGAATCCAATTCAACATGCTCCCTGGATTTGGTGAGGGTTTGGGTTTTGGAAAACTTAGTTAATTCTATGGAGTCCGATTTTTCTCTAATGATATTGAAAATGTTTGATTAAAAGCAAACTGTGATCTGTCTCGTATCAATGATACTTTTACAGCTTGTTTCTCTTGACTTTATCGCCTCCTTTTTAAACATGTCACTAAAGTAGTTTGTGCTCTAACCGCACTCAACAGTAGGTAAGAAAGCATTCTTTACAGGTACAGATGTAGCACAAAAACTGCCGCTGCTCTGCTAATATAACACTTTCACAGCCTGTGTAAGAATTGGGTTACAGCCTACCTTACTGCAAATTGGGTGCACTTTGTCTGATGTTGTCTGATGCTGGTAAGGGATATAAGTTGTAACATGCAGAATCATCTATTATGAGTGTAGTTGTTAAGGCTACTGAGCTGCTTAAACTGTGGGCACTCAAACTTCCACTCTTGACCCAGTTATGACAAAACAGCTGTGTATTATAATTACTCTTGTGTGCGTGTAGATAGATAGATAGCAGCATCTCTCTGAGCACAACACTCCAGAATCTGGATTTGCCCAGTATAGTTGAGTGAGCTCTGTAATAATCAGGTGTCTTATGTTTGATAGTACTGAGTTACTAGCTTCTTTGACTCCTGTGTGATTATTTCTATCTCCTTCGTAAGCGTCTTAAGTGCAGCTCCAGCCATTACACCACCCTCCTTAGCAGTTCTGCTTGTTTGTGCAGCGGCCACTGGTTTTCATGAGTGGTCCCACTTGTGTTAATACCTGCTGGGTCACTATAAAAGGACCCAACTCAGTGGTGTCCAAACTCTGTCATTTTTTTGAGCAACACAACTCCTTGCCTTAAAGCCGTACTGACTAAAATGTCACTTTTCCAACATAAAGCCGGTCCGACTGTGTCTTGAACTTGTCTCTGGACAGTCAAAGAGTGCGGGCACAAGTCCTTCTCTACACAGAACTCAGTGAAAAACACATAGGATGCACACTGAGACTTTATCTGAAGCAACAAGGTCTCTGCAGATGTGTAACCGTACTCATCCATAGACAACACAGAATTCAATATCTTCAAAGTCATTGAATGGGTACAGAATGTTCTTTCAAGTATGTACTTCAGTCCATGGTGCCCACCCTGTATACAGAGCATGAGCTATTTAGCAATTATCCATTGCACTAGCTGTTACTCTCAACACCAATGGGGTACAGAGAGCTACTTCACAATGACAGCCCATTACATCAATTCTGAGTGTGACATAAAACGTCCTGTTCTACAAACAGCACAAAACTAAAAGAGATAAAAGGAATAATAACAGAGACACCCCTAACCGTGATTCTGAAATGGTAGGAGGCACTATTTTATTAAATTAAACTCAACATGCAAGCTTTACCTTGGCTATTAGGGCTTTCACCATGAAGGTCATTGTTATAATGTCAGTACTCAAGAAAGCACTTTTGTATAAATTTGAGTTGCTTATACCCGAAATGAATTTACTTTTTTGCTTCTGCACATGAAAATCAGCCAGTAATCCTATAATAATAACCAAATCATACCATATTCAGTGTCTATACTACTATGTTTGTATCACTATAATATCGAAGTGTTTTATAAATTGTGAATATTTTCCGTTTTAAGCCATAGTATTTATACTTTAGCTTAAGTAAATGTTCTGAATACTTCTTCTATAATTGAAAAATGCGCATATCTACCATCATCTGAAAACAGTTCTGATCACATGAATGGTGCCTATTGTTAGAGAATGTTAAAAGGTCCCATCTGTTGTGACCTTGACATTATGTATGACATTAAGTATTGTTGACTGTTTTTATGTTATTAAAGTAACCAGTAATCATGAAATGCCTGTTGAACAGGATTTGAAATACAGAGTCTATATACACGCATGATCATCAGGAATGCCAAGGCAATATCAGGCTTTCAAGGATTTCTCTTTAACTTGATCTTTTTAATGGGCAGATTTAGTGCATAATATACATCTACACAAGTAAAAAATTAAGCAAATACAAATTGTATTGTTGTGCAAGTCAAAAACAAATTAGGGTCAAACACAAACATAAGTATGCATGACACCTAATATTTGGTTAAATATATTTAGCACCAAGATTTTGGTATAATCCTGTTTAGGAGTTGGAACACTTTTCTAGGCAGAATTAGCAGCAAAGCAACTACAAAGAAAGATATTATCAATCCTAAGCTTCGTAGCGTGTGCAGTTTTCTTGGCTTTGGATGACTATTCTTTATTCTTCTTAACACACCACTGATTATTGTGTTTAGAAGAGTCAGTTTGTCACATCTGACCATAAAACTTTGATCCAGAAGGCTTTCGTTCTCCATGTTCTCAGATACAGACTTCAGTCAAGCTTGACTGCCTTGATTCTGAAGTACGAAGCATTAGGTTCCAGCTACGGACAGGCATGTGCCAAAATAAATAAAAAATCCCCAAATTCTTGAACTCAAAGAAAGTTTGTTTGTTGTGCAATCATTGAGACTCAGAAAAAAAGAATGGCTCACAGAAATAACTGAAAGCCCAGTATAGCCAATATTCATGTCCATGAGGAGTGTACATAAACTTTTAACTTAAAGTATAGTTATATAATACCGAAGCCAGAGTAATTCTATATTTCTGAGGCTCCTACCAATATCAATATTTGAGAGTTAAAAGCACTTGATATATAAGAATTCTTTTTTTCTTCTTCTTTGGACAAAACTTTTCACTCGTTCAAAATAGTCACAAACATTTTTTGAGTGTGTGTCAGTTTTCCTTGGATGCAGTTTCTCATTTCTTATCAGTAGGGTAGGGTACCGCATAGGCCAAGATAATTTAATGAGTTTAACTTGGCCAGTAATATTTTGCTTTATCCAAAGGTCCCCCAACTAAGTGGTTACAGCTGTCCAACTGACCTACATCAGTGTTTCCTGAAACAACATAGTGGAAGGTTTCATATTAAAAGGACCAAAAGAAGTCAACATTAGAGGGAAATGGGAAGGCGGAGGCATAAAAATACTTCAAAATGGAAGCGCTCACTGTTTTGCAGGATTTAGGTGCCAAAACTAAAATTTGCATGTTAAAAGGTTACCAGGATGACATTTTTCATCCAAACAAAAGATTACATTTTATAGTCAGATAGAAGCTATATTTAAAATTAGCTTTAAAATGTAACTGTAGTTTATAATAGGAACATAAAGCATAAAGGACCCATGCTGTTGTATTCTGGGGGAGAACAGTCTTATTCCAAGTGGACAAAAATCTGGTGAGTTTCAACTGCATATTTTGGGGAAATAAAATATATTTATTTGTCAAACACATGAGGGAAAGGCTGGTGGAGAGGGTGTGTGGGGGGAAAAATGTTGTGAAGAAAATGAAACGGGGAGATGGCTGTGTGAAGTCAGTAGGCGGAGAGGCCGTGATGAGCAAGAGGTAAACATCAAACTGGGGTCGGAACAAAATCATTTGTTCCTTTGTTTCTGTTTTTGTTTCCTGGCCCTGTTAGAGCTCAGTCCTTTGATCACTGCCTCAAAGCTTGTAATAGTGCAAAGCACTGCATATGTCAGATTATTGTGGAAGGGCTGCAGGGGCACACTCAGCTCCACTATCCCACAGAGCCATCCTCAAAGTGTTCAGTTTCCTCTGAGAGATGATCTGTGTCAAATTTCTGTCCACTGATTTGCATCTTTATTTTTAGGAGCAAGTGACAGTACGCAGTCTGGTTAAAAGACGCAGTAGTGGCTCAGATCCTAAAAGTGCAAAGGAAAAATTAGCGCCCACGTTACCTCTATAGATTAAGGTGAGTGAGGACTGCAGACCTAGTTTGGAAGACTGGAAAGTGAGTCAGAGTACAAGAGTCTCACTCTCTGACAGTCACAGCAGTGAAGAATACAACCCGTTTTATGTGGTCATAGATTGTCAGCTTGATGAAGATACAAACGGAAGGGTTATTATTAATATTATTATTATTTCCACCAAGTTGTAACTAATTTACTGCACTCTGTTGATGAAAAAGACTCATTTTCAGTAATTGGACAGTGGATTGGTAGTTTTGTTTGCCCTTGTTAAAAAGGAAGCTCTGAAATTTTGAAATGCATTTAAATTTATTTTACATCCTTTATAATTTGAGAAGACAAGGGTCTGATGATAACTGATAAATGCATCACATTATTGCTTCAGCCTCTCCATTTGTCACTTTGGCTGCTTAAATATTATGAACTGCGTCGCTTTGAATACACAAATCTCCAATGTAGATATGTATCTAAGCTGAAACTCAACCTGACAGCTACACAGTTAATCATCTTCTGTGAGTCATCTCACTCAACTTACTTGAGATAATTTACACCAAAGATAATCTTTACCTATCTATTAAAGAGAAGGATTCATAGTATTTTCCCCTTCTGCAAATACTGTATGCCGATCATTCTTTGTGATCGATATCCTTATGTCTGTACACTCACCAGGCTACAGCCAGGGGAGGGTTAGCTTCACATAGATGATTTGATATATCATCAAAAATCCAAAGTGTGGGTTTTGATTTGCACACCGGTCCTGATAAACTGCACTAATATGTCATCTCCTGGCATAGCATCCTACAAGAAACAAGAAAAGTGATCACATCAGTCTGATTTTAATGACCCTATGCTGGACGCCCATTTGTTTAAGAATTGATTTTGAGATTTTACTTATTACTTTTAATGCCCTTCAGGGCCTGAGCCAGAATATATATCCAAACCGCTGTCCACCAGCTAACTGGTGTTCAGCCAGAAGCCTGCTGACTATTCCCATGCTTAAACATGAAAAGGATGAGGTGTTTATCTTACGGTTCCTCAGATGTGGAATGGACTGCCTGAGGAACTCCAGCTCACTACATCTTTTATTTTGAAAGATGTATTTGCATCTGAAGATTTTTTTTCCTTCTTTTTTCTTGGTCCTATCACTTAATTCAAGGAATCTCTAGTGGTTGCTTGGGAAGTTTCAGGAAGCGACTCTACCTCAAAATAAATATTTCCACCTCTTAACCCTCCGTAAAATACCAGCTTTTCAAACTTGGGATTTCATTGCAAATGAAACAAATGAGGCAGTGTGTTTGTTGTTTAGTGAGGTTCAGATGTGCTGCAAGCTGAAGCTTTTTATAGTATTTACCACACAGAAGTGAGCAGGGCATGACTGTGACTATAGTGCCAGTTTCAGCAAAATATTTGTTTCCTAAAATCTTTCAAACACAATCAATCAGAACAAGTACTAAATGAACTTCTCCTCATTCATGCCCCAAATCAACTGCACCACCATATACAGCACAACCAAAATTTTTATCTTATTGACTTCTTCTGTGACTTATGGCCATTTCACTTTATGACAGCTTCACCACCCATTAAGCCAACCTGCGGTCACATTATGTCCCATTAGTCTCCTTCGAGCCATTTGTGAAAACTGCATTTAATTCAAGTTTCTAATTACTCTCCCCTCCTATCCCCAGTGGCTAGCCAAATCGGAGAGGAAGCCAAATGAACTCTGCCTAACCAATTAGCCGAGTGGGCTGCTCAAGCAAATGACATGACAGTCTGTGGCTGCTTCACTGCTACAGGAGGCCCTAAGGTCTGCAGGATCCCTCCCTCGCAGATGAGGAGATTTAAGAAGGATTTCAGTTCCTGAGCCAACTGCAGCGTTAATTACTTTAAGGGGCCTGGGAGTATGATGTACCTTCTCCGCCCTCTGGGGCCACAATTGAATTTCTTCAATTGACCTGTAGCAGAACATTTAAAGCAAACTGATGTTAAAAACGAGCACTACCAGAAGAGTTTCAAATGACCATGAGGACTGGCGAGAGATTGTAAAGCTTTTACTTATTGCTATATAATGATGCAATTCAGACTTATAATAGCTGCAATTTAGACCTCTGCTTAAGCACCAAGTAGATGAGCTTATTTCCTTTTATTATGAGATCTCTCCTCTTGCTGTGTTTTTGTAGCAGCCTCAGGTGGAGGGAAAAGTGGTCTCCAGAAGGTTCCAGAAATCGGTGTGAAGTTTGCTGTAAGTGAAGCAGGTGCCATAAAAGTGAAAACGCCAGACAAATACTTCTGCATGAAAGTGGACTGTAAAGTACTTTTGGTAGATTAAAAATCCAGTCAATTTTAGAAATGATCTATGCGCCAAAGATAAAGAGGATTTTTTACATTAAATGCATAAATGTTAAGTGCTAAATGTACAATATCCTGGCAAAGACAAGGCTCTGCACATTAGTAACAGGTACCTGTCAGTTGGTTTATATTTAAAAGCAGCTTCTAGTAGTAGTGTGATTAATAATGAGGCCACATCAATATTATAACAGTTTCATTGTATTATAATTCAGTAGCTAATGACCTAACACCACAATATTAAATTCGGGTATACTACACCACCACTACATGCTGATATTACAGATATTTCATCATGTGGTTGTGCTGCAAGTTTTGTCATTGTGCTCTCTTTTGCAGTTTAGGCTGGGACATTTCCAGATGGCCCGAGAGTCTTTTTGTCCTGTTGTGAACAGTCAGCTTGAACAGTGATAATATGACAGGCAGAAATGAGTTGACGGACCTCTCAGACCCATACGTGACTCTCACGCTCGCCATAATGTGTGAAGGCACCCAATGACACTCATAGGAGTGACTGTAAAGGGTGTCACTGGGCAAAATGAAGTGCACAGTTGCAAAAAATGTTGAAAAGGCAGCTAAATGCTGCAACAAAACTCACAGCAAGAGACAAGGTCAGTCAAAAACAGTTATTCATACACATGCAATGTGTGTGTGAGAGGAGGGTTTTTTTATATACTTTTGGCATGCTTGATGCCTTATAAGTGTGCTGTCTTGAGAAAGTGTCTGCATTTCTGTGTGAAACTTTTGAGTTGGAATTTTAAAGCTAAATTGTAACCAAACAAAATGTGACTTACATGTAAAGTGTTGTCATTGTTACTTGAATAAAAGACATGTGCCCACATGTTGGGCACAGTATGAAGGCACCGTAGATTTTACCTCCAGGTCCCAAAGGCCACAGCAAACTGGTGAGCAAGGTCTAAGCTTGACTGATGGAGGCTTATTTTCAGAATGACCCAACCTTTAAGCAAACTTGCACACACTGGATGTGTTGTCACTGAAGAATTTGCTCTAGGACTGAGAGAGGATTTCTAGTTTACACAAAATTCAGACTTGACTTCTTTTTTATTAAGTGATCCTTGCTTCCTTTTAAAAAAAAAAAAATCAATTATAAGTGTTACAATTAAGCTACTGTTGCAGGGGTTTATCTGGAAAGTGTGGTAAGCAGTGTGCTTTTTTTAAGACTAAACATGTGGTCCTTGTGATGTGAACTGGCCGACCTGTTGCCTTGTTATCGTTCTTTTGTCCTCTCACCTGCACCGAGGGTGGTTATCATTTTGTTCGTCACAAGATACTTCTGCTGCTTCCTTTTCCCAGTTTAAAATCACTTACAAAGTGACAGTAACTTCAGTCATGGTCATGCTGCACACCAGAGAGACCATGCAATCTCAAATAAGGCCATGCAATTTCAAAGAAAGTAGCACCTACTGACTGCATTCACTTTAAGCCTTGGGGCATAAATGCAAGTTTGTGTTGCCAAAAACAAATCAACCAGGTCAGCCCAGAAAATTAAGAGAAAATATTTTCCAACAACAGATCTTTCCTACATCTGTCTGAAATGTAGCCTAGATAATATCTCAATATAGTTCTTTCCGTTGCCATTGGCTATTGCACTAATTTCTCATAACTGCATGCTGTCACTCACAGTGTCTGTGCCCTACAAACCTTATTAGAGAATATGCTGCAATGAAGGTACAACTACAAATCATTTCTAATAAAAAAATGATTGTTCTTATTATCAATTTGATGCATTAGAGTGTGGCCCCAACACTTATTCACATTGCACTACTCATTTATAACCTCGTCTTTTGCCTAAACAAAGCCAGATAAAGTTATTTTCTAAGTGACAAAACCCTTGTAACTGAAAGTATCCTCTGTGATCACAGCCACTGGTATTGATTTTTGTTCACTCCTGTCCTCACTGACCTTTCAGGATTTTGTTTCAGAGCTGTGTCGAACGCTGACAAGGTTATCTTGGCAGATAACCAAATTAAAAGTACAAAAACTCAAAAGTCATCAGTTATACAACCAGTATTTTTACCTTAAAAGCCAGCAACACAACCAGTTTGTTTACTGTCAGAAACCAGGAGGAATTCCCCACTCATAAAATAATTGATCCCACCCACCGTGATCCCCAATTTGTATGACCTTATCTCTGCAGCCCTGGCATGGATAGCATTAACTGTCAGCACAAATAATTTGTGTCAGATCACTCTGGCAGAAATAGCCAAGGGTCACTTCAGGGGGACAAAGCTTACCTTTATATACATACTAATCTCCGGCATTGTAATTCATGATGAATTCTTCATTTATTGAGTTATTTTTATACAAACAGACAAAGGTTATCATAATCACATTAACTGCGTTAACCACTAAGTGAAGGCAAACGTTTACTTGTTTGACAAATTGTTTATTTTTCTTGTAGCACTATTACATAACACAAGGGTAAATAAGCCATTGCCTGCCACAGACCATGTTCACAGCAGACATTCTGACTCATCGCAGCAGGGAAATGCACAGGTGGGTGACGGATCAAGTGTCCCAATAAGCCACGACAGTGAACCAGCATGCACAAAAGCAGGACCTCTCTGAGTGAAACCCACCTGTGCTTACCCTGCTGAAAGAAGTCAAAAACGTTCCTCATGTTTCATTGAGTAATAAAGATGCAAGTGAAGAACTTTTTTTTGCTTTTTGCTTTTCTGTTCTTGTTCTTATTGATGCTGAAAAACCACTGATGAAGCCAACAGTTGCATATTTTTGATGTGCTGTGGGGCACATTGATTTTAAGAACAACCAACTGTGGTTTTTATCCCCTCTGTCTTCACATATACACCAGGATTGTACTTAAAGGCAGGCATTTGTCTCCTGTAGTGCATCGAGATTTACCTTCGATGTAATTACAGCTGAATGAACTTCACACTTGACTGGATTTTGGACTGATACTGTACAAGCACTTTGCTAATGAATCCTACCATTACGAGTGATTGCGCATCAAATCTCATCATGTGCATTGTGCACACATCGTGTCTTTCCAGTCAGCCTCTCTGTCTCTCACAGGCACATGCACGCGCAGTGTCAGTATCAGTACGTGCATCATGGCTTTTTGTTTCATTCACTTACCCTCTATGTTGCTTGTGGTTGCATTTGTGCATCTTGTTGACATTTATCTGCGTTTGTCATGATGTCCTTTAAATTCCCTTTTGTTGCTGAAGAGCAAATCTCAAGCAAACAAATAAGGGCACAGACTGTGAGCTCAGTCTATTCTGCCTCATGGCTCTGATGCTCACACCGGCATTACCAGTGATATTTTCTTATCATACAGAACCACTTTGAGTATTAATGCATGACATTTTACTTTGTTGTCACCCTTGCAGTTCCCTGACACATCGCAATGATGATTTAACAAATAGCTAGTTCATGAAAGCTTTAATATATACATATACAGTACTGTGCAAAAGTCTTGATGCACCCCTTATTTCTTTATATATTGTTAGGAAATAGAAAATAGGTGCAGCAATTTATTGAAGCATATAAACACAAAATAATAATTCATTTCAGTTGTGTTTGTTTTATATGGTGTCAATTCACAACAACAGTCACTACAATGCACTTCATACAGGAAGGTAAAGACTTTATAATCACCAACAATTACCCCCTATGCACAAGCAGATGGCGACAGTGGAAAGAAAAAACTCCCTTTTAACAGGAAGGAAGAAACAGGAAGAAACCTCTGATAGAACCAGGCTCAGGGATGGGCAGCCATCTGCCATGACCAGCTTTGGGGTGTGGGAAAAGAGAGAGATGGCAAAGAAGGCAAACTATAGGAGAGAGAAACAGAGTTTAATGATAACTGATGATTAAAAACATCAGTGATGTATAAACAGACAGATTGAAAAGCGATGAGTGAAGAAATAGATGCTCAGTGCATCATGGGAAACCCTCCAGCAGTTTAAGGGATGGTTCCGGGTCACCTGATCCAGGCTGAACTACAAGCTTTATTACAAAGGAAGTAGAGTATACGTGGCAATAATAGAGTTTGTAAAAGCCAAAGAGCTTTGAAGTCAATATTTATTATGACCACCTTTATTTGTTAAAAAGAATTTGGGGTTAACACACCTCTGCTTTTCCACTTTTACTTTTTGTCTGCTTGTTTTTGAGAAATTGTCTTCAGAGCTATGTTGTTGCTTAAATAAGAAGATTTGAGATCTGGCGCCAGGCAAGCTTGGAGCCCAGAGGAATTTTTGACAGCTGCAGTGTTTTGGGGAACAAAGGTGAGCAATCAGATGAAGGACTCATAAAAAAGTTCAGTCTCTTTTCAGTGACGATACACAGTGATAATGTATTTAGTGTATAGAACTTGTGTGCATCTGCACAGACAGTGATTTATGTACTGAACAAAATTCAAATTCTGTATTAATCACTTTGCCTCAAAAAACAAACACAAAATTGTATTTCGGTTAATTGCCAATCAATTCCATCACCGCTTCATTAGCTGCTCCACTGTGTAGTATTGCCTATCAATAAACATTGATTTTTTAAAAATGAAAATATGAAGCTGCTGATTTTCATGGAGTAATGAGTAATCTGATTCTTGCTGAGGAATTATTTCATGAAGATGAAACTTCCATCTTTAATTTGTGCGGTGGCTTACCGGTTGTTATTCCAAAGGAATCTGTGGATTCAAACAGAAGGTGACACACACTTGTACACAGATGCAGTGAGGACGGTGGAGAGTGCACGTTTATCCTTCACTTAGAGGAGCATGGCTGTCTGCAATCAGGAGAGACGAGCTGCTTAATGCCTTTTGTTCCGCTTCCCGGCACCTGCTCATTAAAATCGCTGTTCAGAGAGAGAGAGAGACACGGCCAGTTTTGGTTTGAGGCGGGCTGGCAGACTTTGTACTCGAGCTCCTGATGCACTAAGCCACATCCACACATAAGCACATCTGTCCTGATGTAATTACTGTACAGTACATGCACATGCAAACACACACAAAGATCAAAGATGTCTCAGGTGTAAATATATTCCGCCCTGATTATATTTTTAAGTTGACCAACATGCACGCAAGCGTTACTTTAAAGTTGCGACTGTCATCTTGTGTATTTGAAGCATTAAAGTCAAACAAACACCAGTTAATGTGAATAAATTAAGGGATGGATATAATTATCATGTTTCTTATGCTGATGCTCGAGGAAACCTGAAAATTGGTGAGGCTCGTGCTTTTTTTTTTTTTTTTTTGACAAGTGAGTTGTACACAGATTCTAAAATATTAAAAAATGATATTTGGAAAGTTAAGGAAAAGTGCAGCTTGTCCACTCACTGTAGGCAACATCAGTTATGTGGTATGCACAACTATGTTGGCTGGAACTTATATTGCCAGAAGTGTCTGCACTACCAGTCGTGCCACCCATACTAAAAATGTATAAGAAGACCTGCACTGCTTTAGGTGTAAGTATCCACTAACTGCTTCAGCCTGACTGTAAGAACTGTGCTGTAGCTGCATTTCTCCTCTACTGCAGGCTAATATCCTCAGGCTAACTCTATTAGTTCCCATGAGTGGGAAAGAGGAGAACTCTACTTCCTTATTCCCTTCAAAGATCTATCTGACTCAAAACACACTGGGATATTTATGATGGATATTTTATGGACCGAACAATTTCACATCAGTTATGGATTCAGTCTGTTCTCTATTTATTCGTGCACAGAGTATAATTACTGGGAGGAATTAAAGGATGTTTGATATGTTTAAGTTCTTTCTTGTCTGCTTAAACAACCCAAATTAAATTCTGCTCCAAGTGATTATCTCGCTCTCTTATAGAGAACAATGCTTGCCATTGTAGTTTAGGATTGTGCCCTGAAATCGGAAGTTACAGCACGGATGTCAAACATATATCCCATGGGCCAGAACCTAATCTGTCCCTTTTGACTGGCTTTGGAAAGTGTGAAAATTGCTGTGGATTGGGTTGATTTGGGGACTTTTTATTCTATTTTGCACCAGAGGCATTGTGCTGGCGTTAAGAATGGATCATGTCACGAGCATGGTGTCCAAATTGTTAATTTTATCTAAGTCCGCAGTCTGTATAATTGTCTGTTTCACATCATTTTAAGTGACAAAGACATTACCCCCTGACCTGTTATACCACACTGAAGGTGGTTAAACCTGGGATCTGTGCTTAATGACAGGAGACTAACAGAAGTGGTCTTTTTTACATGAGACATCTAAACTCATTATCATCTGTTCTTTAAATGCAAACATTTTCAGACTGTTTCATACTTTTGATTAAACCTTAAAGCATATAGTATATGTGGTTATTATAAAATGTTTATTATTTTATTGCTCTGGCCACTTGAGATCACGTATCCCATGAACTAAAATGAATTTGACACCACTGAGTTATGGTCTTCAGCCAGTGCCCTCAAGCTACTCAATCTCCTGCCAACCATGTCTCCCATACAGCTAAACCCCATTCTCAATTATGTTTGGAGGGAAAAGTATTTTCTCAAAATACCCTAGAATCTAAAATGGTGACAAAGTCTGCAGGTGTTGGGTAGTGACAGTCACACAATCCACAATACAAGACAAAGGGTTTACACACAGGTAGTCACAGGTGAGTTATATTAGACCATTTCACAGTTAAAAACATTTGCGCCATTTCCTGGGTTACCACTGTGTGGAGTCCAATCCTGCTGAATATATCTTTGGCTGCCTGAGAAAGAGCAATAGAAGGAAAGCAAATACATGGCAAAAATACTGATTGAGTTTTTAGAGTTCTCTATTGATCCCTTCCATTTCTATGAGGTAAGGTATTCCTCTACCAAATATTTGTCAAAGTAGTGTGCAACAACCAAACCCAAAAGACATCTCAGTGAAAATCTCCCAGCTGTCAAGTCCCAAATCTACAGGAAAATGTGTTTTGCCTCCTGCTGGATGCCAGTTAAATGTATGTGCAGAATGTAATACTTGAAGAATGAGTCCAAGTGCATTCGTTCAAGTTGGCCCGTTTCCTGTAGTCACCATAAATCCCAGTTTTACTTACTGTAAGTTCATTACTTACATTCTTTTAGACCAGCGTGGAAACCCACTGGGTGGCATGGTGGTGCAGTGGTAAACAAGAGTCATGAGAAACATACATATTGAAAAGCAGGCACTTTAACTTCAAAACTAACTGCTAAACCTATTTTCCTGTCATATATATTACAGTGGATGATACTTGTATTAAACATAGGCAAAGTTTCAAATGAAGTACGTACCAGTAATCCCAATGAGCATAAATTTTCAGGCTTTAGACTGGTCTAAGAGCTCAGTTAGCAATATTTTTAGAAACTCTTGGTTCTGTGTGATTTCAAAGATAGGAGTTTCCTCAATATCTCAGACACACAGCTCTGGTTATTAGAACAGCATCTCCACCCATCTGCTGTTCAAACATTTTGTTTAGGAGTGGCAGACAGTCAGAAGTAAGTCAGCTTAAGGGGAGAGTGACTTTGAAGGGAGAGGAGCAAAAACAGCTCATTTAAGAAAAATGATTAACTGATTTCTTGTATGAGGCCAAGGTCCAGTGAGGTATATATGGAGCATTTATAAGTGTAAGTCATGCAAAACTGCTCCAGGGAAAATACGGAGCTTAAAATCGACATAACGGATCCACTTTACAGAGAGAGTAGACAGAATTCTAAGAATTGCTGTATAACAAATTTGTAGAAACACTATATTAGACAAAATATTAAACCAATCTGGATTTCTTTTCCCATCTATGCAGATCAAACTCTCCAAATAAAACCGAAATAATCACAATTTCACAATTAAAGTTTGATAAGCAGAGAAAATCGCACAGAGTTGTGTTTCAATGATTTAAAGAAGAGCTGATTGCTAGTTATAAACACACACATGCACACAAATTCTTGGCAATCATGTCACAGGCTAACACAATTACATACATACACCCCTCTGTGCACTCTAACCTTTCAACTTTTGGTAAGGGTAACATACACCAGCGAATGTTTCCCATGACACTGTCAGGTCCTAGATTTACAAAAGAAATGGATGATTTATTAATACATCAAAGTAATTATGAGGTAAAAATCAATCATCAGATATCCGATACAGGGTTGAGTGTTATTCCAGAATGCTCTCTCAGGAGACGGTGTACATTTCAGCAAGTCAGAAATGTAATTAGCCTTTAGCCCACGGCTAGGCTGTGTTTAGGCCGACCTCCTCCTCACCAAGCCTGCATGGGTGTCACTGATACCACACCAGGTATTCAATCAGACTAATGCGCAGATAAATGAGTCAAAGACAGAGGAGGAAATGTTGTGGAAATTGCTGTTTAGTTGCAGTGCAAATTTTGTTAAAGCTGAGTTAAAACTTGAACTCTGTGTAAATTATGGAGCCAAACCTTAACTCGTGGATGAAACTAAAGAGGACTAAACTTTACCAATATGTTCTAAGCTGAGCTAGAAAGACACTGCTCTGCTATTTTACTTTTGTTGGTGGAGCTGTGCTGGATAACAGTTTTGCCTTGAGCTAAACCAGCTGTTATAGACAGTTCATTTGACACCCTCCAAAACCTTGTGGGTAAAGTTTTGCACAAAGTTGGATTCAAGTGGGGCTAATATTTTTTATTGGCTTGGACTAAAGTGTGCTGTGGCTGCACACACTTGGCTTCTAAGAGAAACTCAAGGATTTTATAAACAAGATCCTGATCACATATTAAAGAAAAAAAACATTTGTTCATGCATTTCTTTCTCAAAACTCTGTGCTGGGTGGCCTTTCTGTGATCTGTGCACAGATAGTTTGCAGTGACTACTGGCGTAAATAATTTTCCCTCTAATGTCTGTAGAAGGAAAACTGGGCTTGGCCAAAAACAAAGTGAACCTCTAATCCCAGCAAGTAACAAGACCAAACACACCAAATGTTCAGTTGTTTTCCCTGCAAGGACAAGAATGAAGGCCAGGACAAAGTGGGGTCTGGTATAAATTTACTCCTCAAGGATGAACCAGAAACTGTGCGGGATTCAGTTGATAAATTTGAATTTCCAAGTTCTATTATGAACCCTGAAGTGGTTGTCCTGTCCTGCTTATGTTAGCACCGTCCACTAATCCGAGAGGTTTAAAGTACATGTTGTGTTTTGCTGCCACATCAGAAATAAAGAAGTGTCTGCAAAGGTACCTAAGGAAGATGGATAGGTTAGTTGGACTTCAGCGAGAATGATATAGTGTGTGTGACAAATCGTCTGTTGGTCAACCATAAACTGGCCGAAAAAGCACTCTTAGAACTATTCCAGTCAAGACGCAACCTACTGCTGATGGCACAAAACTCTTCAGACAGGCCAGCAGCTAATGCTATTGCTGCCATCACTGTTGTTATTAACTCATCCATCATTGCCTTAGCTAGGTTTGTGAACATGTCTCTCTGGAGTAAAGCTTGCCCTTTTACAGACTCAAACCTGAAACCTGCTTTGTTGATCAGCAGTCAGTTTCAAGATCAATTGCAAGAGGCAGAAGCAAAGATCTTTCTTGTGGAAAATAGACTAGTACATACAACATTAACTGTACTATGATATTTACTAGACAAACCAAATTGTTCATACTTTTACATCAGCTCACATTTTACCAAGCTGTGCTGATATGTGCCATGTGTTAGATATCATGTTAGTCAATTAGGGAAGAGCTGTGTGGTGTGCTAATTGCTGTACTTTTCGCTAAAGTCTGTGTTTGGTGTAAAATACTGGGTGGAAAATTATAATTTTTTTGACTTTCACAAAATAAAAAAGGGGGCTGAATGATCATTGGCAATTTTGGCATTTTTGCAGATTATATTTGAATTTTTTTTTTTTTTTTAAATCCAAATATTGTTCATTATGTTTGGAAGACTAGACTGCTTCCTTTTCACAAAACATGTTTTTCAAAACATTATATTTATGCATATAAAAAGAAGAACACATAAATATGTGAATTTCCACTCAAAATATTTCATAAGATTCATTTCACTCTTTAATTAGCTTAAATAAACTAAAGCGGTGTTTTTCACTGCTATAGGTCGTAGACTGGTCGTGTAGTAACAAAAAAAAAGACAATTTTAAACCTGCATTAAACATACTATGAAACCAGATGCAGCATATTAATTACCTGCAAGTTTCTTTAATACAGTGAATAATCATATTAAAACATAAGTTGTTTACAAAGACATAGATTTATTATGAAGAAAACAGCAACTCATAACATGAAAGCAGTAATTTGGGGTTTGACATTCAAGGACATTACTGCTGTACGGAGCTCAATATCATTCAACAGGTTTTGAGGAAAGTATTGATCATTAGTTGACAGAGTCCTCAAAAATCTTGTGTCTGAAATATGATGTAAACAATCTTATAAGGCAAATATTAATTCTTTGGTTTACATTCTCAGAGGTGTTTCTCATACATTGCTTTAGCATTACTCACCAGCAGCACAAAACAAACTTTAAGGATAGCGTGGTATGGAGAGCATATAAATGATGTGTATGTTTGTTTATGAGATCAATAGATGTGTCTCTGCTGCATCCTCTGATCTTTTGACCTTATCTGGGAGAGATCTGCCTCTCTGTGATTTCCAGGTCTTCCACTCGTGAATGCCACAGCTGAGTAGTATTTCCTTGTTAGTGAAGCTGCACATTCAGCACCAAGCGCTCCTTTTTGTTTAATTCCTTGCCAAATCTAACAACCTCTGTTGGGCATTAGATTTAGGCTTACTTAGCATATCTTCAGCATGTTTCTTGCAAATGGCTGGAAAGCCTGTAACCTCTTGGCTGCTCACTACATGTTTTCTTTCATTTTATATTTTAATTACTTTTTTCTGTTTTGTGCCGACCCTCGGGTCAGGTCTAAGGAGTTTAAAAAAGAAATCAACTACACTTCTGCAAGTTTCTTTAAGTTTTCGTGACGACATTCCGTGAAACTTACACAAGTCCAGTCACTTTCTTTACGAGCTCCTTAGATCACCAGAGCCTGGATGATTCACACAGACACCTTGGGTACAGGTTTTGTAGGTTTTCTTGCTGCTTTGTTTTTGTTTCGTTCTTTTTGTCGGAAAGACTGGTTTATTGGTTTTGGCAGCATTGGAAACCCCAAAGCTTATTTGCTTTCTTTTGGTGCAGTTGTAGTTTAGTCAGAAACTTTCTTTTATGATAATTCATGTGCAACCCTGGACTCCAAGTAAAGTAAATCTGTTTACTTAAACTGTTAAACAGGCTTTGACATATTGCATAGCAAACAATAGTTCTGTCAAGATCATTTTGTTACATTCATAGTTATATTTAACAAACTATTTACAAACTTTTTAACTATTTCAAAGCTCAAATTATTTCCATAAAGCAAAAAATAAAATTGTTCTCTCATGGACATTTTGAATAACTTCAGATCTTTTCTGCACTTATCCCATTAACAGTTCTGGGAAAAAAAGGAGTATTATTCATTAATTTAAAATAAAAAGTCTAAAGTCTGCTTTTGTGTGTGGCATCACCTCACGTGCCAGCAGGGCCAGACGCTGTCACAGTGGTCCAAATCCTTTGAGTCATTTTCTTCAAAGATTCCTCTTGGCGTTTTGACTCATCCTTACAGCCTAGCTGAAATTCTAGGCGCTAAAATCCTTTGATGCTTTGTTTATATCCTGCCAACAAAATGAAACTCTAATGAAAGAACCCACTCATATCTAAATCTAACGCCATCCTTACCTTTTCATTATTCACAATTTGATGGTAATAAAAATGTTAAATAGATTCTTAGCTTTTGTGTGTGTGTGCGTGTGTGTGTGTGTGTGTGCGTGTCAAACAGAATAATTTATGGTGAAAGTAAGTTTCACTATCGTTAATGTAACCAAGGTCTACAGCTTCCTCTATAGAGTGTCGCTGTTGAAAAAGCACACACTTCATATGAAGGACTTGCTGTTGCTTTCTGAAAATTAGATCAAAGTGATTTGACAAGCTCCATTACACTAAAACTGTCACATTTTACCCTTTGACACGTGGATTATATACCAGACCTTACTGGAAAGGAGCAATTGTACAGTGTGCCCGGATGCTCCAGTGAGCATACCGCTGGCAGCAAAATGAAAAGAAACAAACAAACAAAGATCCAAATTAGCTGAACCTGTCTTCATAAAGTCATATTTCTTTCAAACAACAGTCCCTTCCTGATTATGTTTGTAGGGCAACATATATTACCCCAAAATAAATTTAAAAGATGAACAAAATCCATATAAAGAACCTGAGAATTGGTGGTGAAGAATGCAGAAACATGACTCCAAATAAATGCCGGTGTCACTTCACAAACACACTCTGACTGCAATTTGTGAAACAGTCACGAAATGAATTTATTGACTGGTGTTCAGGTTTTTACTATTGGTTTGTGCAATGATTGCCACACAGTCTGAGAGATGTTTGCGATACACAGAATTATGTCTATTAGTTCATTCTTTTTGGGAAAAAAAAAGATTTCTGTGCTTATTTGGTGTTTTGAAAGAACAGAGTCCATAGTAGGAGGCAGAAGGTGTTGGCGGTGGCAAGAGTTACTCATTATTCCCTTATGTTGGAGTCCCACAGAGGACCAGTGGTTTTTATGTTTTTCATGCTTTGTACAGAGAACCAAACAATAAAGTGGTTTTCATTCATTTTTTGGTTATGTTTAAGATTCGTGTTGGCCTTGAAGCAAATACATCTTGAATAGTTTTACGGAAACAGAGAAGACTACAGAGCTGACTGGGTCTGCAGAGAAAAACACTGGCATAGTACTGTTGCACTGGAATAATGAGCAAGCGAAATACCATTAAAGCCTATTACAATTAGTTTCACAGTCCTAATCAATATCCTGTTTTACGCAGCATATTACTGCCAAACTGACCTTTCGCAGTCGTTGAGGTCTGCGTTGCTTGCTTAAAGTACAACAATTACTACTTGTTACAAACCTGGCTTTTCTTTTTACTCACCTGTCCCTCTCAGAGGCACAGAACTCTCTTTAAAAGTTAAATGCGTTAACTGCCCTGAAAAAATGATAACAAGAATGTGTGTTGACAAAGAAACAGATCATTTAGTGACTATTTGGTGTTTTCATCTTGAGAGCAGGTATGATTTTGTTGAATTGCTCACTGTTTGGTAAAACAGCTGTCAGCCTCAGAGGTCAGAATATGTCAGGTTTGTGTTTGCGGCTTGATTCAGCTGCCCCCTGTGGCCAGTAAAAGTGTTTGCTCATTTTAATATTTCATATCTGTCTTTATTTATCAGCTTCTTGAGTCATTGTCATTCCCACCGCATCCCACGCAGGTGCAGGTGTCTGTGAAATAATCCCCTTTGTTGTTTTTTTTGTTTTTGCTTTTTTCATTGTGATGACCCAGAAGAACCCAAAAGCATCGAAGTTTCTGTATTTTGCATTTTGTTGTTTGTCGCAGATGTTCTTCAAGAAGCCCATCAGCAGAGGAAAAACGTAATGATCTTTAAGTAAGAATAAGGGGTTTATTTGTTTGCAAGCAACTGCAGCGTTCTCCTAATATCATGAAGTCAAACGTCTTCACAACTGTGACAGATCTTAACAGATACCCGCTTTGTTTGCTTTATGGGGCTTTTCCACGCGCGTGGCTTCCAATTTCCTCGGTTCAAAGGGTGATCGTTCTCAGCCTGACGCTGGACTTGACCGCTCCAGCAGATGCTGTGCACTTTCTTTCATGACCAAAAGCACGTCAATTACCAGCTCCATCCCGCCCCGCCCTGCGTGACAGCAGTAGCTGCTATTCAAAAATATATGAATACTATTGAGGTCTCTGTGGATCGCCTGGAGGCAGTCTCAGGAATAGCGTCAGTTTCGTTTCAAAGCGGAGCAATTATCCCAGGCCAGGCTGGACGAATCGATTCCTGCAGACACTAAATGCTCCTGGCCAATTATAAAGGCAGTGTGTCCTCCTTTATGCTGCCTATTCCTGGAGAAGCCATCAGCAAGCCCCGGGACAAAGCCCGGACTACTTTGTTTTCTATCTTCATTCATTAAAAAAAATCTTTTATTTTCTTCCCTCTGTTATCGCGTGTTTTTATATTTTTCCTTTTCCACCAGTTATCCGTTCTAATTGTTACTGAGGGGCGCCCCCTTCCTCCTCGCATCATGCTCCACGTGATCACAGCCAGCTGCTGCTGAGAAAGCGAGAGAGAAAGAGGGGGAGAGAGAAACACCAACTCGCCGCGACTCTGAACGCACCGCACATACAAACTAAATCGGGAGGACCGCTGCTCGTTTCACCCGTGGATACTATTACACAAGTGCCGTCGTCTCCAAATCCTGCCCGTGGGATACTCTGGCTTCATCCTCTCTGCTGTGCAGTTTTATCACCTCCTTTTATATCACCCTCCTTTTCTCCCCCTTTGCCATCTTTTCCCCTCTCCTCATCTTTGAGCATCTTCTCCTGCTCGCAAGTCTTCTCGCTTGCGTCGCTAACTTTTTTCCTCCATCCCACACAGCCTCCTCCATCGCCCACCAACCCCTCGGCAGTGCCCCCACTAGACCTCTTTTTCTCCTTCTCGCACTCTCGCTTGGATCGGGCGGAACCTATTTGGCCGGTCTACACGGGGCACTGCTACATGGGGCGCACGGTCTCGCTCGGAAAATGTTCTGCTGTAGGTCTCTAGGCGCCCCGCTGAACCTGTTGGGATTGGAGTTGTCGGTGCGCGTCTGCGTCTCTTTCCCACCTCGCTTGTGCGGTCGGGGCCAGTGAGAGATGGGTCTGTCCGTGGCGGCTCAGGCACCTCTCGAGGAGCCCCGACGACTGCGCCGGTGGAGCGGGACAGCGGGGGGCTGGCTCAGGATCACACTCGTCTCGTTTCTCGCCACTTTACCTGTGGAGCAGCTGCGCGCCTTCCCTTCCTCCCTCAGCGACTGCCAGACGCCGACCGGCTGGAACTGCTCCGGTGAGAGTCATTTTATTCAATAGCAGCCTCGCTCCAGGTTGTGTGCAGTAAATATCTAGACGCACATCGAAGTTAAACTCATGTGAGACTAGTGTTAGATCCCCGAGACTGAGCAGCACGACCAGATCAAAGTTTAGGAGTGCGCTTGCAACAGACGCCTCATTCTCCTCGCTGTAGTTTTGTGATTGTGTCCTGTCAGCATGCCCGGGGTCTGTGCTGGAGCCGTGGAGCACTCTGGCTGCAGATACCGACCGCAAAAGCCCGACGATGAGGGGATGCAGAGTTTTGGAGGGGGTTTGCTTGATGTGCATTTAGCCTCTCTGAGTTCGCCTCGGAGCTTGACAGCAAAGCATGCAGCGGCGATCATGTCACCGGGCAGGCGAGCGGGAGGGTCGATGATTTCGATCCGACACGAAGTGGAAGCAGCGACATTAAGGATCATTTTAACGAGAAATAGAGCAGGCGGGGAGGAGTTGGGGTCTGTGGGAAGCTTGTCCACGGAATAAGGCGGCGTGCGCCACAATAACACCAACACGGTTAGTTTGAGGTCGCAGAAATTCCGTTTGAGTTCAAACGGGCTTCTTTCGTGTGGTCTGCGAGCAACCCGAAGCAAAAACACATTCTAGTCAACTCCTGGGTGTTTTATCGCGCTCAGATTGAGCATTAACTTTAACCCAGCAAATTGATCGCAGCAGGAAATTACAGCCTAGTTTTATGGGCTTATTTGGCAGGCAAATTGTTTAATTAATTGACACCTTTAAATAATAATAATAAAAAAATGCTGTCGTTTCTTTAACAGACCACTGAGCTATAAACTTGTTTTCTCCCTTTGGTGCCCAAAACGATAAAAGAAGCGGAGCGGGCTGCAGAGCGCAGCGCCTCGCCTCCCTTTGTAAATCAGCCGACTGTGCCGCCATATATTTCCCCTGTCGCCTGTCTAAGTCTGAACCCTTAAAATAGCTCTAAGCCGGTTCCACACACTCATGGGCAGTAGCAGTATTGATATTATAGCTCATAACAGCCAGACATCAATATGAGAGTTATGACTGCTGTTTGCTGCTTGAAAAAAGGAGTATCAGTGTAGCCTGCTTGGATGACATCTCAATAAAAAGAAAGGGGAAGTCATTTATGACAAAGAGCATAACTAATGCACATGTGACATGTATAGGAATGATATTAAGAAATGCTGCATGATAGATCTATATTTGATTCTACAAACTAGACTGCCAATCAGAAAGGGGGGGTGCTTAATTTGGATATCAAAGTTTTAAAAATGAATTTGATTATGATAATGGGCTGATTAAGTCAGACTTAATTAAGTACACGCAAACAAGAAGCGATTGAACTCTATCGTATTACTGTAACCTGTCGAAGGTTGCTGTCTTTATTCTAAGCATCTCTGGTATTCATAGGGTTGAGACCAAAACCGTGATGCAAACATCCGCAACATCAGACTGTGATTCTATCTTCCTGTACCGTGTTACCCATGTTGAAGTGCTAATGTTGAAGGATCACTGAGGTAATGAATGAACTGGGAATACATGAGGATAATTTTATGTCATTGATCCACTAATGACAAGCGATCAGGTGTGTGGTACAAGGATTTTTTTCCTTGTTTTTGTTTTATTATTCATCGTGTAATGAAAAGCCCAGGTATCAAGTGAAACCGTGGCCCAAGAATCTACAGTACATGCAGATGAAGTCATGAATGAGTTCATCTGAACAGTACTCTCCTCTGATTCAGGCCGATAATTGATCATATCTTTATTCAGATTACTGCATTGTAACCTACTGGAGGCTGGTTTTGTGCCGCCGCCGCTGTTGATGGTGGTGATCAGCACGTAATCACTGATAATGGTACACATCCTGTCCCAATACACACTCGCCTGCCTCCCCACTTCCTGACACACTCTCATCTGCATTTCAGCGAAAGCTTTTATCCTGCACGCCTTGAGGAGGTTTAAGTGCATATGATAGAACAATGGACATGCACTCACATGCACCCAGCATCAGTTACAATTAATAAAGCACAACAAGTGACATGTAGTCCACCATGAAAAGATAAGACCCTTTGAAAGATAATAAAAATAAGATAATGATATTAATAAACCCGCAGTAATGGCACAGGGCTTAATTATCCACTTCTTCCTAACAACACCACCAATGTGTGACAGTTTGCAGCGCAGGGAGAATGGCACTGACTGAAAAACAGTTTGGTGATGAGCCCAATGTCACTTCAGTGCTAAGAAACAGATAATTATGGGCAGTAGTATCAAGAAAACGAGTTGCCAGTTTCAACAGCGTCGCCTTTGAAAAAGCAATGAATTCTATTTTGTTTTATGGAATAAAAGGGAGTTAGAAAAAACTTGGTTTGACAAAGACTGCCATTCTGTTTGGCTTGCATCTGTTAATGGCTTGAGGAACTGCCAGCGAGGAGGCAGAACAGCTCAATCTCAATCCTAGAAGGGCACCAAGTGAATGTTTGAGTGCGAGTACAGACATAAAATTGTTCTTCAAATCCCTCGTGTCATCTTGTACTAGGTAGAATTTGTGAAAAGATTTGAATGTACGAGTTGTGGCTCTGTGAAGCTGCAGCAGAAAGAAATGTTTTCCACACTTCTTAAGGTCCTATATAGTATATATTTCTTTAATTAATTATATTTGAGTTAGGCGCGTGGGAAGCTATAATCATTGCATACATTATGTGCCAAGATTTTTAAAAGGGATAACTGAACTGTGAAATGTTTTTTAACACTTGCCACCATATTGACAGAGTAATGTTACAGAAAATGAAGAATTTGACATGTTGACACATCACAATAGGTTAGGAGCAGTATGGTTATAAAGTTAACGAGTGCTGAATTCCATTTAGCTGCTTCAGTTTCTGATGCTGTGCATGTATTGTGCAGACTCCTTGTCACACTGTTATGACTTTCTAGGACACCTGAGTGTAACTGCATCGTTGTTAACGTAATTAAAAACACATGATTTTTTCCTGCCATGACAAGTCATAATGACTGCTATAAAAAGGGCCCATTTGTTCTGCGAGTTGGTCGATTTTCTATTGATTTGTGTTTATACTTGTTGCTGCATCATTATTTGTCCAGTAAAATGTTATCATTTTCAGGATGTAGAATTAAGGGATTCATTAAAAGCCATAAGAGAAAAGAGGGGATGCTTATTTTTCTTTATTGGTGTTTGTGTCACTTCATGATGACGCATGAAGTAATTGTGGCATTCAACAGGGTTCAGTGCCAATACTTTTCACCCTCGACATCCTTCATCTAGGCAATATTATCAGAAAACAAGCAGTCATATGTAAAGAACACCAAGGTATTTCTTAATTTAAATGAAACAAATCAGCTAAAATACCAGCACCTATTAAAGACATAAAGGCCCACATGGCATGTAATTTTCTGTCTGTGAAGTTAGACCTGAATTTGGCCCTACTTGCTATTGTAGACAGACTTAAACATAAGAAAAGAGTAGCAATGACAAACAGTCGATTAAAATTCAACATCTTATAGTATGACGTATTTGGTAATAACAAGTGAAAAAGAGTTAACAAGGTTTCAGATGTGAACTTGTTGTCTCACTTGGGGGCGTAGGATATGTGGAATATTCACTAGAGACTAAATGTCAGATATGTTAGGACTTGGACGTGGCTTTTGTTACTTTATAGTCATTTTTCCCTTGTAAAGGTCCTTTATCTAACAAATGAAACACACCCGTCTCCTGTTCAGTATCATCAAAATCAGGAACATCTAGTTCCTAGATAGTAGCTTGCTGGACACGGACCTTAAGTTGCACAATTTATTGCTGCCTGATCCTGTGATGATGTCGATCAGTGCAACAAGTACATTGAGTTTTAAGATCCTAAAAGGCTCCCTATAGCCAAACTGAAGGCTCGTCTCACCTGTCATTTAATATTGCCTTAACACTACAGTAATGTGTTAATGTTACTACTGTCATGTTGGGACTCTTTGAAACACATTTCTGTACAGATTTGTGCTGGGTAAAATTCTTTCCGGTGACAATTCACCTGCATGCACTCAAAAACTGCTGCTTTATCCAAGATGTCATACTCATCCAACGCAGTTAACTATATAATTAGAATTTTGTGTAATTATCTCAATCAAACCTGCAATTTTTGGGCTTGTATTGCTTTAAACAAGCAAGTAACGTCTGTGTTATATACCGACTGCACATCAGCTGGCTGATAGACATCCTTAACAGATGTACTTGCAGACTTTTACACACGATCAGCTCAAAGCTTTTGGCTGTATTTGGTCATATTAAAACAAGTAGTAGAACAATGCATTCATAGGTTGCTGAAAGGAATTCAGTCCAATTCAGTTTTATCTTTATCACACATTTCTACTGTAATAATAAACTGTATGAATGACTGCTCACAATTTAATTATACCTTACATCTCCTGTGGGGACATTTCTGTGATAAAGACAATCTGTTCTTCAGTGAGTACTTTGCTATTGTTAACTTTAAAAGTCCATGTGATGCTTTGAGACTTATAGTGACAGGGATAAGTGTAGAATATGCAAAGCCTCCTGCAAATCCCATCAAGTGGAGGGAATTTAAGAGCATTCAGGGGATAACTGGCCATTTGCTTTCGAGATCTGTCAAGACAGAAGTCAGACATACTTGCATGCAGGTTTACACCTCTGACAATAAACTGCAATGAGAGATGAATTTTGAGATAAGCAATGCTGGCTTGGTTTAATCAAACCAATCTGAAGTTGCTAATTGGTTCTGTTAAAGTAGTGAAATGAAAGTTGGTCAATTAAGAATGCTTTATGTTTTACTTTCTCATTTAAAAAAATCTTGAAAATTTGTTTAAAGTTTCAGGATGTTTTCACACCTGCATGGTTTAGACCATTTAAAGCAAAGTCTAGTGTAATTTCCCTCCTTGTTGCAGTTTGTCTGTGCAAACTGAACACAGGTCACACTCAAAAACATCTGCATCAACATCCTTTGGAGGAGCTGGTCTCAGTCCAGTTGCAAACAACCTCCAGAGCGGTTTGTTTATGATTAGAACGTGATCTTACCTCAAGCCAAGCAAGCTACCCGAAGTACACTGCAAGTTTGTGCTAAACATCTTCCCCTAGCTGTGTTATGTTTTGTATTCTGAGATGCGAAGAAGAACCATAGATGTGCAGAGTACACAAATTGTAACTGCTAGCTGTAAAATGAGCCGAGGTCTCAATAGTCCAGAACACAATACGTTCTTCCTGTATTTACGTTTGTTGCTCCTTCCACAGAAACATCTGGCCAGCAAGAAAACTGAATGCTGTAATGACAAATTTTGGATCACTTCAAGTTTTCTCTGTATAAAAAGAAACCAAACCACAAGAAAGAGCTACAAGTTTACAAACCCATCAGTTGCTTCAGACCAAACAAACTATGACTTGCTTTTGGTGTTCAGCGTTCAATAATCTGATATAACAAGACTAAACTGTTACTTCCTCCCTCACAAACATGTGAAAAAAACCTGTTGCAAAGTTATAAAAAAAAGACCTCCAGTACGAGAAAGGTCAGGAGAAGATGTCTCACCACTGTGGTTGTTCAGCCTTCATTATTAATTTAGTCTGTTTAATTATTGATCAGCACAATGCTTAAAACCTGGGTGGAGAACTCTTCATTCTTCTTAGTGCATAGTTCTTAGTGCAGTGAAATTCCAGGTAGGTAGCAGGAGATGCATTTGGCTAACAAGTTCTCTCTTTTAGACAAGTAAGTGCTTCGCTTGGCATCTTAATCGTTAGCATATAAACATTACCTTCTCAATATTTGATGTTTGGCAGCTTGTTTTCGTTAATTATTCAGCTCACTGTAATCTCCTCCTGGAACGACAGGGCAGGAGCAGGAAGTATACGTTTTCCTGGACTCCGACACAGTGCAGCTTGGGCCGTGCACGGAACTTGTATCAGTCGTGTCCCATTTACATTTGGTTGGGAATGAGGCACGGGAGCGTGCAGCACACATAGCGACACATCCAAAGCAAACAATAACAGCTGGAATGATTTCATCATTGCATCTGTTTTCTGTTCTCTCCTTAAAGTTACCTTTGGTAAAGTTGGTAATGCTGGGTTTGGAGCAGATCTATTTAAAGCTGTGGTTTTCACATTTTTATTGACTCAGTGCATGTTTAGGGAGCCAACAAATCATTGAAGGCTATACGCAGCTACAGGAAATTGCTGCGCACAGGAAATTGCACAAATTAGCCCATTAGCAGCAATTTTAGAACCCTGGATTTAAAGTGTAAGGAAGAGAAGTGGTCCTAGCTTTTACAACCTGTGCTTTATGCAAAACATTACATTTAAACTTTGGGGTAGGACCAGAATTACTCTGGCTCGCCTGCTGATTCATGAGCATTTGTTCTTGCTTGCTAACACATCTGATTTCTTTAGCTAAATGTCCTTAAGATTAGCTAACAGATAGCTAATTATCTGTTAATCAGTTGGTTACCAGATGTGACTAATACTAGACACTTTAATTTGGTCTTCATATCAGTTGGATGGTCTGCTATTGTTTATCAGATCTGTGCCAAGTGTTAGCCATAATAGTTCTGCACATCAACCAAGCACAAATAAATTATAACAACTTTAACTGCAAATCCAGGCCCACATTTCTTTTGTTATATTCAGGCCTTATGTGTTATTTACCACATGGGCCAATTAAGGGTGACATCCAGACTACACATGTTGAGTGCATAATTTCTTAGCCATGGTGCACATTTAATTTCGGCACTGTTTGCTATTTAACACTTGAGGGTTATATCTTTTTGTTTTTTAGTTGTTTGCCAGATCTATCCATCCATCTATCCATCCATCCAGGCATATATGTTGCGGGTATGAAAACAAAAAGAAAGGAAAAAAAGAAAAATGCTTGGGGTCATATAAAATTATAAAATGGAATCATCATTTGTCCAGTACCCAATCTGGGCCTTTGTTGCTTACAATACTCAAATAAATGAAGCATAGTCTGCCTCACAGCTGAGCAGACAGTAATGTGGAGTCAAGTAGCACTTTTGCAGTAAGCTTTTAAAATTTCCAAAAATACATTGCTGGAAAGGTAATTAACAGGTCCCCACCTTTCAGTATAACTCTGACATATAAAGAATCCACTGGTATTTTTTCTTTTACTCCCTAAATGTGTTCGGTTCAAATACGTAACTTTGTCAATGCCAAAACTAGTTTCAGAATTCATATTTTTTGATCAAACTTGTCCTCTTGAGCTTGGCCAAACCAGGTATGTGAGGTACACTAACCCAAAATACATTTTTCCCCTCTTTAGATTGAGCAGCTGTAAAATAGTGAATATATTGTTCTGAGGATTCAGTTTTATCCATTTGATCTGATCTTATTCAGAACATCTGGATAAACCATAAAATTACTTTACTTTACCCCCGTTCATGTGTGCCGCAAAGCAGCAGGAAGCCAGCCAACTCAACAGGAATCCTGGTTACGATTGGTTTAATGTGCTTATGGAGGGAGGACATTTACGAAGGATGTATAACTTTAATTTGAAAGAAAATTAGGTGATATATTGTATTCAGTCATTCTTGATACATATACATTTTTTACAAAGTTTTTATGGGGTAAAGTATGTCACAGAAATGTTTCTGAAGTCTGTATGAACTTCATCAAACCAGTCTCATGTTAGTAAAATAGAAATTCAACCTAAATGTTCTGTAAGCTACTGACTTTGAATCACATATTAGGCAATTACAATTATAATAATCCCACAGCATGTTACAATATGTTTAGCTAATATCCACTGACTGAACATGTAGGTACTTGTACGGGATACTGACAACATTTTTAGTTGATAACAGTAATGCTTATCACTGTAATCGTGTTTCAGGTTCCTTAAAATGGATACATTTCAAACTTCCAACACCTCTATTTTTTTTTAATGTTTGCCAAACATGTGGGGTTGAATTTTTGAATTCAAAGCCGCTGCCACATAAGAGAATCTGAAATCAGATTACACCAAAAGGCAAAATGGTTTTATGATTAAAAAACAAAGGTGATGAATACTAACCTGTTGATTCTGTGTCATTTATTATTGTGTAAACAAAGACATTTTTCAAGTTGTACCACCGCAGTAAATACCACTTGTAGGCAATCATTCTCAATGGACTGAGATTGGTGCCGTTTTTCCCTGCAGTCTAAACCCTTTTGGCCCCAGTGTCTCTGAAGATGTAAGAGAAGCAAGTATAAAACATAACATAATTTATGTCACATGATGATTGTTTTTCAGACATTTACAGCTATTACAAAAGCTGATATGCCACTCGCATCCTTGTAAACAGTTCAGAGGAACAATCGTCTTTGATTCCAGTAGACAAAGCATCTTCATCTGCAAGTCTTGATTGCACTGTTGTTCATAAAATGATAAGAATGTCTCCAGCAGTAATGAATCCCTGTGAGTTATTGTTTACAAGTGATAGATGTATTCCTCTTGCTTCCTGGCTCCTGGGGATGTCCAAGCTTCGCATCTGTTTCTCGGTAAAGAAGACAGTTTAATGACTTGTGGAGGAGTCACTTTTTTTTTCATTTAAAATCGAGTTTCTTCTTTTTCCCCACCTTTGTTTTCCATAAGCCTGTTGCCCAGAGAACCTTGAAAAAAAGCTAAAATATCAAACTATGAAATTTGTAGCTTGGACTGATTTCACACACACAGATTCACGCTCACACACAAAAACATTTCCAATCTTTCAAAGACTTTGCTAGCTGGCTTGAAAATGATCTGATATTTTCCAATCATTTGTATGCATGTAGCCAGTTGTATGATTGTCATCCTAACAATGCTTCTCTCCAGTGAGTATCATCAACATGCCAGTTGCCTGGGTGCCAATTTTTATTTGTATTTTTTTTTGCGTGTGGTTTTCCAGACTGTCTTGTATGGCCCTCTTCAGGCTGAGGGCTTTGTTCCATCCGTGCACTCCAAGCTTGGAGACCTCTCATGCCACTGTTCTTGGCTCAGTGATTGTATGTTTTCACAGAGAGCTTACACTTATGGTCATTCAGGACCCTGGCAAATAGCAGGTTCATTTTAGCTTCTATTCTTCTATTCCATGGGGTATTATTGCCTGATAGGTTGTTCTATGCCAAGAAGGGCTTTTCGAAGTGGAGAGGGTCATTGGTTATGACAGGTTACAGGAGATACTGTGTCAAAGTGTCCATTATAATAAGATATCTATGAATATAAAATAGCTTTGTAAGATATCTTGCCTGTAACATCCACAGACAGCCAGGCATTATGATGTGTATGAATATCACACGTGCCATTTCACATGATAACTTTTTGCCGTTTTGTGAGATGAACAAGGCTGGCTCCTTACCTCTAATGCAATGTCATGATAGCACGTTGGCAGTGTAATAATGAGAACAGTTTTGTGGTTGATAATGGTTTTTTGTTTGGTTTTTTTTGCATACGTTTAGTTTATGCCTGTAAAGTCAGTGTACAATGTTGCATTTAATGGAATCTAGTCAAATGACATTTACTTGATTTGGATACATTCACTTTATACCAAGCATCTTTTCCCTAATGATTAGATATTTGAATACATTTCGCTTTGATTTTACTCAAAATTATTGCTTTTTTTTTTTAAGTCCACAGAATTTTAAAAAAAAGAGTTTATTTTACTAATGTGTAGATTTCATCGTTTAAATTGTGTATTTCTTAATGTAGAGTTTGCTTGATTAACTTTTTTGGGGCTGATCGTAAAAGCCAGGCTAAATGAAAGTCAGAACACTCACTGTGGTAGTGGATAGTGTAATGTGCTCCCTGTAGGATGGTGTGGTAATAAAGAATATCTCTGTGAGAAAAGTTAAACACCCAATTAGGAGGGTTTTTTTCATGCTCTAATTGTTTGATTAAATAAGGTTGATTAAAATAACCTAAAATTTAATTTTATTGCTCTTAAGAGACATTTGATCCCAAAGAAATGTGCATTTTCCCTGGGGGCTTTCATAATGGTCGCAGATAAAAGAATATGTATGTGTTTTAATTGTTGTTTAAACCTAAATACTCAGCATCTTCATCGTATACTTGCTTCATCTGTGTCTCGTGTTTAAAAGAAAAAAATAGATAAAACGTCACTCGCCTATTTGCTTTTCCCTTAAGGCTGCAAAGTATAAACTTGAGACATAAAAGAACAAAACCCACACTGTTCATCTTTGAACATCAAAGATGAATCTGTTTGATGTTCATATTTAGCTCCAAATTCCAATTTTGCCATGCTTTGTGGACCTTCTAACTGTGTTTTTCTTTTTAATGGTTAATTAAATATTTTAAAAATGCTTGCTAAAAGACACTGAACTGCATCTTTTCTCCAGGTTTTAGTCGTGTATATAACGTGCTGTACCCAAATACTGTCATTCCACTAATCTATACTGTGTATGCAGTTCGTGGGAACTTTAGTTGAACTGGTTTCCTTCCTTCTGAAAAGGTTTAGATTTATTTTCTTATTGTTAACTATCATGGGAATTCAAAACCACCAACTTCACGCTTTGGATGAAAATAGTCTGCTGCTTAAAATTACATCCTAAAATTTGACAATATCATATTAATTATTTATATTAGTCTGCTTTTTGTTATTTTGTTTTTCTGCCTTCTGTGCGCACTTATGGACTGATAAATGGCCAAATGACATGATACAACTGCCTCAGTGTTTGCATTTGATGTTTAAAAAGTGTTGTGTTCTCATCAGAAAAACAGTTATTTTGGCAGAAGTCATGAAATCTGCAATCACAGTCTTTTTGTCCTATTTGGGTGGAGTGAAAACAAGCTGTTCATGCAACCTTTTAAATGGAAACAGTGAAATAATGTGAAAAATGTACAGAGGTCCATTGTTCATTCATCTGGTGTGATGTCATGTGATTCATGACTCTAGATTTAGCATGCACTCTATATTAACTCTGCTTTTGGTCTCTAACAACTGCTCTGTTGATGTTCAGTACTCACCAGGAAGGGTACAGCAAATTATTAAAGCTTAACCTGACTGTTGTGGCTGAAAACAGTGTTAGGACCTCACTCTTTGCAGAGGGAGGATTAATATTAATTTAGTAATTAATATTAATAAAATAGCTGGATATTTTGCTAGAAAACACATTATAATTTCTTGAGAAAAAAACATCCATCCATCCATTCGCTACCGCTTATCCTTTTCAGGGTCGCAGGGGGTGCTGGAGCCAATCCCAGCTGTCATAGGGCGAGAGGCGGGGTACACCCTGGACAGGTCGAGAAAAAAACATGTATACCAGTAATATAGTCGACTGGACTTTAAGGGTTAACTGCAAATGCTTAGAGCAGGGGTCGGCAACTTGCGGCTCTTTAGTCCTTATACTGCGGCTCCGCGTGGTTTGGGAAAATAAATTACAAGTATTTAGCTGAAGTGTATTTTTTTTTTTGTATTAGTTCTTTTTAAACTTGTAGTTCTAAATTGAAAGATTGTGATATTGAAATATAAAAATAAAATTATATTTTATTATTTTTCGTCGCTCAAAATAAGCGTCACACTCGCGGAAGCCGGTATACTCGCCGAAATGCCGTGCATTTATCGAGACTTTCAACCCCAGGTAGGCCAATTATGGATCTTCGGATCCACATTATGTCAGCAGCTCCACCGCGAACTGTGTTAAAAACAAACACCGCTCCCGCCTCACAGATGACAGCTTACAGTCCTGCGTAAAGATGAAAGTGACTTCACTGTGTAATAAATAAATAAATAAATACATACATAAATATTTATGCAGAATTTTGCAAATATTTCTTTTTCATTTTTTTAGTAGCATAGTGCTTTTTTCCAATTTAAAATTCAGGTCAAGGCTCTGCTATGCTCCAAAAGCCCAAAGTCGATATAAGGCTGGCGGCTCACAACAGTTTTTCTTTGCTACATGGATCATTTTAGTTCAGCTAGGTGTCTTTCCTTTTTGTTATATTTCTTTAAGAGTTCAAAATGTGTTCATTACATAAATAAAATGTAATTTTCACTGTAGCACTTCATGGATTTCATAAACAACTCACTTTAGTTGTTCAGACAAAGCATAAAGGTAGAAAAAACAATATATACAGTGTTATCTTCATTTTAGATGTCACAAAGTATTTGCGGCTCCCAGTGTTTTCATTTGCGTGGAAACTGGGTCCAAATGGCTCTTTGGGTGTTAAAGGTTGCTGACCCCTGGCTTAGAGCAATAGAAAGCAGCCTGTCAGTCATGAATGCAATTTCATTTTGCATATAAGACAATTTACTGACATGTCTGTGATATGTCATATCTAATATATTCACTGATTCATGATGATGTAATACAATTTATAGCTGAATAAGGATGATAGACATGTCAATATAAACGTAAATAAAAAAATCTTCTGTAGTGAGACTACAGTCTGACCTGGGCATCATGGCCATGTTTATATAATTTAAGCCCTTTGGTTCATAAATATTCTCAGCAAAAAGTTCTCAGATTCGTTTGTCTGACAAATGTCTTAAGCTATAAAATTTTATTCAGTGATCTTTAAAAAAAAGGTCAGCTTTTCAACTTTTAACTTGGAATGCATTAAAATAATCTTTGTGCAAATAGATACTGCACGATTGCCGGGTTTATGTCAGCTGGAATTTGGTGGAATATACTTTAAATGTATTTTGGAAAAAGCCTTCATGCACATGTTACGGCCTTTGTGCACGTGGCCTTTTTTTAAAGCAATCACTTCAGGTAAGCTAACTGCCCTGAGCTCAGTCTACAGTCTCAGGCCCATGTGACTCGCTGATTTGATTCAGAAAGCTATGTTGGAGTCATTTGAGCTCCCTAACGCAGCCTGAATTGGATCATAGCCCAGTTTTGCCTCTGCTGGACAACGCCCCAGGAGTTAGTCTTGTTGTACACAAACAAATATTAAAGAGAAATAAATGGGTGGAGAAACAGAACAAATATGTTGTGTAGGACACAAAATTATACGCCATGACCTCAGTAATGAACCTAAATGTCACCTCTATTAAACATCTGAGTGCTTTCTAAAACGATGTATTAAAGAGCACTATCTACCATTCAATATCTCCAGCATCATCAGAACATCATGTAATATACCATCAACAAAAAATCTTTTGTTCACCTTTCAGCAGCGACTACTGCTTTTTCATTTGATCATTCTGGCAGCTAAGGACAAGGATTGCACTAGCATTGTGTTTTTGCACAGTAGACCTATGTGTTCCAAGAGTGCAGTGTGCTGAGGGAGATATGACTAATGGCAGAGGTTCATTAGGAACGACCCTGAATGGGTTTCAGGTTAGAGTTGCTTGAAGGCTCGACAGAAAAGCACTTAATCACTGTTGTCTCTTGTTGGCTTTGGTCCTCCAGGTTCCGATGACCGGGACACAGACCTGTTCTTGTGCGACACCAACACATGCAAGTTTGATGGGGAATGTCTAAGAATTGGGAACATGGTGACATGCATTTGCGATTTCAAGGTAAGATGTGACGTTTCTGTTACTGTTTCATTGTGTTTTTTTACTACAACGTTTTTCCTTTTGGTGTTAAATGTCTCTCTGCTAACCCTCCCCTGTCTTTATTAAAAGTTCATTCATGGTATCTATAACAATAAATGTAAGGCGGAGGTTTGATTTAATTGTATTATTTATACATTTGAAGAACTGTAATAGTGTCTGCCTTTCCAGCTTTTCCAAAATGTTGCCAATATTTATGCTAACATACAGAATAGTTAGCACATCTGCTAACTAGCTTACTACATATTTCATGCTATATTTTTTTCAGGGATTGTGCCCATTATTTACCATATGTTGACACATGTTGGTTAACTTTCCACTTTTGTCCTTGTCCAGATGGTAGCCATTAAAACAGGCGCTAGTTTCAAGGTTATAGCATCAATGCTACAGTCACACAAGGGAAAATAGTGTTTATAGACTGCGGCACAAACAAAATAATTACAACTCTGTGGAATGAACTTTAATCTCTTTGAATTTGAAGTAGTTGCTTCTAACAAAGGGACCAGGTCTGCAACCACTTGTGGTTAGTTGCTGTGTAAGAGAGCAATAAAACAGCAGTAAGATGAATAAGATGAACCCAGTTATGGCAGTTATACGGAATGTGTTTGTGATGAAACAGCAATTAACTGTAGTAAATCAGCAAAAAATTGCATATCTGCTGCCTTCTGTACATGAGGACACTCACATTAAAAAGGAATTCACAGTAAAAGCTTAGAGCTGGCCAAAACCCTGTGGCAGATTGGCGAATAACAATTTTGTCCCAAGTAGTTTGCTGTTCTGTTTTGTTTTGTTGTTTTGTTTTTCTAGCATGACTGAGACATTACCTGGCTGGTGCAATCTATGTTAAATCTATGTTAATTTTGTGTATTCATTTAGTTACTGTGTGAATTTGTAGCACTTGAAGAAATGCTTCATTGGAACAAAATAAATAGTGTGCACGGTACACTATAATCCCTCAATCCAATTGCTGCATTTTATAAATGCACAAATGATCATTCTAAACATCTGATTAGTGTTATGTAAAATGATGATTACTAAGTGTCTGGAATCTCAGTTCAGTACAGCTGCAACAGTCGTGAAAACCAGGGCCCTTAGTCTAGCCTCCTTTATTTTAATATATTTAACAGTCAAAGGCCAGGAGTGTGTGTGTGTGTGTGTGTGTGTGTGTGTGTGTGTGTGTGTGTGTGTGTGTGTGTGTGTGTGTGTGTGTTTTTTTGCTTTCAGCACAATAAATCTAAATGATTTGAGCGTCAAATGCTGAAACTAATTAAAATTGCACTTGTATACGTGTAAAAATGGCACGTATAAAAGAAAAATAATAATGAAACACAGCAAAAAACACACTTGTGTTATTGGAAATATACACCTATAATAACTTGAAAGTTAATCTGTGATGCGTCTGAAGAAAGAATTTAAAGATTTATAGAATCGATTGGATCGAAGTCCATTGTCTCTATTAGACGATATTAGGCCCAAGGGGAGGTGCTCGCATACCATGAGCCCAGTTTATAGCTTGCTCTGAAATTTGACATCGCTATCCTGGTATACTACACTCTCCACATTCATAAACAAGACTGTCACTGATGAGACCAAAGACTGAAAGGCCCTCGTTAACGGCATAAATCTAGGAAATTAGGCTGTTCTTGATAATGACTCATACTTAACTTTATGGCCAGACCTATAATAAAAAAGGAGCAAGCCAGTCAGCAGAGTATTGATTTTTGTATAACGTTTGCAAGCTTTGCCAATGAATATGCTATACAGAGCCCCTGATAATAGAAACCACTGGGATCTGAGGATGTGGCACGTGTTCTCATCTGTCGCTTTTATCAGAACGTCATCAGCGCGAGCAGGCACTAGGCAGGCTGACACTCGATTGGTCACCAGTTTTTATCTCAATTTCGTACTTCCCTGGGAGCAAACGTTAACAGAGGCCTGCAGATAAATGACATTACAGCTCCATTCCTCTTCAAGAGATCTCACACTGATACTGCTGTCGCTGTGCATTCAGGCGCTCTCTGTGCTCTCAGAAAAGAACAGGTCACACCACAATTTCTGCCTTAATACCATGAGTAAGAGGGCAACTTTCTATGCATCTTTGTTTTGTTTGTGTGGAGGAGTTCCTGATGTCAGTCTCTTTATTTCATCAGTCAACATAAACATGACCCCCCTAGCCTAGCAGGCGATGCCATGCCCTGAAATAATCAGTCACTACTAATCACTGTCAAATAAATGGATCCAAGATTTTTCTCCTGTTGGCAGTTTGTTCAAGCTTTCAGAGGGGAACGTTGCATAAATTCTCATCTTGGATGGATTTCCTCTGTTCCAGAGGAATCTATGTGTGCACACATTCGCACACAAAAACCCCAAGCAAGAGACATGCAAGGGACTGTGAAGAGGAAGAGAGTTTGATGTGGTGGAATCAATGGACACTATTCATTGCCAAGATGCATTAGATTCGCCTCACACTGACTCTTTAAAGAACCAAGACTTTCTCTCGCTAACACAAGTCAAACTGCTACACAGCAGCGTGCGCTCTTGTACCTGAAAATGAGTTACGTCTTGTCTTTGCTAATGCAATGCCCTGACTAATCACATAAAGTTTGCCGGTAATTCATCTCACAGCAGCTGCCGGGCAAAGCTATTGTTGCCGGTTTGGTTTTGTTAATGTCAGGTCACAGTGCTGATTCCCAAAGGGATCGTCCAGTCTAAAAGTATGTGCGCGCACGGCGATGTGAAATACTTCAACTCAAACTGTCCACTAAAGGGTAACTGGAACAATTTATTGTTCTTAGTAATGGTTCTTTTTAACAGAAAAGTTGGGAGTTGCTGGAAAAATATCCAATAACTAGACACAAAATTTACATATAGCTGTTCTCAGACTCTGAAAGATATAAAACATCATGGAAGCAAATAAAGGAGCTTTAAATATAGGCAGGAATGTCTGGGTTTTTTTTGTTGCTTTGTTATGTTTGATTACTGGGCTTTTTTTCTCCCAAAAAATAATTTAATGAATTTTCATTTTATTTATTTATTTGTTAGTAGTAATTCCAACAGGAAACCACACTTTTAAGTCATCTATCCTAAACTGTCATGGCTAAAGATAAAAGATGGATGTGGCAGGTGATGCTGGAGTAGCCTACTGGGAGCTTTGGGACTATTTCCCGTTTTAACTGTTGAGCAAATTAAATTAGATAAACATCAAGTTAATCTGCTCTAAAAGTAAGACTCATACTGCACCTTTTACAGCTTTGATATTGGAGCCTCTGGATGGATGCTATAACCTGAGGGAATCCCCCCGCCTATATCACTAAAGTTGGTCTAGCACATAAAGGATTAGATCGGTCATTTTATCATTGATATTTTCTCAACAAAAGCTGGCAAGAGATTAGGAGTCTTTTAATTATTACTGAATCTCTCCTGTAAAACAAGAAATGCATCAGATAAACTTGAGTTTTGCATGTTAGGGCTATTTGTACAATTGAGTATAAGAAATGGTCAAAAATGTCATTAAAAATAAAAAATGCAGTCCTTAAAAATCTTGCAGTTAAAGGTTTTCATATATTTTTGAGCAAGTGATAACGAAATGTTCTGCTATGAATGAGGATGGTCAAGAAGTTAGTTAGCGAGGAGGACAGGACTGCTTGATAGGATACTGGGAAAAACAATGTTTATGAACCACATTAACTGCACTTTCAAGTAGAAAAAACCCACACAAACCCACAGAGAACATGATAAATGGATCCTGCATGAAATCCAGATGTTCATACGCTTCCCATGTTTACATTGTAGATTGGAAGAAATCTATCACGTAAATTCAAATAAGATTAAAGGCTATTGAGCCAAGTCATTCATATTTTTTACAGCATTTCACATACATAAAGTCAAAGATACAAGCAGAATTATTAAATGAATAATTGATTAAAGTTGTTAAATCAATAGCTTGAAGGTATCCATGAAATTACAGCCGTATCCTGACTTTAATATCAATCAATACTGATGGATTTAATACTGGGGTGGGGGGTTTGTATAACTTAGTGTTGTTTAGGAGACTGATGAGAAACTAAAAGAAAAGTTTAAACTGAATTGTGCTGTCATTTATGCCGTTTTCTCCACCATAAAAATGGTTTGTAGCTTGAAGCTAGTGGCACATGATGTGTCTTAATGTATCAGCTCTTACATGTTCAATAGACTCTTAGAAAAATACAGGAATCAAATAAAGTGTTGTTGTTTTTTTATATCTGTAATCAGATAAAGTTAGAACAAAGTGCTACAGTGTTTGGTAGGTTAGAATAAAATAGCTCAAAGAATAATGAGTTTTTCCCCACATGGTGTAATTAGTAGTATAAGTATGCATAGCATACCTTCATGAGTCTCTTCCAAACACAATAGCAAGGTTTTTGGGTCAAGAATGAATGCAGTAATATTCTTCAGAGAAAGTTCAAAATCTGTCATAGCCTACAGCAGGAACAAATTCAGGAACAGTCATGCTCTTGTTCCTGCTGAAAACAGCGTTAACATTATAGCTGCAGCTCTGTAACACTAGTTAACACTACTTAGCTTACACTTTTTGCATTTTGTTTAATTTTCTGCTGGATTCATGCATTTAATCGACAAAAGGTAATGATGGCAAATAATTTTTAATGGCAGCGAAATACTGGTACTTAGGTGCAAATTAGTGCAACAGGTCAATCAATTAATTTAATTTGTGTGAAGGAGAGTGAGTGTTTTAGGTAGCAGAGGAAGCTTTATTTATCTGCAGTGTAATTACACAATGAATTTGTCTCTCACGTTAGAATTTAATAAATGTTTTCTATCAAAGTCAGTGAAATTACCACTAAATGTTTTCAGTGGCTTAGTGTATTAAACAAAATAAGATGACACTTTAAAGGCAAATGTCCTTTCAAAAACATTGGCGACACCAACGTTATCAATTACTGCTTATTAAGCCTGTGTTTATTCAGGTAAGTGAATCAGTAGAAGAATTTGGGAACAAGTTAAAAATAAAAAATGCAAATGCTAGAAAATTTAATCATTTTTACAAAACTTTGGAGTAAACAAAGTGTTGGCAAAATTCATGACCAAAGCTTGTGACAGACTGTGTGCAAGCAAATCTTTGACAGAAATTCCTTTTGAAAGGCGTTCAAGTCTCAAAGGGCAGAGAGTTGGAAAGCACCGTGAGTAGATCCAGCAGCTCTGTTTATGAGTAAGATGTTACATTACAGCTGAATGTGAATGGAATATGTGTAAAATCATCCAAGCATCTCCCGCCGAAGGTGTTGCAGATGAATGAGAGGCAGATGTTAACACAGCAGATGTAAGTAATGTGATGGGTCATTTATCTCGGGATTATGTACTACTCGAGGCTGATGACTACCAGCCCAGAGTCCTTGTAGTGTTCCAGGTAGGTCATGTTTAGTTTATAAAAGTTTCTGCAAATTGCCTGGCACCAGTAACACATTTCCTGAAGCAGTGCACTGAATGTTATTGCTGCTCAGGATAGTTTAGCCCTGTTATCTTTAGAAATACTTTTTTTTTTCTATTTAAGAATTGAATCGCATAAAAGACTCTTGCAGGATTTTATCTGTGTGGCTGTTAATGAGTTTGACAGAGCGACATTCAACTAGAACTACTTTCAGTACAGTGTTCCGCTAGGGTTAGCTATAATGCAATAATTTTTGTGCAATTTTGCGTGGCTTTTTTTTTTCCAGCGCATTGTATTCTGCTTTCTGATCGGCTGTAAACCGCTGTCAATCAATCTCCTCCATGCCGTATCTCCTGTACAGTGCAGAATGCGTTCAGTTTTACATAAATCTTCGATCACTAGCAGTGTGACTCTGAAGTGCTGTATTATATGTTTGTAAGTTTCATCCCCAACAAAAACATCCATCCATTTTCTTCCGCTTTATCCGGGGCCGGGTCACGGGGGCAGCAGCCTAAGCAGAGAAGCCCAGACCTCCCTCTCCCCAGCCCCCTCCTCTAGCTTATCCGAGGGAACACCAAGGCATTCCCAGGCCAGCCGAGAGATATAATTTCTCCAGCGTGTCCTGGGTCTGCTCCGGGGCTTCCTCCTGGTGGGACATGCCCGGAACACCTCACCCAGGAGGCATCCTTGTCAGATGCCTGAACCACCTCAGCTGGCTCCTTTCGATGTGGAGGAGCAGTGGCTCTACTCTGAGCCCCTCCCGGATTTCCGCCGCTTGTATCCGCGATCTCGTTCTTTCGGTCACTACCCACAGCTCGTGGCCATAGGTGAGGGTAGGGACGTAGATCGACCGGTAAATTGAGAGCTTCGCTTTTACACTCAGCTCTCTCTTCACCACGATGGACCGGTGCAGCTTCCGCATCACTGTGGCTGTCTATCTCCGGCTCCCTTCTCCCATCACTCGTGAACAACACCCCGAGATACTTGAACTCCTCCACTTGGGGCAGGAACTTATTCCCCACCCGGAGGGGGCACTCCACCCTTTTCCGGCTGAGAACCATGGCTTCAGATTTGGAGGTACTGATCCTCATTCCCGCTGCTTCACACTTGGCTGCGAACCATTCCAGTGTGAGCTGGAGGCCATCACCCGATGAAGCCAACAGAACCATATCATGCGCAAAAAGCAGAGATGAGATTCTGAGGCCACTGAAGTGAAAGCCCTCTGCCACCTGGCTGCGCCTAGAAATCCTGTCCATAAAAATTATGAACAGAATCGGTGACAAAGGGCAGCCCTGGTGGAACGAGTCCGACTTATTGCCAGCAATGCGAACCAAGCTCTTGCAACGGTTGTATAGGGATCGAATGGCTCGTAGCAATGGGCCAGACACCCCATACTCCCGCAGCACCTCCCACAGGACACCCCGAGGGACACGGTCGAATGCCTTCTCCAAGTCCACCGCCCAACAATTTTCTCAGTCGAAGTCAGCAGCGCTCCGCCAGCACTATACACAGTGCAGGTAGAGCACCGCGTTCCCCTCTTAAGACGCCTGATGGTTTGCCAGAATCTCTTTGAGGCAGTCCAAAAGTCTTTTTCCATGGCCTCTTCGAATTCCTCCCACACCCGAGTTTTTGCTTAAGCCACTGCCCGAGCCGCATTCCGCTTGGCCTATCGGTATCTCTCAGCTGCCTCCGAAGTCCCACAGGCTAACCAAGCCCGATAGGACTCCTTCTTCAGCCTGGTGGCTCCCTTCACCTCTGGTGTCCACCATTTGGTTCGGGGGTTACCACTATAACAGGCACCAACCACCTTGTGGCCGCAGCTCAATGCAGCATCTTCAGCAATGGAGATGCTGAACATGGTCCATTCAGACTCAATGTCCCCAGTCTCCCTTGTAATGCTGTTGTAGCTCTGCCGGAGATGTGCGTTCAAGATCTCACGGACTGGGGCCTCTGCTAGACGGTACCAGCACACCACACTCACTACGCGTTTAGGTCCACCGGGTCTGTCCAGTGTCCTCCCCCGCCACCTGATCCAACTGACCACCAGGTGGTGATCAGTTGACAGCTCAGCCCCTCTCTTTACCCGAGTGTCCAGAACGTATGGTCGCAGGTCAGGTGATACAATTAGAAAATTGACCTGCGGCCTAGAGCATCCTGGTGCCACGTGCACTTATGGACACTCTTATGTTCGAACAAGGTATTCGTTATGGCCAAACTGTGATTTGCACAGAAGTCCAGCAACAAAACACTGCTCGGGTTCAGATCAGGGAGGCCGTTCCTCCCAATCACGCCACTCGAGGTCTCGTTGTCATCTCGTTGTCATTACCCACGTGAGCATTAAAGTCTCTAGAACAACAGAGTCTTCAGGTTGAGCACCTTCCAGCACCCCACCCAGGGACTCTAAGAAGGCCGGGTACTCTGAACTGCCACTCGGCGCTTAAGCACAGATGACAGTGTGTGCGGGTGCACGGGTATGTTGGTATGGGTATATATATATATTTGTAGGTTGTGTATCCTTGAGGTGTTAATGGGCTTATTGAAAATGTGTATATGTGCGTATGTGTATATACGTATGTATGGATAGATAGAAACATATATGTATATACATATATATATATATATATAAAAAAAAAAATACACATGACATATAATGTAATTGCAAGGAGGTATTTCTATTTCTGTAGTCTATTGATACTAGATAGTGGAAAAGGGGTGGGATTAAATAAGCTTATGCTTCTTCCTGCTCCTTTTTGAACATGAACGTTATTTGGAGTTGTGGTTGCTCGTTTTCCTTTTGTTTTGCTTTGTTCATTTGTCTCTTTTAATTCTATTTTGTTGTACTTTTTCAACATGTTCAAAATAAAGATTCAATCAATCAATCAATCACAGTCAGGACCCATTCCCTGACCCTAAGGCGCAGGGAACAAACCCTCTCATCCACCGAGAAGAACCCCAACGTACCGGCAGCAAGCCGAGGGGATATTAGAATACCCACCCCAGCCAGCCGCCTCTCACCAGGGGCAACTCCAGGCTGAGATAGAGTCCAGCCCCTCTCCAGGAGACTGGTTCCAGAGACCAAGCCATCTAGCTGATACCTCTCAACCTCATGCACTAACTCAGGCTCCTTCCCCACCAGACAGGTGACATTCCATGTCCCAATTGCCAGTCTTGGTAGCCAAGGATCAGTCCGCCAGGGCCTCTGCTCCTGGCCCCCACCCGGCACACAATGCACCCGACCCCTATGGCGCCTCCTGCGGGTGGTGGGCCTGCGGGAGGGTGGGCCCATGTCCCCTTTTCGGGCTGTGCCCGGCCGGGCCCCATGGACTAAGGCCCGGCCACCAGACGCTCGCCCTCGGGCACCCTCCCCGGGCCTGGCTCCAGGGTGGGGCCCCAGTAACCCTATCCCGGGCAGGGTAAACTGTTCCCTCAATGTCTTCTTCATAAGGGTCAACAAAAACAATGTCCATCAAAGGCACCTGCGGTAGCACCCAAAAGGCAGAGGAAGATGGTAACCTGGACATGGGTTTCATCTTTGGTTTCATTCTATAATACTGGACTTATTTTTCTACGAAGGTTTGAACTTTGAGAGTGTTTAAACAAGAGAGAAAAGTGTGAAAATGTTCATGCCTGTCTGAAAAAAGTGTATAAAGTGTGTAGTGAGGGGTTTTATAGCCCTAAAACATCTATAATAATTGTAAAAAATAAAGCTGGCTACTTCGCAGATTTCACCTTTCGCGGGTTATTTTTAGAATGTAACTCCCGCAATAAACGAGGGAACACTGTAATCCTTATAATAAAAGTGCCTTTTAGATTCACACTGTGGCATTATGATTATGAAAGTGTATGTACGGTTAAGGTTTTATGAATAGGTGCTAAAAATCAACATAACTGAGAGCTGATTTTCCCTTTAGGCTGCTTTGAAAATACATTGGCTCTGAGGATCTCATTTAATACTGCTTCACAAAGTCTCAACGTTGTCTGTGTGGGTTTAAATAAAAATGTCATAGTAATAAATAAATATAGGAAAAAAGTAGTTGACTCTTTTGTCTATGTCTTCATGTCTATGTCTTCGTAAAAAGTTTTGTGTTGATTTTATGATCTCAGTCATTAGTTTCCAGTTAGTTCCCATTAGAATTAAAAATGATGATAAAGACGACAGTTTTAGTATTGGCCTATCTTGTGACCGACAAGTTGGTACTTTATGAATACAGTGTCCCTTGGCTTTTTTTTTTAAATACAAATTCACCTCTCACCAAGACAGCAATGGCAAAAACATTCACTTTCATAATAAGAACACATTAACCAATGGGTTACTTCATGGGTTGTGCCAAAAGACGATGATCTCGGAAATCCGTGAGGGTTGATTATTAAATTCATATTCAGTTCTAAATTGCCCTCCTGTAATTTCATATCAGCATATAACCAACACTTGCAACAGGATCATGTCTCTCTGTACATCCCCCCACGTGGCACCTCTGCCCTCTTTATCACCTCTTTGTAACTTTTCCGCTTACTGTCTGTTTGAAGATGAAACATTATGCTTCACATATGGAGGACTCTGTGAGTCATTCTACACATGTAAAAATACATTTGGGAGACAAACTCCCTGGTATCACTTTCTGTTGCCAGTAGCAGTAGCACTGCTGTGTTTGGGCAATTACCCTGCCACTGACGCTATCAGATGGTTATCAAACATTTGCTGCGCATATTGGATGATTTGACTAGGAAGGAGGTTGTCCAGCCCTATTACATAAATCTTTTATATACCCTTGTATATTCCACAAAAACAACAACATTATTCATTCAAATAGGCAAAACGACCTCTGAGCGCTACGTGTACATGTTTTCCTCATAAATGACCTTTTGTAGTCATGGAGATAACACATTGTCTGAGACAGAAGTAGTTTAACGTCATAGCAGTGCAAACGCTCTTAGAGAGGAGGTTTAGGGTGGACAGTGTGCTTTGACAGCTGTTCCCATCCTGTCTCCTGCTATGACTTGTAACTGCTATTTTATGGTATATTATATGTAATTGAGATCCTTATCTGTGGAAAGCTATTAATATCACGTTTAAAAATAAGACCAGTTATTAGCTAATAACACAACTGTATACAATCAGGCATATGTAGCACCTTTATTATATAAACTGAAGAAGTTGGGAAGTTGCTGTGGCTTTTGATGGCAGCAAGACATCTCTAATAGAGCTGGGACAGTACCATGTTTACCACTGTGGAGCATCCCCTCTTCAGTCCATAAAAGCTGGTTACTGAGGAGATCAGTTGCTGGGTTTATGGGAGAGATTGTTGTCCCTTTCTTTTCTGATATATGATTCTACCTGCTCAACATTCCTGGGTCTTCTTTGTTGTATTTTTCACTTCATGATGCACCAAGTGTTTTCAGTTGGTGAAAGGTCTGGCCTGCAGGCAGGGCAGTTCAGCACGTGGACTCTTCTGCTCTGATGTCATGCTGTTTAAATAGATACAGTGTTCAGTTTAGCATTGTCTTGTTGAATAATGCAGCGCCTTCCCTCCCTGAAAAACATAATGTCTGGATGGGAGCACATGATGCTCTAAAACCTGTATATACCTTGCAGCACTGATGGTGCCTTTCCAGATGTGCAAGCTGCCAATTCCATAGTCACTAATGCATTGCCATATCATCGGAGATGGAGGCTTTTGAAGTGAGTGCTGATATCAAGCCAGATGGTCTCACTTCTGTTCACTCCAGAGGATCCGGCATCCATGTTTTCCAAATGATTTATATAACCATAGATTACATTTTCATTTTGCCCAAGTCAATTTTTAATGAGAATAGAAGGCCCATAGTAGAGAATGACATCTCTGGATTGGGTTCACATATGGCTTCTTCTTTAAAAGACAGAGATTTTACCTGCTTCTTGGATGATATGCTAAATTGTGTTCACAGACAGTGTTTTCTAGAATTTCTGAGCCCATGCCTTGATTTCTTTCACAGAAGCATAAATGGTTTTAATGTAGTGCTCTACACCTCTAGCATTAATTTTTGACTTTGTCCCTTGCGTACAGTGATTTCTCCAGATTCTATTTTGAGTTTATGAACTGTAGAAGAGGAGTTATTTACAGCCTGTGCGCTTTTACAGGAACATCATGTTGAAATTCGTAGATTGGTGAACTCTGTACACATCTTTACTTCTGAGAAACTCTGTAAGATACTTTTTTGTATCTAATCCTGTCAGCGAGATGTTGCCAATTAACCTAATTAGTTGTAAAATGTTTCTCCAGCTGTTCCTATTTCACACCACTTACTTTTCCAGCCTTTCGCCACCCCCGTCCCAACTTTTCTGAGATCTGTCACTACTATCAAATTCAATGAAAACTATTTTTTTTCTTAAATGGCAGTTTTTGTAAGTTTGAACATTTGATATGTTTTCAATATACTATTGGAGTGAAATAGGAGTTAATGAGATGTCCAAATAGTTTCATTTTCACAGCTCAACTTTTGTGAAATTTGGGTTGTATAGATTACCTGCCCTCTAGTGGATCGTCGCTGCAATGAGGGAAGGGGAGTGTCATTTTTACCTACTGCTGTGTCAGTAATTTAGCTTTTTTTTTTGAAGTACAAGAGAGTTAAAATTTAGCAAGACAAATATTGACTTGAAGTTAGAAAGATATACAGAGCAATACTTCAGGCCAGGGTACACAAATGTTGTGTATGCAGGTAGTGTAGTGTGGTGTAAAATCTGTGCATGCAGGCACTATCCTGCCTTACCTCTCTAAATACATCCAACACTGTACATTCAGACTGCAAAGCAAATTTATTGACTTTATATAAAAGAATTTAGGATAATGTTGGCAGCACATTTGGTCCTCAATGTGCTCCCTGCTGGTTGTTTGATGTGGCCACTCCTCGCTGTTATGCCTGACCTCAAATTGCTCTCCCACTTTTCACCACCGGAAGCCGTCTAATGTTTGGGTTGTGATGGCCAGATTGCTGAAGCTCGCAGCACATCAAAGAGGGATGAGAGCTAATGTGGGTTCATATGTTGTTGATGGGAGGGTGTGGAAGGGCATTGCGTCCTTCATATTGCACTAAACAAGAAGCTGTGAAAACGTTTTGACACACACCTTTCAGAAGCACGTACACACAGCAACAAATGCCTGAGTGCACCTTAAACAGCGGAAACACACCTGGCCTTCCCTCTCTCCCCACCTTCCTCCTTCAACAGATTAACACAACACCCCATTCACTTCCACACAAATAAGCTAAAATCATGAAATCCACACACCGTCACACAGGCCCAGGTGGTACTGACAGTAGCTTTTGATGTAGACCCCATTCCATATATTTGCATTCATTTATAATCATTTTATCCAGGGCCATGTGTACCTACTGGGAGTGAGCTTTTGAATAATAGTGAGTTTATTTCCTCGAGCTGACCAGTATCACAGTTTTGTCAGTGATCTAGATTTGGCTGTTCGCTGCAGCGAGTGGACAGCAGTGTGACTTTCTTTCACATCATGGAAATCAGTTGGTGAAATTTGATGGTGGAAAAAGACTGTCGCGGAGAGCTCTCATGTACATATTATGAAGTCATCACTAAAACAATGATTGGATATGATCTACCTTTTAATATAACAGATTTTAGAAATACCCATATTACAAAATCACAGTTAAATGTGTTTAAGTTACTTTCTTTAACAGTGATAAAGAATAATCCAAAATGCTGCAGCAAGAGTACTGACAGGGACTAGAAGGAGAGAGCATATTTCTCCTGTTTTGGCTTCCCTTCATTGGCTTCCTGTTAAGTCCAGAATTGAATTCAAAATCCTGCTCCTCACATACAAGGTCTTAAATAATCAGGCCCCATCTTATCTTAATGACCTTGTAGTACCATATCACCCTATTAGAGCACTTCGCTCTCGCTCTGCAGGCCTACTTGTTGTTCCTAGAGTATTTAAAAGTAGAATGGGAGGCAGAGCCTTCAGTTTTCAGGCCCCTCTTCTGTGGAACCAGCTTCCAGTTTGGATTCGGGAGACAGAAACTATCTCTACTTTTAAGATTAAGCTTAAAACTTTCCTTTTTGCTAAAGCATATCGGTAGGGCTGGACCAGGTGACCCTGAATCCTCCCTTAGTTATGCTGCAATAGACGTAGGCTGCCGGGGGATTCCCATGATGCATTGAGTATTTCCTTTTCAGTCACCTTTCTCACTCACTATGTATTAATAGACCTCTCTGCATTGAATCATATCTGTTATTAACCCCTGTCTCTCTTCCACAGCATGTCTTTTATCCTGTCTTCCTTCTCTCACCCCAACCGGTCGCAGCAGATGGCCGCCCCTCCCTGAGCCTGGTTCTGCCGGAGGTTTCTTCCTGTTAAAAGGGAGTTTTTCCTCCCCACTGTCGCCAAAGTGCTTGCTCATAGGGGGTCATATGATTGTTGGGTTTTTCTCTGTATCTATGAAGCGCCTTGAGGCGACTTTTGTTGTGATTTGGCGCTATATAAATAAAATTGAATTGAATTGAATTGAATAAATTACATTAGTCTTAGCTTGAACTTTTGATTTTGGTTGAACAAGCACATCAGTTAAAGCAGCAGCATTTTTGTGGGAGGCATTCCTAAAGAAAATACAAAATACACTTTTGGTTCAAGTGGTTATACTCCATGAGGAGACATTCTGTTATTTCAGCTCAGGTTTTGAACTATTCCTGCTGCAAGTGCAACACAAAAGAGTTGAATGGAATGTTGTTGCTCTAAGCATTTTGTTCTGCTTCGAAATGCTTGACAGTACTTCATAACAAAAAGCAACATTTTTAGATTAGTTTCTGTAAAGATTAGTTTCTGAATTATTATGTTTTAGTTGAGTAGGAGGCTTTGAGAAGCACAAGTGGAATTCCAATCTTTATATCAGAAAGGACCCCTAAAAGAAGATGGTTATTTCCATCTGTAGCAATTTATATTTGGTCTTAGGGTGCTCTTCTGGGACCTTGAGCTCTCGTATACATAGAACACATAGGGCAGAGGACACATCCTACCATGTGCATAGAAAGAAAGCAGTTGGCTGTTAAGAAAACAGTAGGCGTCACTGACTTCAAATTGATTAGTCAAACAGGTTGAAAAGAGCTGCTGGTGTGGAGGTGGGTTGCAAAGTGGCTCGCAGATGTGCAACAGCTGTAAGCAGGCTAAAGCAGATTTAACAGTTCACCCTATGTAAAAGTTAGCAAAAGCTGATATCAGATGCTTGACTTATTATGGTAGCAGCAGAAGTATTAGCATTGGCTGTGTCAACATGTCAGCACGGTCAACTAAGCAGGACAAAGCACCATCTGTGGAACAAATATGTCTCTTTAGTTGTTTGGGTCAATTAATTCTTCAGGTTGTTTGATCTTTCCTGTCAAAACTTTATCTCTGCAAGACAAATATACCAATTAATGTCACCAAGAGAAGTTAGCACAGGAGGTGAGTTTCTTTTTTTAAATTTGTTTCAAATGCAACGCCATTCATCACAAACAGGCAGTAATAATGAATGAATTAAAGGTTTCACTTGTACTTTTACTGACAGATTTTTTATTAATAAGCTTGCATGCGCTTTCTTGAAGTCTTGTAAAGCTTTTGAGATTATTATAGAATATTTCCTCTGTTGTTTATGCAAACTCTTCTGCAGCCACAACTCTAACAGTTGGGTTAAAATCACAACAGAGGCTACTTCTCTTAACATGAGCTCTCATACCCAGATGTAGTGCATGTGATATATATCAATGACAGCCTAAATATGTTCCTGTTACACTGGGAAGGCAGAGAAGGAAGACACTGGACTCGGGGAGGAATTGCGCTGGGTGTCTCTCCTGAAAAACGGAGGATCTGTGTCAGCTCCTCTGTGGCTCTGGCTGGCCTGTCAGACACTATTACAGAGGAGTCTGTCTCTAGCGACTCAGCTGGGGAGACTCCACAGGGACTGGCAGGCTAGGCCCTAATCAAGAGAAGACTGCGAAGCGGTTAAAGAGCAGAAGCACAAGCCACCTCCCAGTCTTCCTGTATCTCTCTCCATCTTCCTGTTGTCACAGTAACTCCCGTCTCTGTCTCCCTCTCACTTGTCCAAACAACTTGCCCTGCCTTGTTGCCGTCCTGTGCTACTCTGTCTTTGTCTTCTCCTTCATTGTAAAGACTTGACCAGTGTGCGTAAACATTGCAAGGCATCATGGGAAAACAGTTTGTCACTTACCCAGACAGTGCTTGACACTGCTCTATCCAGGAGGTCTGTGGAATACAACACATTGTCAGGCACAGAAAAGATTTGTCACTCTGACAGCACTCCACTGGGATTCATTGTTGTTTTTTTTGCTGTTTTTTTTCCCATTCACCTTATATGACATCCACTGTTCTAAGTGTTTGCGATCCGGCTTTGCTAAAGTTTATCTTCAGCAAAATAAAACTTTACTACACTTATGGGACACTGCCTTTGTCAGCAACTCGGCTTTTGGTTGCTGCTAACTTCCGTGGTCTCCATTCTCCCTAGGAATTTTGATATAACTGGATCTGAAATGAAGCTGAGCCCAAGGCTGTCAGTGACCATTACAGATGCACCAGCCCACACCACACTTTGTTCTTTGTGTGTGAGCCATCGTTAGTGTTTTGGTTGTCTCTTTTTCTTGCATGAATGAAGGTCAGCCCCTTGCATGGAGCTGATAATCTGATAAATGTTTTTTAGCACAGTGATGCAGCAGAATAGATGTTGTGAATTTTGACTTTGGGACAAACCCGTGCTAATGATTTGATATTAAAGAGTAAATCATATCAGAGAAGGCCTGATATGATTCTTTCTGCAAAAACATTATAGATGAATAATTAAAATGTATGCAAAATACATTATTTCTCAGATAAAATAAATGTTTGTGCTGATGTTTAAATAAAACCCAGACATATTTTTATCATAGATGAAGTTTCTCCTGCTATCCCCATATTGGACAATACGTAATCAATAGAACAGTGAACATGCTGAATTAACAATCTTGAACACTGATTGAGATTAAAGGGTTTATGGAAAGGTTTTGAGCAATTACTTTGTTTGATTTACAGCCAAATTGTGGATTAACCATTAGAATATGTGCAAAATGTACTTTCTGAAAAAAAGCATTTAGAAACACATGTTTTTGAAGTATTTTTTTAAAAGATGACACTAAAATAAACCACAGGTAGATTATTTATTTATTATTTGAATAGTATAATGATTTCACTTGGAATTCCTTCTGCTACCCTTGAACATTTTTCTGAAAATGAAATATGAAAAATTGCTATAATTCTTAAAAACAATTCTCAGTGCTTGAATGGATGGATAGAAGCTTTACATCAGGACCTAACGAGCCACAAATGTTGCCTCTTCCTTTCCCTATTTTCACTGTACAGTCTTGCAATGATTTTTTAAATGGTCACAACAGCACATGTATTTAATTTTGTTCATGAACGCACAATGTCAGGTATTTGGTTCACTCCAGTAGCTTTTAGAGTCACCTTTAGCAGAAATAACCTAAAGTAATCATTTTCTGTAAGACTTTTTCATTCTCTCACACCAGTGTGGAGGAATTTAGGTCAGCTCTGCTTTATCACGTTCTCTCAAGGTCCACCCCAGCATTTTAGTCCGGTTGAAGTCTAGACTTTGATTAAACCATTGAACCAACTTTTTCAGCTACTCTGTTGCAGATCTGGGATCATTGTTTTGTTGCATTACTCAATTCTGGCCCAGCTTAAGCTGCCTGATATTTGACTAGAATGTTTTAGTATAGAGAGGAGCTTATGAAGAACTCAATAACTGCAAGGCGCCAAGGTCATGAAGTTTAACGTTTAGCATCCAAACTGAGGTCTGTAGAGTCTTTGCAAGTTCTCTGAGCACTGCACGGTCTGGCCTTAGGGAGAATCATCAAGAATCAGTCAAGCCCATGGGAAATTAGAAAATTCAATCCGTCCATTGAAAGTTCATTGCGAAAGTTGGTTTCAGAAACATTGCAACTTCAATAATTCATTTATTATATTATAATTATTATCATATAATACACCATGAGGGGGCAATCGCATTACAGGCAGACAGTGCCACCCTATGCCCTCTTCAGCCACACCCCTGTTAATGCCACAAGAAAAGGGCAATTCTAGTCCACATTTTGTGACTATTGGCCCGCCTTTAGAGATACAGTGGTACAACTGAAGCTGAAACTGAAAAGAAAAGGATAATTCTGTGTTTGGCACTAATGTGACAGGAAAAGAGACATGAGTCTCAGGAAGCAAAAGAAAAATCGAACATGGTATTTATGCATTATTATATACAGTCATTCCCCCTCTCTGAGCTCCCTTACTACCTCATTTCACTACAAGGTCAAATCACAAATGCTGCAGACATCAATCAACCGACGTCAAGGCAGGCTGGTGGAAAGAGGGCGCGTCGCATGCGTGGCGGAATCTCGGACGAGAGCGTCTGTCTCTTGTCATAAGCCACAGGTGCTCTCTGCCATCACCACCACAGGCGCTGAGCCATCTCAGTGAGACTTGATACAGCTTTGATAAGCATAAGTAAAGATTGCACCTGGGGGTGGAAGCAAATGTGGCGTTCAGTAGGGGCCGAGCAGGCAGAGGGTTTCATTAGAAGTAGAACGTGCTGGGCGGTGGCGTTTCCATCCTCTGAGGCTAGCCCTAGTTTCGTGGAGATGTTTATTATTGATAGAGGTGGATGATAGCCTTGGGATGAATTGCATAATCTAGAGCTGCCTCTAATGGATACAGGAAATGGATCAGGCTATCAGTCAGGTCCCTGTGGATGAAGGATGTGTCTGTGTTTGTATGTGTCTCTCTGTGTGCATGCACATGTGTGTATGTGTGTATTCACAGTAAGTCTGTGCAATCATGTAGAACTGTGAACTGCAGGCGTGTGACAAATTAAAGGGGAACAAAACTGAACCTTTGAGCCCAACAGTTAGAGGATTGTGTGGCGGCGGGCGGAAGGGGGGTGTTCGCCGGCATGCTTTGGTTCCACCTGTCCTACTAGACTGAAGGGTCATTGCAAATGAATATGAAGTTATTCTGTGTGATGATTTTTATCTTTTGTTAAAACATATTTATCCTGAGTGGAGTGGTCTTTTTTAGATTGACCTCTCCTTTAGCACACGAGCAGTCACTGAATGGTTTAATGAGTATAAAAATGATATATTATTTAGTTTTTTCCTTAAATTTAAGATATATAGGTCAGACTAAAGCTGGGTGCTTAAAAATAAGTAAATATTAATAATCCCTGTGTAGAAACAGGGAACTTTTTCACATCAGACATGTTGGCTTTAGGAAAAACAATAAAGGAAAAACAAAGATAATGATCATCAGAAAACTCTGGTCAACTGCCCATAAAGTTTAAAAAATGTCATGCACCAGGCCTGGCAGATGAAAATAAGCATTAATAAAACATTAATAATGATAAAAACCTTTGAATTAGTGGTGCAAATTCGAATATTGCATGTCACATGTCTTTGCTAAGATCGTTTTTGAGATACGCTTTTAGGTACTGTTATTGTAACCATTTCTGTCTACCTAGTTATAGTAGTTATGCTAGTTATAAACAGTTTATTACCATTAATCTCTGGTAACCGTAAGTGGTAATTAGTGTGCTTTTTAAACACACCAAGCAATGAAACTTAACCCATTTTCTGTTCAGAGAACCAAAGGTGTCCATGTCAGATAAACAACTTTTCAACTTGACAACTATCTGGTAAACGTCCTGTTCCAGTGAGCCAACACACACAATATCAGGACTTTCCCCAGTGGAAATTAAAAATCATTATTGTTTTTTAGCTGCTACAAAATATCAAAATGCCACGGTTCATGAAAGGCATCTGTAGTCATCTTCATCACACCTACATCTTCAGACAAAATAAGAATTAGCTGTTTAGAATTACATTTTTAGAAAGAAAGAAAAAACACATTGTAAGGTTGGAATCTAAATGCACTTAATACGCGACAGATGGAACTTTAATTTAACTTTATTTTGCAAAATAGACCCAACAGTTTTTTTGAGTCAGTTGTTAAGCTGTGCTGTTGTTTGAGTCATGAAGTTTGGGTTTTGTGTCAAAACCAGGAAAGGTTGTCCACAGTTAAATGACAGAAGAGCTGCTGCTATGGTGAGGCCGTCAGTGCAGGAAGGAAGAAAAGGTTCTTATTTTCTAATTAAAAGAAAAGCTGATTATTATAATGCTTCAAACTAAATTTTATAGACGGGACTGTCATGCATGCTTTCTTTGTCCAAGTGATTGCAATGAGCTTATTTTGGAAATGGAAATGAAAACCTCAGCGTTGCACATGTTAACCAAAGGACCGGGGATAACATAAACACTTAAAAAGGTGAAATTCTTCCGGCCTATCAGGTGCAACAACGTGAGCAGGTGAGTCAGAAAGTTGTCAACTGAGTCACCCACACAGTTGTCAGAATAGATTAAATCAGGTACAACAAGCAAAAAAACACCTGTGTGGGTTGACTGTGGATGTATCAGATCTTTAGAGAAGGCACTCCAAATAACTGCTAATAACGATTAAATAAGGAAGCAAAAGCTCCGTTAGAAACAGAAATAACAGAGAGAGTGACCAGCTTAGTGCTCAAGCATGCATATCAAATGGTTCACTGACATCTATAAGAAGTATGTGTTAAATGTCAGAACACTAATTATGTCAGTCAGGGCAGTCTTTGTGTTGTAATTAAATTTGTCCTCCCAGGAAGCATATTATTACGACACATTATTTTTCAGAAGGTTTAAATAAAATCTCATGTTTGTTCTGTTGTTGAAATTCTGAAAGTCTTGAAGGAAATCAGTTTGAAACTACAACCTCAGTTCCAAAAAAAGATAAAGCACTATGAATAAAAACAGAATGCAATGATTTGCAAATCTCATAAACCCATATTTTATTCACAAGAGATTCCATCAAAGATTAAACTGTTTCATTTTAAGAAAGAAATAAGGTCATTTTGAATTTGTTGGTAGCAACATAGCTCAAAAAAGTTTTTTACTATTGTGTAGCATCCTCTCTACTTTCAACAACAGTCCAGAAACATCTGAGGAGATGAGCTGCTGGACTTGTGGGAGAGGAAAGTTTTTCCATTCTTGTCTTATAGAGGATTCTAGCTGCTGAACAGTCCTGGGTTTTTGTCATATTTTTAGTTTTCAGATGTTTTCAGTTGGTGAAAGGTCTGGACTGCCAAGCCAGTTCAGCACCCAGCATCTTCTCCGGTATTGTCTTATTCCTCTTTAAACCACAGGACATGTTGTCGGTGTTTTCCAGAAATAATTTTGAATTTTGATTTGTCTGAAATGTTATCCTCCTGGCCTTTCCAAATCAAAAAACACATATGGTTTCTTCTTTGCATGATAGAGCTTTAACGTGTGAACTATGTGGAAGTGACCATTAGTATCCAGTATTAATTTTTCAAACTTGTCACTTGCACAAAGAGACTTCTCTATAGATTATTTAAATCTTTCAATGACACATAGGACTGTAGATGATGAGATATTCTGTGCTTGGAAATTCAAGTTGATGGGCACAGTGTTTTGTAGATTGGTGAACCTCCGCCTCTTTAAGGTGCTCTTTTTATACCCAATGATGTTGCCAGTGAACTTTATGTTCTTCCACCTGTTTCCTTTTAGCCTCACTCACTTTTCCACCCATTCGTAGCCCCAACCCAACTTTTTTGAGACGTGTTGTTGCCATTAAATTCAAAATAAACAAATATTTTCTTAAATGGTACATTCCAATTACCGTTTTTTTAAGGAAAATGTGTCAATTTGATGTTGTTTCTATGTTGTAGGGTTAATAGGATTTTTAAATTATCGGACTACAATATTATCATATATGAACACATAGATATTCATGATAAACTAAAATATTAATTCTGACCAGTCAAAACTCGGTGTTTAGCAAAGCTAGAAACACTACTCGTGTTTAGTGTCAACTTTTATTTAGATTTTATCACCCATGTAGCCTGTCTTAAGTTAACCGCACACATCTGGGAATATTTATCGGAAAACAAACCAAAGTAGCAATTTTGTGGTGAGACATAACTGGCATCAGAGTGGTTTGTGAAAAACTTCTAAAAAAAGTACCAGAGCAGCCAAAAGGAAATGGAAGCATTAAAGCATCTATAAAAAATCAATAGTTACCTGCAGCAGTGCTGTTCACTCAGCATGTGGAGCTATTTTGTGCAGGGCTGTTGCACAGACTGGGACTGTCTGTACATTTTTTTACCCTACAGAAGTGAAGCCAGCAATTAGCCACACTTTAGAGCAATGTCACATTTACCACTGAAAAGAAAATGCAGGAGAGAACATAATATCCACCCGTTTCCTTCATTACATTTACACTGCGGGTGCTTCTCATCATCCTAACATATATCATCACTTCCTTGCATCCTCTCTTCAGTGTGCATCTGATGCAGGATACATCGGTTTTTCCTCACTTTCACTTCTCTCTGTTAGTAAATGGTAAATGGACTAGTATTTACGTAGCACATTTCTAGTCTTGCTGACCACTCAGTGCACTTTTACACTACAAGCCGCATTCACACTGCACTTAGAAGCTTTTATCTCTCACATACACTCACATGCCGACGAATGCAATTTGAGGTTCAGTATCTTGCCCAAGGACACTTTGACATCCAACCAGGAGATGACCTGTTCTACCTCCTGACCCACTGCCACAGATGTTTCTTGTCTTCACAAGGTGCATTTAAGGGATTGGAACATTGTCAGTGATTCTCATTCTCAGTGGATCGGGAATAATTTCCTGGTCATGCAAGGAGAAAGGATCCAAGGAAGCATAATTTAGCAAACTGAGAAGCAAGCTGTTTCTTTAAATGAATACATATAACTTCAATGACCAGACCAGGCGATTCTAGTCTAGTCTATTAAAGTCCTTTCACATACTCAGTCTGACTTTGTCATCATCCTTGTATAATTGGTTTTGTTGTCCTATTTTGTGTTATTGATTTCACCATTTCCTCCTGTTTTTAATGTTTGTAGTTACTTCCTGTTTCTATAAAACAGTAAGGAAGTATAAAACAGTTTGATGTGTATAATAGAGGCTTATGGTGACACAGATCACCACTTGTGTATCCAGTTAACTCAAAGATAATATACAATGTTCAAAATGTGTGTTTTTGTTACATCTGAAACAGCACTCGTATTTTTGGTTCGGAGAATGCGTGTGGGAAAATGTAACCAAATTTCTGACAGGCAAATTCTTTTCACTGAGGAGGTCTTAATTCCAATGAACTCCAGCTTTTCTTTCAAAGACTCTCTTTCAACTCTTTCAACTCTGCTCTAATCTCATACTCTCTATCCTCAAGACTCATCCCTTACCAACTACCACACACAAAACCATTCAAGGCAAATACACAAATCTTTGCATTTCTAATGTACACTGCTTGTCTGTCTTTTGCAACTTCTCTAATGCAGCTAAGCATCTACTACTACTCTTTTTTTCTGTTTGTATATACTGCACATGTGTCTGTATGCTTGTTCTATCTCTACTTCCTCCTAAAAATACAGAGAGAGCCATCCTCAAAACATGTATTAGGCTTAATACAAGCCTCTTACTTCCGTGCAGTTATCACTCCAGGTGACCTTTGCCACCTTTTAAAAATGATGGAACAAATGGATATGCTTTAGGCATTAATGTAGCATTTTTGTACACAACTCATTTTTCTTTTGATGTCTCTACATCATCTGTTGTAATGTGTTACTGTCCAGATAGCCCAGCTGGTACACTTTAGCCTTGAGGGGTAGATATTTACTGTACTATCTTCAAAACCTTCAGTCTGCCTAAAGCGCTTTTGTAGCGTGAGGTTAGCAACTGAATCTATTTTTACTGTTTATAAACTTTTTGTTGCTCATATTTCCACATCATGGGTAATCAGTACTTAGTTTGGTGTCCCAATCTTTACTATGACTAAGAAAAGTTGCACATCACCCACCATACATCATTTGGTGTACATTTATGAATCAAAAGAAAATCCAGAGCAAGTTAAAAGAAAAGAAAACTATCTGAAACTTACTTAAATATGTCCAATGTGTCCTTATTAATTGACAGCATCATATGAAAACAAAATACTTGACAGTCAGCTTGGCATGTAGGCTCACAGAAATTGTACAAGCAAAACAGAGATCTCATTATTAAAGCAAAAATAAATATTTTCCCCATCGATGTGATGCAAAATAAACAGTTCTTACAGTACAGTTTGCCTCTGGTTAAAAAAGTTCCATTTTTATGAGCAGTAATGTTAAAAATACAAAAAGACAGACCGAACCAATCATACAGTCACATAACCTCCTCTGTGAAAAAATCAGTGTTCTGATCTGATCACATGTTATTTAGGGCTCGGTTAGGATTGGGCAACAAAAAAGTGTTAGACACATTCATCTTCAGGGTTAAAGTGATAAATACTTTGTTGAACATTTGTGGTCATTTTAGAAGAAAATAACACGACTGGACCAGAGTTGTCATGACCTTCCCCATAACTCAGTTCAGCTTCATCTTCTCCGATTTGTAAGTCACAGTTTATGTTATTTATGTTCTATGATTGCTGTGTTTTTTGAAACCGAATTCCTCGCTCATGGGCAGATGGGTGGTCCAGGAGGCGAGACTTAGTATGTGAACTGGTTTTAGACCTCTGAATGACTGCCACATCCCAGATTTACACACTTTCATTTTAGGGTAAACACAATAGCCGTCGAGTCTTATCATGCAAGTTTGAGAGGCTGTGAAGGAAACTAGAAAATGTGAGTGTGGATCTGAAAATCGAACAGCCTTCTTAACACAGGCTTTTACAATCTCCGAGACTCTGGTAGAGTTCACAACATGTCTTTGTCTACTTCTTTTGGTGTACTTCAGCGATGCACAAACAGTGTCAGATTTGCTCTCAGATCCATATGTCTATGTGTCGCTCGTCAGACAGCTTCAGATACACTCAGACATTTCAAAAGAAGTGTCTGAAGGCCATGTAATAAATTGTTGTGCAGCACCTCGACTCCCAGCTAGGATCAGTGGACTCCATCCCCTTGAAACAGTTTTCTGCTCCCCAGGAAAATGTCAAAGTTGTCATTGAAATTCATTCTATATGCCACAGATGCTGATGAAGGGAGGGAAGTGTAGCAAAGCATTTCATACCCCTGTTTTATGTTGGGGTAATGCCTGAGATGCCTGCACAGAAAGGTTCCCAAGAGTGTCCTTCCAACAAATGAAATCCCTTCTCAGCAGTTCTGAACCACTGACTCTGTATTTAGGAGGATAGTGAGTGGGCCCACATGCACTGTTGTTCTCTTGAGATGTGAGCATGTGAGTAAAAGTTAAGTTTGCCTTGGTATAGTGCTCACAGTATCGTGTAGGCTGTGGCTTTCCTCTCTGTGCGTTTGTAATTGTTTTCCACTGTTAAATTGTCCATAAAAACTTCAAATCAACTTAAATTTAAATCACATGGAATTTCTCATCATTTAAAGCCAGTCAAACCTACAGAACCGTGCAAAAGTCTCGAGTCATTTCTTAGTATTGTTAATATTTTTCTTCCAAGGAGCCAGACTTTATTGTGGGTTTTTGAAAGTGGTTATGAGCAATAATTTTCCAACCTTTCTCAAGTTCTTTCAAAATGTTTCTTTGGCCATTGGTTGCTTTTTCACTTATTTTCAGTTCAGTTGAAGGTTCGTGGTTTGATCCTTTAGTCTTTTCGTTTTGGTATCCACAGTCAAGAGATACCAAACCCCAAACTTCCCCCGAAGCATCCGTGTGAGTGTTTGAATGTTCGGTTAAAACCAATTGTCTTTGAATGGGCGAATGAGGCTTGTAGTAAGAAAGTGCTTCAAGTGCTGGAATAGTCTAGAAAAGAAGACTAAGTACCAGTTCATTTATTACCTACAGTGGCAGTCAGTGGACTCAGGTGGGCTCCTTTGGGCCTTTCCATGCTGATGGTAACCCTAAACTTGACATATTCCCACTGCTCTAGTTTACACTTTCTCAGCCTTTCTCAGGCCCCTGCTGACCTGGGGCCCCAACCTGTCTTACCTTGCCTGCCTCTGCAAATAATCTAGACTAATAAATAGCATAAATTGCGAATAGCAAAATGATGTGATCTTGATTTGGGGCTTAACTGGCTCTTTAAATTGCATTTGTGTAGTGGTTTTGGATGAGAACGGCTAAATTAACCTGCAGTGCCCACCAGCTTTGAGTGTGACTTTGTGTTATGTAACAGAGCAGTGAAGAGGTGTTGTTAACAGGTGATTGCTTTTAGTTTTAGTATTAGCTGGCACTTCTCTTTTTTTATGTGCTTTTAGGAGAGTCATAAAATGCAATTTTTGTTGAGAGTGTCTTGGAATGCTTTACGTGGGGATTTTAATTCAGCAAGGACTTTACATGGATTTACAAGCTGTTTCAGCATGTGAGTGAATGGTCCTAGTTAGGCATTAGTCATTTATGTGATACAGTGAGAGTGGGCGCATCTGTCTAAATGTAAGCTAGCAGTAAGTCCATTCGAGCTAAGGCTTTCTCAGGGAATACTGTTTGCCAGGTTTAGTGCATACACAGCAATCTCTCGCTGTGCTAGCCTGGCAGCAAATTTGCCCAACACAGCCAGTCATATCATTAGCTTATGAAATGGTCTCTGTTGATAGCAGTACAGCTGCTTTCTAAATCTCTTGCAAAGTCATAAGGGCTATGCAAATATTATCATGACAGGAGCATCTGTTTAGTGACACACTGTCATGCTTGATCAGGCCACAAAATAGAATGGATTATTTTGAAAGTGTCCCTAAATGTGTCATTATGAGTTATCCATTTCAATATTTTATATTCAAATAGTTGTGTCGTACAAAAACACACAATGAACACAAAACACAAGGAGCTTATCTTTTTAAAATATTTTTTAAACTAACCTTTCAGTATGTTCAAATTTGTATTTGTAGTTGTGATATTTTAACTTTTCACTTCCAACATCAAGAAAACCTGATTAGTAAAAATTTTAGACAAACACTTCTTCACATCTTTTAAGGCCTAAAGCCTACTGCTTAGGAGCTTACTGGTAGAATGCCTGCTGGTAGCTCATAATAGGCCTTTGATGAAGAGTAAATAAGCAGACAAATAGCAGCTCATGAGTATATCAATGGTGATTACCAACAGGGAGCCTCTGCTGGTTGACATGGTAGCTTATTCCATTGGGTCAACATATTGACTGCTAGGTATCAATGATGTTTTGTCTTTAATTACTGTCCTTTCTGTCTCTGATGTTTAATTTCCACTGGAGAAACTGCACTCAAGTTTGAAATCTAAGTTTAGATGCTGATGTCATGGAATTCAAGGTGGATGTAAGGTCTTAGTTTGTTTCCATCTGCATGTTGAACTCCACCCAAACCTCTAACACGAGGCTGTGGTTTAGCCATGAGTCTTTATGTACAGTTGCAAAATGCCAGCTCTGTGCAAGCTTTGCCAATTTTGAGGTAGCAAACTTGCAGTTATATATCTGCAAAGAAAATGGATAAACAAAAATTTAATTGAGAAATCTATCAAAACAACAGCCAGGATAGAGACAGCTTTGATAAATCCAATATCTTTGGTTTTCCTGGTGATTAAATGACTAAATATAAAGTTCTAGATGCTTAAAGGATATAATGATGTTAATGATGATAATATTAATGATAATAAGAAGAATAATGATAGTGATATTAAGGGAAAAGGATGTTATTTAATTGTTGTAGATGCCCTATTGCACTGTATCTCCTACACTGTTATTGTTCCAGTCAGTACTGTTTTCATTAAAACTCCTTGAGTTAAAGGACTTTTTTTTTTTTCAAGTTTCCTTCAGCTCAAGCGCTTAAGGCCAGCATGATCTAGATGAACGAGAGCCTACACAGATATATTTTCATTCACTTAACAAAGACTCAGTGTCACCAGTGACTGTAAGGTGCTGTATTCAGAGACCAGCACATCTGTCTTTCAGCATGCCCTTTAAATTTCCAAGGAAACACACAAACTAGATTTTTTTTTCATTGAAATCATCCATTGTATGGTTGTCATGAAATGGAAAGTATTCAAAGAGACCAAAGTCATTTTACAAAAAAAGGGTTTGCTAGTTCTTACTCCCTCTCGGAGTCAGCCTCAAGTAGCCAGTCCATGAACTGCAGTTTTTGCACTGAAGTCCTCTGGCAACCTAAGAGGAATACATGCCCCATAAGGAGTCTCACTGACAACACCCATGTTGCAATCTTTTTTTTCTGCAAATTTGTCAAAATTTAAACAACTGAAGCCTACAAAACATGAATTAGGCATTCTGAGAGCTATAACTTGATTAATAGCATTGCTCAAAGGTAGGGATGGGAAACGAGAACCGCTTCTTGTAAAGAACCAGTTCCTAGTATTTCAGGATTGTTAGTCTGCTTGCCGATTGATTCTACCTATCTGTTCCACTTGTGCTAGCGCAACAATCAGCCGATTTGCATGCTCATTAGGATAGGCATTTGTGTTGGCGTGCAGGACTCTAATATATTTTTTATATTTTTAAATAGTAATTACGAGACCATGTGTTTCAGGTCATAATGTAACATACTGCATTACTTTTAAGAAAAGTATTCAGTGTAATATGTGAAATATGTACTTGTTTTTTAGTAACAACCCCAACACTGATCACAACAAAGAGAGGAAATACCTCCAACATATACAAACATTTGACCACACAGCGTGCAATTTGTACGAATCTTTAATACGCGGCTTAGAGATGATGGTGATTCTCAAAGCAAAACGAATGAGAACTGATAAGGAATCTAAGTGATAAGTGATACTGATAATGGAACCCAAATCGCTAAATTGTTACCAATTCCCATCCCTACACAAAAGGAATTAAGTTGTCGATGGTAGGTCCTTAAATCCGACCGGCTTTCATTGGCATCCTGCTACAAGAATCAGAAAGTGAAAACTTGTTAGATAGATGACTTGGTGGTCTCATTCAAATCCATTCAGTTTTATTTCAGCAAATGGAATTCTCAACGGTTGCCTCGAGGCACAAGAGTGTCAGACATACATACCACTGACCCTGGAGCAGAACATTTGTACAAATTAACTCGGAGCGATTCATGTTGGGAAATCAACATGAAAAACTAAAAGAAATGTGAAAACATCAACAAAGACACAGAGTAAATGAGCTGCCCTCCTCCCACATGAGGATACCAGTCATGCTGGTATACTTATGGCTGCTGCAGAAGATGTTTGAATGCATTTAAGGAGCAATTTTGGTTCAGTGTGTTGCCTAAGGACATACTGGCATGTGCAAAAAAGGAGCTGGGGATTGAACCTTCCACTTAGAGTGGAAGGCCCACCTGCACCTCACCATCCAATCAGATAAACGTTACCATAATGGATTGAATGTTTGCATCTATGTAGGAGGGATGGTGGTGTTTGATATTCCTGTCTTTGCTAAGAATGTTTATTTCCAAAACTATCCTTATCTTCAGGCTATTTGGAGACACAGGGGAGCTATAAAATGCTATTATTTAGTATTTAAATATTTAAGTTGTGTATTTGGCATTTGTTACACCAAATAAATTAGTGTTTTTTCATACTGGTGGGAAGCCTTCCTGCTGCTGGGAGTAGTCAAATGAAGATGATTTAGACTAACTGAGTTTGCTGGTGCAATCGTGACGACTAAAATAAGTTACTTTCTTTTGATTAAATAAAATCTGATTCATTTTTTTAATGAAGTAGTCCCACAATATTTTTGCTGATTGTGTTTAGATTAGGTGATGAACTTCTACATGTGTTCTACAGATACTGACACACTTCTTTATTCAGTTCTGGAAACTTTTATTCACAATTCTTCAGCCCTTATGCCGTAACAGGTGACATTTTTTAACCTATACTTGTGTTGGTGTGTCTGCATTGCTGATCATGTTGGACTTGGAGCTTATGAAAATCGTGAAAAAGCAAATTTTCCTGATATGCAGAGTAAGAAATGATGGAGTCTGCACATGGACTATCAGAGCTATGAGAAAAAAAAAAGAAAAAAATGGCCTATGTCCACACCGGCAGAATACTGAGGATTGTGTTAGCAAGCAAGATAGAATTGCAGACTATTCCATTATCCTTGTGATAATCTATATACTGTGTTTACATGCTACCAAGCAGATCTATTAAAGCTATTGCAGTGTGTGTCCCTGCAATGTGTAGTTACATCTCTGGAAAGGTGCACATCAAGCTTACCAAGTGTGCTTGCTGTGCATAGATTTTGCAGAATAACTCTGGTTTATAAGTTTAACACATAAGAAGAGGGGAAAAAAACAAGCAAAACACTGTGAAACTTTAAGGGCTTAAATGTCTGGTTTTTTTTGCTGAAATTTTATCATATTGCATTTCAGTGTGGGCTTTTTCCTCTCTTGCGCTACGATTCCCCGTGACTGTAATACTTTAGTACATTTCTGGTTATGTGTTTCATAATATCATCAGAGAGAAATGTCAGTCTATTAAGTTTGTTTTAATGTTTACACACAGTACTAAGGAGTTTCACTGTGAAACACATTTAAAGCCAATAAAGAAAAGTGAGAGTTTGGCTTGTTAGAGGTTTGTCTGCTTGCTTAAATTTTCATATACATACATACATATATATACATACATATATATATATATGAGAACATAATAGCCCTGTGATGGACCGGTGTTCTGCTCGTGGTGTACCCTACCTTTCACCTTATCACAGCTAGGATAAGCTCCAGCCTAGCAAGAGAAAAGTGCATTTCCAACATGTAAATGAGTGCATTAGTGGGAAAAATCTTTCATTTTGCCTCAACTTGGACTTCCACTAATCATCAGAATGTAACTCCCCTGCTATTGTGTGACCGACAAATGCGTTAGTACGTTAGATTTGCAATGTGGGACTAATTTTTGCTCGTAATGAAGATCATTTTTCAGAATGCGGAGATAGCAGGGTTCAGGCGAAGGGGGGGCTCTGCTGGACGGATGGATGTGTCATTTGTTTTCTCACTTATTGATGCTGATATCCTGTCATGTTTGTTCTTGTTGCGTTTTGCAGAGCTCTACCCCTCAAATTGGCACGCTCCTTCCCTCTGCTACATAGTCACGCACTGATGCGTGCACCCGCCTTCACTTTGTATCTCTCCTCTCCTTTGTCTCCCACTCGCGTGGTTTGCTCTCGTGTGGTTTCACTTGTGTGTATCCCTCGCCACTCCCGCACACTGTCCTCCTCGTTCTTTAATTGCAGTCATTGCTATCGCCCTATCATCCACATCTCTTGCACTATTTGTCCTTCCTTTCTTCCTCCATTCTCTTCTCCACATTCACTTCCTGCTTTTTAACTCCGTATTGTGCCTGCTCCTCTCACCCCCTCCTCCTCCCACCACCACCTGTCTTTTTTTCCACCCCTGTCAGCCAGCAGTTATGTCGGATGTATGGTGAAGTGAACACTGGGAGCTGTTATCGAGGCACAGGATGAATGATGATGGTTCTGCTTGTTTTGCTAGGTTGTGTGTTGTGACCTGGTAAGGAGCAGATGCTTTTTTTTTTTTTTAGTACAAAGTGCTCCGATGGTGGATGCATTGGTTGCTTTGCCTGTGTATGTGTGTCTGTGCAGGATCCCAGGCAGGTAGGGAGACAACAGGTCCTGGCTGCAGTCCCAAAGCTTAGCATTTCAAACTCAAATGAGGAGGGCTGAGGCTAGGCAGAACCACAGCAACCCCTGCAGGAGGTTTGTGGAAATTAGATTTACTGTGACAAAATGCAGAACGGGTGCAAACGATATGAAGTGGAAGATTAGAGACTGGTCTACATGTATGCATACATGCTGGATCACATGCTGCAAATGTAACTCTGAAGAGCTATACGTATCATCAAATGCATTTAAGTTCACCCGTGTGGTTGTCTTCCACTTTTCCTGTCAATAAACCGTTCCCATCCCATATTCTCTCACACACGTAAACAGAACCATTAGCACCCCTTCTGCCGTGGTATTTTCTGTCAAGACGCCACACAACTGTCCGGGTTTTGTCAAAGTGGAGCCGCGGGGCAGCGTCTGCGACTTCTGCAAAACTTGAGCCAGCGGGCACATAAGGCTGCACCATATGGCTCTGGCCACTGGCCCCCACTTCTCTGTCTGCAGAGAATTGCAGAGGATCAAATTTTCTCACCTTCTGTCTCGTTCACCCAATCTCATTAACATAATCGCATCGTTTTTCCTCCTCCACAATCTTCCCTTCGATGGTGCTGTTTTTCAAGCGCACATCGCAGACTTTTCTGACACCTTTGTCTTGTTTTTTTTGTTGTTTTTTGTTTTTTTCATTTCCATTCCGCTGACAGTAATCTTGTCTGGCATAGAGTTAAGTGCAACAGCTGACAGCTTATATTTGCAGACTGCTAACGTCACACGCTGCTTGTTATCAACACATTAAAGGATCAAAGCTGCAGGGCTCTGACAAGGGCTACAACAAGGATGCCTTTGTCTCCGATGCGGTCATGCGCTGCTTAAAGAAGCGCCGTGTGGAGAAATACGAGTCAGGAAAAAGTTTGAAACCAGTAACCTTAGCTCACTCCCTGCCTCGCTGTCACTTCAAGAGAAGTCCCAGAAGAATAAAAAGAAGTTGGCAGATGAGCGTCAACATTTCTTTTTTCCAACAAGAATAGCTGAGGAAAAGTTGAAAGATTCAGCCAAGATGAAGAAGTCGAACGTTTCACATCTTTTCCCGAATGTCTTACTTTATGTTTGGCAATCTATTTCTGCTCCCTGGCTGTCTTACATATGGTCCGCCTCACCTAAAACACAAGAGATCCGATCCAACATGCTGTAAGGGACCAATAACACACTCCTCTAAGCCAACACTTGAGTATTTTTTTGGGTGAGACTTTTAATTTGCACACAGCTGCAGCCTCCGTCTTGCATCTCCTCTTAGAGAGATTGAGGTTTTAAATCCTCAACCCCTCCTCTCATCACTTCTCTCCTTTCCACGGGGGTGAGAGCCAAATACTGAAGAAGATCAAGAGATGGGTTGAGGGAGTTTTCACGGGAAAGAAGGCACTCTTAAAAGACGCCCGCAGGGTTCTGCCGGGCAGCTTTCCCTTCGGTTGCATCACGCTTGGCATGAAGTGAGAGTCCCCAGGTTAAGGACAACCCAAGCCAGATGGGAGAGAGTGTGAGAGTGGTGCTGGTGGTGGTGGGGGGGTTAGGCAGAGGGGAGTGATAGTGGATGGCAAAAGCAGCGCAGGCCCTGCAGTAAGCTATTCCAAGCGCCTTTGTGGGCTTGCCATTTTTTTCATTCTCTCTCAGTCGCCTTTGAGGGGATTTTTTTATCCTTCTCCTTCTCTCAGTCTGTGTCCCCATTTCTTCTCCTCTTTCTTTTTTATTTCATGATGTTCCCTTTTTTCCGTGTATGCCTCGGTTTCTTCAGGCGCTGTGGTTCTTTTTTATCGTGCCAAGTTTGTTGAGCCAGGGCCCTGTCTTTGCCTCTCCCTTTCTGGCCGTCTGCATCTCATTTCTGTATTTTTACTTTTCTTTCATTACCCCTCAGTCTCCTCCTGTCTCAGCCTCATCCATTTCCACTGACTCTTTCTCCCCGTTAGCCCAATTTCACCCATCGTTTTTGCCTATCGTCTTTTCTACAGCCTCTTTCCTTCCTCCATTCCAATCCCTTTGATCAGAAGCCAGTGTGCAGCTTCACTTTCCCTACTATACTCCCCCTTTTTACTGTCTTTTGTGTGCTTTCTGCCATCTTCTTTCCCCCAGCTTGTTAAAAAGTGTTCACACTTGATCATTATCATCCTTCTGGTTTCCTGAATGGATGGTTATTTTTGCTCTTTTCCTTGTGGGTATCAGATGGGCATGTGTGTATCAATTGTCCTTCACACTTAGTTAGCTTAATCTGAAATGCAGTTTATGCCCTCGTGCTGTTTTTCTGGTCCTTTCAGGCCTTTCACAATTAAGCCCCCTAAACAACAGACTCGCTGAATCCTTTCTGCTTTGTCCCCAAACAGCTAAACTCATACATGTGGTAAAGCGTGGGGCAGCCAAGTTTCTCTCCTGGGTGCTCTCTGTGCTCATCTTTAGCATGTTTTAAGCACAGAGGCCACTAATGTTGGTAGTCTAAAGTCTAAAAGCTTTTGAACAAGGTCACTTTTTCTGGTTCATACTGTTTACTCGATTATGGTATTTCAAAATCAATTCACTTTGGCAGCCATTTTCAACCAACTCACATGCCTGATTAAGTGTGAACATCATCTTAGCATGTAGCTACTAGAATGCAGGTTTGATTGGTTAATATTTGCCCGGGTGGGTCAGATGAAGCTGAAGGGCGTCGAAAATGCTAAGTTAAGTTAAAGCTCCAAACACTGCAAGGTAGAGAGAATCAGCTAAATCAGATCTCACACTCTACTTTACTCTACTCTTGTGCCAGTTTCTTAGTACAAAGTCTGCATAAAGCCCATGGAGGCAATTGTCTGGAGAATTCCCAGCGAGCATAATCACCACCCCTTACCTAAGCTAATGGGAGTTTCTCTCTAGTTGAGTACACAGGCAACATGAAGAGTGTCCTGTTGTGCGCTAAATATAATAAAGCACAAGTTCTGACAATGTTCAGACCTCGTTCTACTGATGCTGTACTAAGCAATAAAGAGGAAAATTAATCCAGTCGCATTTCCAGAAATGGCCACTTGAGGCTGGCTTCAAAAGATGAGATGCTTGTGTTAACTCACAAGCATCTCAACTTTACAGGAGAACTAAACATCATGTAACCTCATACAAAAATAATTTCATTGATCATGACAACTGCCCTACAATGGGATGTGATTTAAAAAACACTATAAGGTTCAGAGTTATAGTTTTCTAAAGGAATGCCTGTTTTCGATCAGTCTTTGATGCTTAACCTGCTAGCTGGGCCTTTTATTTATATTTGTGTTGTTTTGAATCATTTCCAATGTAATGATCTGATGTATAATGACACATAATTTATTGTACTGAAAGACCATCCAAGAAGTATGCACTCAGATGATGCACACATAGTAAATGATGTGGTACTTATATGACACTTTTCTCCTCTAACTGAACATTCAGGGACATTTTAAATGCTAGTCACATTCACCCATTCACAAATATACATTTATACTATTCTCTTATTCTGCCACACTCACACAATAGTTGCATCAGCAGGAATTTGGGGTTTTCTTTCACTTCAGTATGTGGGCTGAAAGAAACCACCAAACTTCCAACTAGTAGAGTACTCTGCTCCTTGAGCCACAGTTGGCCCAATCTAGGGCTGCACCTAGCTAACATAGCTAGTCAGCAGTAGCACTAGCTAGCTTTGTATCCAGGCCGAGCAATTCAATATGTAGTTTGCATGTTGTCCCAGAGTGTCTGGCTTCCTCCTGCAGTCCAAAAACATGCAAGTTAGTTAAATTGGCTGTAAATAGCTGTCGGTCTCCATGTGTTAGCCCTGCGATGGCTTGTTGACCTATCCAGGGTGGACCCTGTCTCCTGCCCTGTGACAACTGGGACAGGCACTGCCATAACCTTGACATGGAAAAGTGGAAAAATATGGCTTTTTCTCGCCTGCGGTTTGCTGTTTTCCAGATCTCGAAGGCCTACTCCTTCTAAAAATTAGAATATGCAATGGAGCATATAACAAGTGTCAAAAGCTGGCAGCTTAGCACACCACGACATCTTGCTGTTGACCCCTTTTTTGTTAACCATCTGCTGAAGCGAACCACTGTAACTAGCAGCGGAAAAATATTGTGCTAATGGACAGGTGTGAAGAGGAAGGAGTGAAAAAGTCAGAGCTTCAAGTGTCTTGCTCCAACCAATATTAGTCTAAATGCGGTGTTTTTACTGGAAGGAAGGAAGAGGATAAAAATATTATATTTCTCCAACACTAAGCTTTTACAAAGTTGGCTTGACATGTGACCATAAACACAGACGTGCTTGAATATGTTGTTAATGCCTGTCTGCGTCTACAATATGTCCATTTGTGAAAACCATGCAGCGATCCGTGAGGGCACAGAGATGATTTAGCTGTGAGAAAACAGATTTCAGAGCAATCCATTAGAGACTTAAAGTAAAAAAAGGAAGTGGAGACAAAGAGCCGTGAGCTCCTTAGCTTCATCCCTGTGGGGAATATCCAGTGAGCCTCTTGTCCTTGCGATGTCACACCCAGCAGGAACACATTTTCACACATTCCCCATTTTTCAGCACTTTTATATTTAATCAGGTTACGGGCTGTGACTACCGAGCAACAATTTCTCTGGACCTTCTGATAGCTGTTCCTTCTTCCCAGGGAATAGTGGGTAATATTTCTCAATTGAATAATCATGTTTGTTATTCCTACAGTGCGGCAGCAGTGAATCGATTTCAAATCAAATGCATATCTCTCCTCTACAGCCAAAAAAATGAAAACTAAGACTCGACCCTCCAGTGCCATCAGTCATCTGAAAAATCTTGACTTACTCCATTGCCAACAAACCATGTGAGGAAAATGAATGAGTAATGTTCTCATGTACCGTAGTAGCTATTTTGCTGAGTGCCCTTGAGCAAGTCACTTAACCTCCTACTGCTCCAGTGGAGCAACAAGAGGTGTGCAGCTTTTCAGAAGTCTGCAGTGTGAATATAATCTATTAACAAAATCCATGGTGCTAGTTGTTTTTAGACTTGTACTGATTTGATGTACGCATCCATTCATAATTAAACACAATTCAGAGGAGCACGTACCAAGCTATTCTTTCTTTTCACTTCTTGTTTTTTAACACCTACGCTGGACTGAAGTTTGACCGATTTTTGAATTAGTTTGTAGAATGACAATCTGCCAGATGTGCGATGTGTGATAAGATTTTAGCTCACCTACTCCTTTTCTACACTGGTAAATTACCATTTGGATTTTTTCCTGTTGGACAAAGTGTGAACAAAGCATAATATGTTTTGATTCAAGGGCAGTTTCAGATTTTCAATAGACGATGATCATGGCAGAAAGAATACCTAATAATACAAAAGCTAGTCAACGAGCCAAAGTCATTCTTAGCTTTATTTGTTACCATGTTTTGTTAATCTTGAAGTTTAATGCAGGGGTGTCAATGGGGTAGGTGCAAGGTGGTGTTGGTGGCAGCTACAGATGGCTCATTCAAATCAGAGTAAAAAGTATAAAAGGGACATTAAGGACTGTGCAGCATATTAACTTTTATATAAAAAAGCATGAGTGTGAGGATCTCAGCTGACTTTGGGGTTTGTGTTGTCTCAAAGTGAGCGAATGAAGTCACCACGGCAACAGGAAAGTGAATGACGTTACCTTTCTTTAGTCACCCGTGAAGTGAGAGCAGTTTAGTAGTTAATGAAAGGGAAGTGAGTCACAGTAAACTGGAACATGTGACTGTAGCTGTGACTAGACTGGTGCTTGTACTGTAATATCCTATAATCCGCTATAATGTGCCAACTTAAATTTTTTCAGGTATCACGGTTAGAATCAGCACCGGTATATCTTCATCCGGCAGTCTTAAAGAACTTCAAACACCGTATGATCTCGCTAATGTGAGGCAGATATATTTAAGGTTAATTGGGGTTAATTTCCCTTAAAAAGGGTACTGCATGGTTATGTTTCTGGTGCTTAATCGTAATTCTAGCAATGGTGAAGGAGTATAGAAATGTTACACTGAAAATGAGGTTTTTTAGCTTTGTGAATACACTCTATCCTAAGCAGTTTAGCTGGTTAACATGCTGTACATACTATGAATTCACCCCTGCTGAGTTCTTCTGGGCAGGGTTTTTTCTTCCTTCCACCCATCTCACTTGAGTTTATCTTACGTGCATCTGACGCCACACTTTGTTACTCAGCTTAAGCAGATGTGGATGTTTTGGAGAACAGCCCTGCTGAAAAATGGGCACACTGACAGAAAACCAGTGTTGAGGAGCAGTGGATGTCAAGATGTTTCTGTTACTTAAACTCTTGAGGGCACTAGTTCTGTGCTGTTTGAAGTTTTCTCAATTTTTTCACTTTCTTCAAGTAATAACAATGAATGCTGTTTTTTTTCCCATTGAGTCACACTCTTTTAAATATGCCAGCTTCTTTCAACAACCTGGATAACCATTCATTTTTCTTCATGTATCCTTACATACGTCAGAGCGTACTCCACTGTCTCTTTAACTTGACATTGGTAACAATGGCTAGTTTCTCAAGCTGGTGTGGCCAATTTGTAATCTGCTTATAATTTCAAACAGGAAGCAGAAGATTCTTATAATATTATCTGACTGTACCACGTTGGGTAAGAACAAAGTGGAGATTTGCACTGTTTTCATAGAAATCTCAATTTCATTTCTTAGCTAACAATGAACCTGCTATGGTTTGTCCTTGTACAAGAAGCTTTCAGTATAAAGGTGTGCCAAAACCCCTTAACCGAAATACTGAAGAACTTAGTGAGTTTAACAAAGGAGAACGCTGGAATTAAAGAAAAGTATTCCAAGTTGATTATTATTAATCCTTTATTTATCCAGGTAAAAAATCTCATTGAGATTAAAAATCTCATTTCCAAGAGAGACCAAGTTCCAAGTTGATCATCAGGCTTTTTGAAGTATTGGATTTAAAAGCAGATCTGTTTTCCTGTTTGTGCTGTTCAGCAGTGGTCTGCACAGTGTTGTTGGTCGCTTGTTGTTGTAAATGTGCAATGTGAGCGATGTAGGAATCAGCTGTTGCTTTAAAGTTCTGGTATTTTATTGCTCTGCCAAGCGGGTTATGTATTTGGTGGCGTTTGCATACGTGTCATTCTTTTCAGTGCTGAGATTGAAGAGTATTCAAATTGGGAGTTGAAGGCAGTGGCTTCCCTGCAGAATTCTGAAGGCTCAAGTGTTTACTTGAGGACACAGACTCACTATATCACTTTAGTTTAACCTTGTCTCTTTTACGTGCTCCTTTCCTTACCTGTTTTCTTCTCTCCTCTCTGCAGTGCAACAATGACTATGTGCCTGTGTGTGGCTCCAACAATAAGAACTACCAGAACGAGTGCTTCCTGCGCAGGGATGCCTGCAAGCAGCAGTCTGAAGTGCTTATTGTGTCAGAAGGCGACTGTCCTGCTGGTATGTACATTTACCTTATGGTGCCTACACACAAACACAAACCCATACACGCGTGGATATGGATGCAGAGGAGTTCTGATACCAGCACACTGAACACATGCGCAAGCAACCGTGTTTGGATTTAAAATATTCAAGAGGTTACACGGCTATCTGTATGCATGCATATGAGATTCAGCAACAGCAAATATGAAGCTGAAAATACAATTCCACATGAATTTTAACGTTTTATATGCAGCAGCATAGATTTCATGTTTCCTTATTACTCTCATCAATATTTTAATCTGCATCCAGTAGCTGGGATGCAGTAATTACCAGCGGATCTTTTATTTCAAAGGAGTTACAAAAACTGTGTAATGAAAATGTGAGAAGCGCAAAAAAATGATTTCATCACAAGCACGGCACCATCTCTCAAGAAAATGAACACAGCATTTGGCCACAAGGCCTTTTTTACATTACAGTTTATTAAAAATTAGGTGTGTTTAACAAGAAGCAAAAGAAATCTCGACAGCTTTGACCTTTCGTTACGTAATGTTTAAATAAATGTCAAAAGCCATAGAATGCATTGGCCAAATTGTCATAGGTAGTTACTGTAATGCTGTTGCTACGAGGCATGCTCAACAAAGCAGAAAATGAAATCACTGAATCACACATCATCTTGATGGCCGTTTCCTTTTTTAAACACTTTTTTTTCTGTTAAATGTTATTAGGAGTTCTTTCTGTAGCTTTAAGAGAATCATTTAATACTACGTTGAGGGACCGTAACAGTACTAAACCTATTCACATCAACCTCACTGTGCTGTATAGCTACACTGCTTGTTAGCCATACTGTGATAAAAAGTATCTGCCTCAGCAAGTTGTCATTGTGAACACGTTAGCATGCTGACGTTACAGAGAATCCACATTAAACGTGAGATTTGAGTGATGTCTCTATCCTTAGAAGCAGCCGTGTGTCTGAGCTCGGAGGAGCTCAGAGGAGAATGGCCAGACTAACAGTCATGTTGACTGACAGCGGATAGATAGAAATAGCTATTCATTTGAATGATTCTGGTCATCGAGGGCTAGCTTCCGACGCATAAATGCTGCATTAAAAACGCTCCTCTTTCAGCTTTGGCATCATGTTATATACATCATGTCCAGTGTATTCCCTTCCACTGACTGAAAAGTAAAAGTGCTTGGCATAATTATCGGACATAACTGGGATTATTGTTTGGTGTTTAAGCTGCTGAGTGGGTGTCTTCATTTGGAAAAGGTCAGGCACTTCATTAGCCATGATGTGGAGACCAGTATTGGTGCTTAGAGCGTGCACTGCTATTTGTGAGGATACCAGTCCACTGAATGAACGTGAATTATAGACCTGCGCACATGCAAGGTCTAAAAATGCCATATTAACTCTCTCAATGGAAGCAGTGAAAAATCATTCTCCTGCAATAATCAGCTATTTAACACCCTGGGCTAGTGGTTTCACTTGAAATACACACATTTTTTTTTATGTATCATATGAATGAAAACACTGCAGTCTGATTTAATGATGAATTAAACTGCATGTTGAGTCTGTAAAATTGTTCTTCACATGCAAATTTTATCAGAATATGTAAAATTAGTTTTGGCCAGAGCAACGCGTTTTATCCTATGATGACAAATTTATATAGATGAGCATAAACTTGAAGGAAAAGCAGCAACGCCTACTGAGGATTCTATCAATTAGTGAGTCATGTTCTGAATAATGTGCTTAGTTGTGAATGAGTGAATCCACTGGCAATGTGATGCTGGCTGCTGTTAGGCATGTGTGAATCATTGCTTAAGCCAAGATAGTATTGCTGGCTCAAGTTGAGCAGTTGCTGACTCAGTTAACCTCGCTGACAGAAAGCCGGCACAAGTCCATTAAAGGTCTCCTTGAATGGGCACAGCTCAGCAGAGGAAACTTTGAGACTGAGGTGGAAATGTTTGTGCCGTAAGAGCAGTGGTGTCAGTGTGCCAGTAAGTAGGGCTGTGCACGGTCACGTGAAATTCCCAGGTCCGCTCTCTAAATTGCTTGTTTGTTGCTTGTGTATGAGGTCCTCTTTTCAAGACATGTGATGGGTGTAAGCCAGTGTGTCTGATATGAATTTCCGTATCTTTTGAAATAGAAAGAGATAAGGACTCCTTTCTTCCACGCAACAGGCAGTACTTTTGAGGACACAATTCACCATTCACACAAGGATTTTGTTGTTGTGCAGACTACTAATAGAGCAGAACAGTGGTTTTATATTCTTCCCTTCGGTATTTTGTGTTTTGTTTTTATGTATGCTTTGTTCTCATGTCGGTCCAGAACAGGTCCCAGTAAACAAATAGAGGGTGTCTGAGAAAGTAAAGACTGGAGAAGTCAAATTTTATTCTAAACTGTATGTAAAGGATGGAAATAGTGACAATAACTTCATTGGTCAGCTTGAAAAGGCATTCTAAGGAGCTTCGAAAGAAAAGCGTCTGGACTTCTTTAAATTGCTTGAAGACGTTTCACCTCTCATCCGAGAAGCTTCTTCAGTTCTAGGGTCAAATGGTGGCGAGTCCCTGATTTAAGCCCTGTGGAAGTGTCCCCCCAAGAGAGACATAGACCCCCTAATGATCCTCTACCTAATCACACGAGCCAAGGTGTGAAAACGGGTATGGGTCACAATCAGCCAAGGTTTCAGGTGAGCTCATTGTGAAACCTAGCCACACCCCTATCATGTGATTTCCTGAGGTCAAATCTGGGATTCTCCACCATTTGACCCTAGAACTGAAGAAGCTTCTCGGATGAGCTCCTTAGACTATGATGACCTGGATGACTGAGAACCTTCACAGACAACATGTAAAGGCATGTTTAGTTTTTTGTTTTTTGGGGGTGGATATGACTAAAAAACAAGGATAGCAGTTTAATCTATCTAGGGACTTAATCAGTTATAAGTTTTACTCTAAATCAGAGCATAATTTACACAAAGAATATGATGTTCCACTTAATAACATTTAAAACTAGTGACTAAAGCCAATATCTAATCAGAAAAAACCTCAGAAAGGTCAGAAATTGAGGCAAATGCGGGTCATTTTTCCATAATTGACAAATTTGCTAGTAGCTAAATCTGGTAAAAACCATATATAATTTTGTAAGTGGTCACTGAAAGAAATTAACTGAAACTTATTACAAAATCTCTTCTTTATTCCACCCAAATAAAGTGGTATGACATTTGCTACACTTTCACTCTCAAACTTACATTTTTGTAATTTGTTGTTCCATGAGGATGAAGAAAACAGATAAATTAAGCAGGAGGCAGTAAAAAGGAAGAATGTAATTTAAAATGATGCAGCGAGCACTTGAGACAAACAAATAAATGAAAACAAAATTTCACAGAAATTAAAATCTATTCCATTTATACAGCAGCGGCTCAGAGACTAAAATAAAAGACAAATATAATTAGTGAAAGCACACAGGCTGAGTGGAGAGCCTTATCTTTGTTTTTAAAAAAAAATAGTGGCGTGGTTGGCCAGCTGTCTTGGGATATTAAGATTTTAAGAACAAATAAAAGGAAAGCAGGTATGATCCACCTGCATTTGAGTTCATATCCTGGTCAGAACTTTTATTCTGCAGAGACTAAATTCAGACTGAGTTGAGAGATGAGGGTTAATCCTGCATACTGAACATTTTGGGCTTCTATTTACTCAAACATCCAGCCATCCAATTTTCCACTGCTCATTTGAGTCCAGGTCATGGTGGCAGCTGTCTAAGCAAAGATTTCAGCTCGCCCAAGGAGGAGAGATGTTTCCGAGCCAGCTGAGAGACATTAACTCTCCAGGGTTTGCCCACGAGTCTCCATCACCTGAACCACCCCGACTGGTTCCTTTCAATGCAAAGGAGCAGCGACTTTGCTCTGAGCCTCTTGCTAATGACTGGTCTCCTCATCCCATCTCTAAGAGTGAGCACAGACACCCTTCAGAGGAAGCTCAGTTCTGCCACTTGTTCTTTCTGTTTCCAGTTAAATAAACATTTTTAATTAAGGTAATACAGCCTCTTTCCTTTAAGTTCCTGTAAGTGAACCACTTATGCTTAAATAAATAGTCACACCCCAAAGGCCCATTTTGAGCCAGGGAAAAAAAACATATATATACCCAGATGTTTTTTTCTGCATGTGCCTCCAGAGCAGTTGCAGTGGCCTGTGGCACACTCTAGGAACTGGGACTCAGAAAACCCAGTCTCACTGGACCTCCTGTTATGGGGTAATTCCATCATGGCCGCTAACTTTGTCTCATCTGCTTTCCCGTTGATAGTTTTTGTCCTGAAGTCTTCGCCATCAATATAAGTGTATTTACCGCGCTTTGAGACTAAATTTCTAAATGTAAGCGAAACGTTAGCTCACTTATTGTACTAAAGATATAATGTTTTAAAAAGCAGTTTTTCAATGTAAGGCTTTGCGCGGGGGTCCTCCCATGTGAAATCCCTATTAAAATTAATTTAGCTACTTCCCTCACCAAGACACGTCTTCCTATATGATTGCTTTTCATGTGATAAAGCATGGTAGGCAGCTGCTTCTGAATAGTTTCTCTCTGCTCTCTTGCATTTTGTTGATACTTTCAGCTTTAAAATCACTTCAGCAGGGAATATGTTAAAATGCTGTGAATATAATACGAGCGATACTGAGAGTAAAGAATTCAAGAGCGGCAGCTATCTAACCATACATCCACTGCAGCGAAGCCTTCTTTTTTCTCCTCCCGTTCTGTTACTCTCGCAGTTTCTCCCTGTCCTCCTTTCCATTTCCATCCTCAGAAATCCCATTAGCGGCAACAGTACACTCTATAATGGATATATGTCAACTCGCTGGCACCAATACTTGTTTCCCTTGCTGAGGTGAGAGATATCATGCACCAGACTGCTGGAGAAAAATAAAAGATAAAGTAATGTTATTTTTTGGGGGGGGGGAAACAGCTTCACCTCTATAGATGTTTGTTTGTTTGTTTGTTTGTTTTCTGGAACTTTCAGTCATATCACAAGATTTTCTTAGCAGACAGAGTTTCTGTTGGTGTCAGTGTTTACAACCATTGCCCATTTAATATCAATGAGACATGACAAACAATAGAATTGGTCTGATCGTACGTTTCTGGTGGCCTGATAAATCAGTCACACTAGAGTAAAAGTGGGACGTCGATCTCCTTGCCATTAATGGTTGAACTGTGGGCGACCACTTTCGATCACGAGATGATCTCAGAGACAAGAGGCAGCCTGTCTCCAAACAATCCCAGTCCCGTTCAGACTGATTGCAATCATTCTCAGACATGATGGTGAAGGAAGACTGGCAAATAACACAGACAGTTCAGTCTGACTCAAGTTCCACCAATAAGCACAACTCACCTGAGATGTGTCTTTTTGTAAAGAGCGATTCGACTCACCTGGTTGCCACCTTGTTCTTGTTGTATTCCTGTATAAAAAAATGGTTGCTGATTATGTCGCTATTTTTTTGAGGGAATTCAGAATTTCTGTTTCAAATCGATGACATTCCGGTTGTAGTTAATGTGAATTTGAAACACATTTGCAATTTCTCTTGATTTATCATAAACAGATGGCACATAGTTGCCAACTCGACTTCATTCAATCATAAACTAATAACAGGCTGACTTTGTCTCATTGGACTTTTCTTGCCATCTTGACACACCAATGTTGCTTTGAAGACAGCAGCTGACTGAGAGTTGTCAGAGACCTGGTCCCTGTCTTCAAAGGCAATGAGACAACAAATTCATTGCACGAGCTCTTAAAAATTTGGTTGGTCTCCAAGCAAAGTTTTCTCTAGTGTGACTTTAGCACAACATTCGTGATTCCTTCAAGTTACGCTTTGGTCTCTAATAAACCCAAAGCCTGTCTCTCTAGACTGTGTGAATCATACAGTCACTGAATGTCTGTTGCTGTTTAGTGCTGTCTTCACAAGGGAAATGGCTTTATTTAAGCTTTATAGCTGAAAACAACCTGCTCTAAGAAATGGCAATGAGGATACTGGTGAGACTGAACAAGAACGTTATAGATGAGTGTTACCACAAGAAACTATAAGCTGAAAGGCGCTAAACATTTTATAAACTGATTAGAATATTACTGTTCTAATTTTTTCATTTCAAAAAATGAGATGGCTGATTAAATTCTGGTTTCATAACTGGTTGGAAATAGTACATATAGCAGTTATTGTAGAAAGACGTTTTTACAGCTTGCCCAGGGCCTGCCTTTGCAAATTTCTCTTTTTCAGTAGTGTCAGTGTCTATCTATTTTGTGGTATATATTATAACCAGCTGCAGATCACAGATTCTCTTTTCCAAAATTTGTAGAGCAGATGCCATCACTTCAGCGTAAAATCAACAAAGTGCACTCTCTAGATTTAGTGTTTGTCTATTTAGGCCCTGTGTGGAAACATGGTGGCACAACATTGCACTCTCTCAGGGGAGAAGACCCTTCCTTTGTAATCATGAGTGGCTTCCTCTTGCTCACCCATACTAAACCTGAAACCACAGAGCTCTCCACAGATTACACTTTCCAATTTATCCTCTGCGTACTGATGTTGATTACATTGATGAAAGATAAATGTGCTGTACTTGTATCTTACATCTTGCATTACCATTTTTCTTCTGGTGATATACATAAGCGACGTCTGAGCTTCCCTTGCGCCGAACCCCTTTGATCTTGCCGAGGCCAACAGGGCAGACATTGGAGTCGGTTGTCATTCCAAACAGTAAACAAGAGGCCTGCTGAGGTGCCCGTTTCATGCTGTGAGGACACCGAGGCAGAGACAAAAATGATTTGATAGTGTTGCCTTCTGTTTTTTGTATATAAATAAAGATGGCACCATTTACTGGTTGCTATAGAAAAGAAGGTGCTGTGTGGTGACCAAATAACAGAGCAAGCAAGGAAGAAGTGGAAGACGTTTATTTTGCTGTTGGGAAGACGAAGTTTGAACAGAAAGCAGGATTTGAGCTGCGATATTGTACCACAGGTTGTGACGTTTTACAGTGTGGTTATTTTAGCGTTTAGTTTATCGACTTTTATAGTGAAACATTCGTGAGAAGAAAAAGCTAATTTACACTCTGTTCTGGACTCTATTACCTTTGTGTCACCAACAAATAAGGAAGTCCTGATCTAAAATTCGATAGAAGGAAGAGCTCTTAGGATTACAAAGCCAGTGAAAGCTGATTAGAACAGGATGGCACCACTTTCCTATCCCATCAGGTGCTAGCCCGGCACAGTAAGGAGCAGTTAAGCATTAGCTTAGCAAAGTGAAACAAACCCAGCAGTCTATTTTCCCCAAAGGAGAGAGTCGAGCTAAGGCAAGCAGAAACACGGTATTTCCAACTCAGTTCGTGGAGTGTGCCGCATAAGTTCCAGGAAGTCATTAAATGGAAAGGTGAGAGAGCATTTAACTGACACATTGTTAAAATGTCGATGGCATGTTTAATCACCGTTTCGTGTGACTGCGATGCCTGAGCACTGACAGATGACAGGAGCCATATGTTTGGCAAATGATTTAAGGAGCTCTCTCTGTGCTATCAGTAGACATTAGAATCAGTCCAATAGTGTCAGCATAATCTCACACACAGTACAGGAGGAGTCAATGCACTGCTCATTCTTTGTGTACAAAAGACACTGTCATTTCTAGTTATTTCAGAAGTCTATCTTAATTTAAATTACAATTACATTAAGTAGTGATAATCTAATACATCATTGATCACTGCAGATCTTTCAACTTGCTGCCTCACATCAAGCTGAGAGGCCAAGATGAGCCACAAAGCAGCAGGGATATTTTAACTTGAAGCAGCTCTATCAGGAAGGGTAGGATTCAAGTACTTTATTGTTTCTTCTTTCTAAAATGAGAAGGAACAAACAATTCCAATGTGAGAATACTTTGAATATCGAGGATTTCTAAAGGGAAGAATGTGAAGGAAGGTGATAACCAGAGCGTTGGGGTGTTGAGCTCTAGCTGAACAATTTTAAGTTTAACCTGAGATTCTGGTGTTTCGGGCAAAATAAATTTATATTTAAAAATCGATTCAGGATTTTAATGAATCGATATCATGTTATCCAAGCTAGAATCGATTTTAATCATCAAAACCCACCCCTAATTCATACTACACCAAAGCAATATAGTATAATTACAGGAAAGTCTGGGCAATGAAATACCAGAACTTTTTCTGTAATTTTACACCATATTTCTTACAGATTTAACCTCCTACAACCTGGCGTCCACATATGTGGACATCACATTTTGGGTTGTATAGACAAAAATACTAAATTTTGCTCTACAAGGGCCTGATGTGCACCTTCGAGGACATTATACTGCCGCCGTTCTCTCGAAATTTAAAATGAATGTCCTCTTATGTTCATCTCATTTATCTCAGAAACAAAACTCGGGTAAAAAGAAAAATCTGGTAATTTTTGTTTTTACATTCATCAGGTCCCAATCAGCCCAAATACCAAAGAGAAATTGAAAATGCATGCCATGAAAGAGTTCAGGTCTTAGGAGGCTAAACCCAAAGTGTTGCGCTGACAGATTTCTTTCATTTACTACAGAAGTAGAAAAACTGACACATGCTGTTTAACATGAACACATCTCAAGCGTATCATGAACACGAAGATATCGCAACGATTAAATGTTCAGTTAAACTTGTTTACACTGAGAGAAACATTATATTTTAAGTGGTCCAGCCCAAAAAAATATACTGTATGTGGTCTATAATGTAAGATGAGTCTGACATTCCCGGTGTAAGATCCTGGTCTGCGATGGAACCCTTTCTGCATATTAGTTTTGACATGCTACCTGCCCATCTAGGCTCCAGGCCCTCACTTTTCACCTTGTTGCAACAGAATATAATTAGTTTTTAATGATATCTTCTAATTCTCCACCCGCATCACCAAGGACACAGTGTTTCATTTAGTTTTCGTGTGGGAAATCGCAGCAGTGAAGGTAACGGTGTTGTCAGGCGCACAGTAGACACCACAGCGCTGCTCACACTCTGCCTTCTCTGGACACCTCACCCCGGCATACCTCCACCACCTGCACATATGGATTGTGTAAATTAGCAAAGTCTGGAAACAAAGTTGCTGACAGCTCTGACAGCAAAATGAACACACTCCATGCCCCGATACTGCAGGCCAAGTTCACAATAACAAAACTCTAATTAATAAATAAATAAAGTTCACATATCATAGTTCCTGACATCTCAGGGGGCCTGATAGCACCGAGTGTTGCAATCATTCTGGAAAGTTGTAAAGCAGTCAGTTTAGTTGCTATAAACATAAATAGCAATAAACTCATGCGTAATGCTGCATGATTGATGCACTGGCACAGATGACTATGTGTGGACTGTGATGTATAAATGGAAGATTGCCTGGATGTGTGCGTACACACGGTTTTATAAATCTAATTACCTTATTTATGCACATTATTTTCAGCATTTCTGTGTGTACACTTTTAGTATGGATCTTACGCACAGCTTTACAAATAAGGCTGCTGGTTTTTCCCTGTATTTTCATCATCAAACTGGAGTTTTGTGCTAATAGTCTTTTTGGATAGCAACTACTTTTTTGCCTGACACACCTCCCATGCAGGTTTGCTTTCCTACTGAGTTGCCTGCACATCCAGTCATGAAAAACTGGGGATTCTGAAGACTTCATCTTTTCCTAAAACAGTCTGTCTTTTACAGGTGTAAGCTCATAGATATCCATTTTTTTAAATTAACTAAAATAACAGCCAACCCTAGATGTGAGAACAGATCCTCTGACATCAACTTGCACCTGTTGATCCTCAGTGGCAATGTTAGGCTATATAATATTTTTCTCTATGGCCACTTTGTCAGATTAGGACAAAGGAGTTGTAGAGTCACAGAAATCTGTCCTTTTCATGACTGACAGTCATGACAGACTACATGTTGCTCCCCGATCAACCAGTCTCGCTGGCTTTTGCAACAACGGCGTGTGTTCATTTCACACTTTTATCTTGCTAAACTCATTCCTCTTTTGTTTTGCCGTTGTTGCATTGATGCAGCGCTTGGCAGTAAAGAAAGACTCACTGGCCAGTGCTTCTCTTGATCAACCTCGCAGAAGAGAAGGAAATGTCACGTGGGAGACGATATAAAAGTGGCCATCAGGGGGCGACTGCAATAAGACTTGCAGTTGTATTGAAGCCTATGGGACAACGGCCCTTGGCTCCGTTTCTCCCCCGGTAAACACATTCCTGATTAATTTATTATCTCATTAGCTGGATTCAGGTCTTTTTTATTTCAGTAATTATTAGAAAGGAGGATTATTCATGCTCATTTGCTAACAATGGCAACAGAGAAACTTTTAGCTTGGGGCTTCGCAGCAGGAATTCGCTGACTCATTTTGTCATGGTTGTGACGTTCATATTCTAAAAGTCTCATGTGCTAGCATTTCTGTAAGGATATTGTGTAGCAACTTAGATGCAGCATTAGTTTTTTTGCCCACTGTGACACTTTTTAAGAAGATACATTTGTAACTCCACCCATTTTAATTTACAGCCCCTGTGTCTGGATACAACTGAGTTTATTTTGTATGGTCTGAACCATACCAACCAGACAGAGCATACTGGATTGCACACAATATTTTAACAGCTCCAATTAAACCTCTGCTCTGTGAGAGAGCACACTTGTTGGCCACAAACACACAGGCGAGCAGATTCATTGTGTGGCAGAAAAAAAAGTACTCCAGTCTTGTATACTTTGATGTCCCTCGTGACACGATGATACTGGCCCCAAAATATCCAGTTTGCACATACGTACTCCAAATGTGACTTAGCACTCAGATGTTTAGGATAGAAATTTCCTTCCTCATGTGCTGAACTGATGTCAAGCAGAATCAGAAGTTGCAGTTAATCACTGCAAGTAAGAGAATGGTCACTTAGATCACATGTGTTTTTAGGCTCTTTGAAAAGGAGGACATCATTTGACAACGATGCTTTGCTATTTAAAGGAAAAAACGTTTCACACAGGTCGTCTTTGTATATATGCTGATATCTTAGTGTAGTGATTGGAAGGTTTTCCTACAGGTCCATGTCACAGATTGTGTGTTTCGGGGCAAACGCTGATGGCATTACTGTAAAGGCAAGCGATTCTTTCTTATTCAACGCTAACTTGAAATACTTATTTACAATAAAAAGTGGAAAAGTGTGTTTATGTGCAAGGACTGATGTGTGTGTGTGTGCGTACAGTTTGTGTGCAATGCAGTACAGACTCAGCAGCTCTGTAAGGTTAATAACAGTTTCCCCTAGAAGGTTCCTCTCTTCTTCTTTCTGCTTCGCACCTCTTCCAATCAATTGCTTTAAAACTAGGAAAAAATTCTATCATCTATTGATGCAGTCCTTCTTTGCTCTCTCCCTCCAGTGCCTCTCACAAAATAAAATTGTGTGGTATCTCCTCTTTGTGACCCTTCATTTGGCAGACAAATGGGAAGAAATGTAAGCTTGTGCCTCTCTCCCCTGCTGTTTTGTTCTATTTTCTAATGTCAGTCTTTTTCTCCTCAAACCTTTACCCTTGTACAGATACTAAAGGTTTTTATTGATCTCCCATGAACCCCTTCTGACTTCAGCCTGATCCTTAAAGCTAAGCCTTTTCATGAAACACTGCACATTTAGTGTCCCACACACTCCAAGGTCACTGGAATTGTGTAGGGAGTAAGGCAGAGGAGTTTTTGTAGAGGCTGTTTTTAAAAAAAAAATATTAAAGGTGCCCTGTACAGTTTTCTTGTAAACAAAAAAGAAAGTTTCTACTTACGGTCAGTATTACTGAATGCTTCTGTTCTGGAAGTTTAATAATGGTATGCATCATGGATTCCAAAATCAGTGATTTTAAGCAAAGATACTTTTTGAATTTGATAAATATTTTGGATTTGTTTAATACATTTAAGAAGTATTCAGTCTCCAAATGATGTTCATAGATTACAGCAAAAATTTGGCCTTCTGTTTCTCCTTTTGCACACAGACACACAAGTTTGCAAAACTCGTTCTGAGGCTTCACGTGCCTCTGTAAATGTTTTAAAGAGCTGAGGTGAAGTGACTGTGCAGGAAGGTCTTTGAAAATCAGCACTCCTTGGTCTTCTTTGGTTCTCAGGCGGTGCAGTAGGAATCTTTCTACGCAAACATGCAAACCAGAGGCCTGAAGGATCAAGCACTGCTTGGAGTTCAGTGCAGCTCTCCAGCAGAGCAGCAAATACTGCCAGACTTAAATATTCCCACTACCTCCTGCTTGTCTCCTGTCATACAGTACCACATTCTGTTTACTACCACAAATCTAAAACTGAATTCATCAGCAAAAAGAACTTTTTTTTCCAGTCATCCACTGCGAAGTGCTGATTTGTGTTCTCTCCTGAGAAGTGGTTTAGACGCATTCCTCATCCTCTGGGACCACAGTGTTGTTTTGACAGGATTTTTACTTGTTAGAGTTTTTGTCTCTTGATTTAGCTAATTACATATCTGCTGTAAAGTTGCTGTAGCATCTTTCTACAAAGCAGATATAGAGATTTACACTTCTGGATACAAGTGATTTCCATAAAGCATGTTAGAGTGCCGTGCACTGACTCCCGGAGGAACCATGTGTCATGCTGTGATTTGATGCTGAGAAATCCCTTCTTTGCTGAGAACAACAGTTTGACTTCTGACATGTTGAGGGGCCCACTATCTCCATGCTGCTTAGTAAGCAATGTTTGGCTGGAAATGTGAAGACACACGTATTTATACCAGGTAAACAATGGCTGCTATTTGATTTATATGGAAAAGCCTCTCAGTTTTTATCCAAAAGATACTTCAGTGGACGGGATACAACTCACGGGAATCTGACTTTTTATTTGGTTTGCTCCACTGATGAGATTACACTTTACTACTGACGTAGAATCAGTGTACCAACCTTAATAGTTCCTTTTTTATGTTTGTTTACATTGTTTTCTTTATTTCCACACCGAAAATCTGTCATGTTTTCTATGTGGTTCTAGACAATTTGACTTCACACGTTTTCTTCCTCATGAAATCTCAGTATCCGATTCACTAATATTTATTCATTTAAGTGGTGTTTTTAAAGATTCAGAGCTGGAAGCAAGATACAAGAAGTGTGGCCTTGTAGGTCAGCAACAAAAGCCAGTGGGATTTGTGTGTAGCCTTTTGATTTAATGCAGAAATAAGCAATTTTTTTTTAAGTTAATGATATTTACGGGTTTTCTTCAGCAAGAAAATCTCAACACACTGAAACTTTTAGGATTTCTGAAGTGCAAAGGCAGTTGGAATAAGCTATACGAGCTACCACATGTATGGTACGTATGCACCAGTCAGGCACGGCATTTAACCACCTTCCATTGTTCCATTATCCAGTTCTAATGCTCACCTGCCCATTGTTGGCACTTTAAGTGGTGGACGGGGGTCAGCACGGGCACCCTGACCGGTCTGCAGCCCCATATGCAACGACGTGTGATTCACTGTAAATTCTGACACCTGTCTATCACAACTTTTCTGCAATTTGAGCTCATCTCTTGGACAGGACCATACGGGCCAGCCTTTATTCCCCTCAGTGATCTTTAGCCCCCCATGATCCTTTTGCTGGTTCATTGTTCCTTCCTTGGACTTTTGATAGATATTGACCACTACAGGCTGGAAACACCCAACAGAGCTGCAGTCAAATCTAACACATCTGTTTGAACAACCTTGTTCACTTGTTCCCTGATATATCCCACCAACCAACAGTATTCACTTCACCTGTCAGCGGACATAATGTTATGCCTGATTGGTGTATATGTACATGTCATTGTCACCGCCATTGAGCTTGTGTGTTTAGCTTGATCATGTTGAAAGTCCATGACAACTTCTGTAGTCTATTGTTAGAAAATGTCTTCTCTGAGACACGAAAAGCTTAGAAATTCACACTTATGTCACAATGTAAAAGAAAACATGAAGAAATGTGTTTATTTCAGGCATCTAACCAAATAACAGATGGTGGAAAAGTGTGCAAATGCTAAGTCATTGTCGGGTTTAGGATTTACGCATGAAGCACTCTTTTGTGTGTGTGTTTGTCTTTGAAGAGTCTTTCTACTCCACTTTTCTACTCTTCCAGTCATTGTGTTGAGGTTTTACCAAATTTGGTCAGACAATGGCCCTACGTCATAAACAACCCCTGTTGTTTCTGATAGTGCATCAGTTTGAAATATTCATTGGCCATTCTCTCACTCTATCTCACAACTGTCCTCAGGGGAACAAATCACTAATGATCCCTTTTTATCAGCCCAGTTCACTGTACTGTAATACTGCTTTCAGCTCCCGTTGCTACAGTAATCCTAGTAAACAACCGTACACCATTTGTCCCAACATCACCTACACAAAACCTCAGAATCAGGCTGATGGATGTCGATGATTCTAATGAAAATTCGTCCCTACTTGGTTTATTTTGTATCCATTATGTGAGGAGTCATTTTTTTAAAATTAATATTATTATAGCATTATTCCTGATGCTGATGGTGTTCTCACAGTAGATTGTATTTTTAGAAAAGTGTAGCATTTTTGAGGATGATGGATTCTTTCACTCCAGGTTATATCTCTTAGTGAGTTCAACCGGTTGAGGGGTTAAGGCAAGGATGTCAAACTCATTTTACATCGTGGGGAGCACACAAGCTACTTTGATCTTAAGTGAAACTACTACTACCCTTGCCCCAACCGTCCCATAGTTATAAAATATAAATTTAAAATTTAAAAAATGCCCATTTTATTTAAATTATTTTGGTGTAGTATGAATAGGAATTGACGGCAGGGGGAAAGCTGTGTGACCTATGAAAATGAAAAGTCTGTGCACTTCTTCACATTTTCAAGACCTGTTCAGTGGCCAGACTAGAGCCTTTGCCTGTTCAATTCTGGCCCCCGGGCCAGGTTAAGGGTTCATAGCATTCGAAGCATTACTTGATACTGCCTATCTAACTGATACTAATTCTATGCATAAGGGCTTTGACCAAATCACCAGTGTGAACACATAACACAGTACTCACGATTATAACGATGTGAATTATTCAGTGATCATTGAACTATAGAAAATATCAGTAAAACAAGAGTGTAAGAGTTACTTTCCCCTGACACATCGGAGCGTCTGCTGCTCTGACCTCAGAGAGTCTTGGCAATACCGACTCCCATCAAAAATGTATTTTATTGATCCAAACCTTGTGTCACGAAAGTATCAGTGTCAGCTTGATGGTTAGACTCCATGTGTTCTGGGACTGCAGTTGCCCCATGACGTGCACCTCTTCTTATAAAACCCTCTCACATGGGTGTTCATATGGAGCTGCGCTTTCATCCCCCCTGCAGTCCTCGGAGGGCCTGCGTGTGCTCTGGCCCTGTGCGTTTTAGCAGATCACTTTGTGCAGCAGCTCGAGTTACACGGAGCTTCGGAGTGCTCATGAGTATCTCTTTCACAGCTGTATTGTTGAACAGCTCAGTAAGCTCAGTGTGTTTGAAGGGGCTTTACACAGATTCAGTGGGAAAACCATGAAGAAGGATTCGCTGACACACAAACACATTTGCAACAGTGCGCCTTCCCACAGTCCTACCACTGAGAGGTCCACAGTTGGAGGTGTTGTGGTACAGAATGGGGGAGCTGCGTGATGCTCAAAGCATCAGTGCATCCTCCACCTCACTATCATCCTCCTCTCCGGTTTTTCAGCTGTTTTTTTTTCTTTGTAGATCTGTCTCTCGGCATCACTTTCTGCACCGTCTTCACAGAAATCTCATCTCGCTTAAACGCACACACACGCACACAGACTCTCTCTTGTGTACATGCACACAATCACAAGCAGATATTCAAATAGGTCCAGACACACACTTACATATGCAGACACACATTATTCAGCTAATGTCTGTGTCTGTGAGAGCCTCTGGTTAATAACTGTTTGTTCTCCTTTGCAGATGCTGGCTCAGGATCAGGAGACGATGGTAAGATTACTCACCTCTTCCTCCTCCACCTCCTCTAACTCCTCACATACTGCTTTTTAATATGCTGCTTTATACCCACTGTGTTCCACAGCACTGTATTTATTATTGAGTATGAGGGGCTGACTTCAATGTATTTTAATTTCATAATATGATAAACCAATTAAAAACATGTTCTCTTAACATCATTAGCTTCACTTATTATTTTATTCACGCTAACGTTTAATGTAATTGAATTCATGTACTAAAGCAAAACTTTATTTATAAAGCATATTTCATACCAGACAATTTGCTACACAAATGCACTAGTATCAAGACTGTAGCATGAGTATATACATAGATTAAATTAATAGAGAGATAAAACCAAGTGAATTAATAACATCTAAAGATGCAATAGTCAGCTGGTCTGGGATTATAAGCCAATGCACAACACACGCACAGTAGCATATGCAAATACTTATACACACACACTCACAGCCATATGCTCACATGTTGTTGGCATGGAAATGCTTCGCTGCGAGTGACGACACCGTTCACCAAAGTTCACTAAAATAGGCTGGAGGGAGACAATCACCAAAACATGGACAACAAGAAAACTAAACACCTGAATAACGCTCACACAGGTGAACTGGACATTTTAAAGAAGCTAACAAAGCCAAAGTGGCTAGCAGGTCACTAGCAGCTCATATCTATCAAAATCCTTATGAAACTTCTGTCAGCGATGAAAACCAGACGAGAAAAAAGCAACAGTAATATGTAAACATCATTAAAAGGCACAAAATTAATAAAATAGTAAATAAAAACCAACAATACAGCAATAAAAATTATTAATAAGACCGGGGACTGAACTACTGCAAGGTCCTAACAAATGTATTGATTGATACCTGATGAGTAACCAGCTGGTGCGTTCCTGATGACCTGCAGTAACGGGCTGGTTCAGAGCTTGTCAGAGAGATCCTACATGTAAACATGCAGGGACTATAGTGTTTTATTAATAAACTCTTTGTTAATAATTGTTTCTTGGGAAACAATTATGGGATATTATAAATGACCATCAATTATTCAATAACGTTCAGCAAACAGGGTCACTTCTGCTGATAAACTTAAAAAGGATTAAGTGCTAACTTTGAGCTGCCTCTAGCTTTGTGTAGTGTTTTAGGCTCTTTTAGCTCATTGTTTTGGATTGATGGCTTTGATTTACACTCAACCTGCTCATCCCTGTTTATTTATTTATTTATTTATTTATTTATTTAATGCAACAAGTGGACAAAAGAAGTGAGCATGGAGTCATTTTGTTTATTTTTATTTTTAACATGCAGAGTAAACTTTTACTGGTAATGCATTGTAATCAAATAGCCATTCATGTATGGGAAACTGTGAGTTTACATAACGTGATGGGTGCTAACAAACACAGATAAAGATGAAGGAAGTGATGTTGCCAGCATGTGTTTTATCTTTTGTCCTTTTGTCAAAACTAGACTTTTGTGAACAGGCTGTTCTCACAGCTGCAGTAAAAGATCATCTGACTGCAGCAGAAAATACATTTGAAAAACAGAACAATTGGAATTGTAACTGATTTTCAATCACAACTGATTTTTTCAAGTCTCAGCCAGATAAAGATTTGCATAATGTCCTAAAAAACTGGGAATTATTTGAAAAATTGAAAGTGTTTTTTTAAGCAAAAGCCCAGAAATTACACAATTCACCTTTCTAATCTCACGCTGATTCATTTGACTACTTTTTTGTGCAAATTCGACATTGAAAGCCAAGATTTGCAGAGACGGCATGCTGGAGAAAGTCCTCATTTAGCTTTGTGTGCCCGTCTTCACAAAGCCGAGTGAAAGGGCGGAATGGTGGCCTGGGCAGCATTGCAGCTGATAAACAGTGGAGCTTGGGGAGAGAGTGACAAGTGTGTGAGAGTTGATTGCAATAAGATTGAGATGAGCTTATAGCCATGAGTGACTTTTTTATGAATAACTTTTGTGTAACTAATCACATAAACCCCCACCGTATTAATAACGTGTCTTTGAGCTAAGTCTCTAATTTGTTGCTTAATTGACTAACAAGATTCAACTCTAACATCAGCACAGACAGTAGTCAGGCTCGTCTGTCAAAACACGTTTGTACCCATGCATATATTTACACTCCCCACTCTGCAGCCTCTCTATCCTCCCGTGTGTTTGCCCATGCAGTTACTTAATTAACTCCGATGCATGGAGCTTTCCCAAGCATATATGAGAGGGACAGAGAGATTGAAAAAGAGATTAGTGCCCCCCAAAAAGACGGCAGATAGACGGATGAACAAGCGGAAATGAAACTGGTGCTAGGTCAACCAGAGAGAGAAAGCGAGAGAGGGAAAGACAGATAGAGAGGAAAGATGGGGGTGGACAAAGAAATGGCCTGGGGAAAGTCGCAAAATAGATAACAGAGCAGAGGAAACAGACGGCGAGTGGTGTAGAGATTGAGGGAGAGGAGGACAGACAGCCTTAAGAAGCAGGAGGAAGGAGGAGCAAAATGAAACATACATTTTTATGCATGTCCCGTGAACACAATGTGCTTACACTTGCATGGGATTAAAGGGAAAAATGGCACGGCCAGTACCATCGTGATTTGTTTGTAATGCCATGCATGCTCGGTCTATCTCTGAGCTCCGTTGTATAGACGATCACACTTCCTCGGGCTGTTTTTTGGCATTTCATTGCAAGACACCACCATAAAATCTGCAGTGAAAGAAAGCAGTCAGAGGGTTTCTTTTCCCTTAATGCTCTCTGTGCCTTACAAGAACCAAAATAGCACAGAAGACAATTCAATAACAAAACCGAGAATTTTTAGTCCTATAATGCAAAGAACTCTGAATCTGAAAAGCTGCACTTCAGTGGAAATTGGAAGGAATAGCTTATGTTAGTTTGTTCTAATTTACAGAACCATTGTTCCACCCAAACCCAGTGCTTGTTTACAGTAGTACATATATTATTTCTAACCATAAAAGTCAGGTTAAAGGTGGCAAATGTTTTAGTTCACACGCCATTTACAGACCAATTTGATCAAGCTGGTTGGAACAGTAAACCACTGCATAATAATTCATAAAGAAAAGTGTTTGGGTGCAAATTAGCACTTTCTGAAAACATTCACCTTTAATGAACCGTTTAATTACAAAACAGACTAACAGCATGAGATGTCTCAAGAAAAAAAAGTGCAGTTTCAACAGTATGTTCTAGTTTTCCCAGCCAACCTGCTGTCATTACTAAGACTCTTTGTAAAGAGAGTGGCTCTTTGGCTTCAGCACCTTATTGCTGCGCGGTATGGCAGGAATGGGTAATGTCTTTTTCAGTAAGAGGCTCTAACCTGACAGCAATTCAGAACTCTGACTCAGGTTAAATTTACAGTTGAGGCAACCACTCAGATCCACTAATGCATTCTTACACAACACAAACCTTCCTGGTGCAAAACACAGTGCAAAATCCCCAAAAAGTAATGCTCTCCTTCTGTGAGTTTTTAGACTTTTCAATGAGCCAAATTGGACCCCTTGCTGGTCCAGGTTCTAGCCTGCAGGTCATTTGTTTGACACCTCAGTTGACTAACGTTAGCCTGGAGTTGTGCTACAGGGCTTTAATCTGTTTTTCAAAAGCATTTCTCTTGCAATGCCGTCAGAGACATACAGTGTTTGACAATTATATTGTCTGCAGTGAAAAATAACAGCCAGATCCTCCGACTTCTGGATTTTACTTATTTATTTACACATCCATTAAGCATAGAGTGTGCCGACTTCTTTTACCTCATTCAGTAAGTGCATGTTTAAAATTCATTTTACTTGTGGTAAAATCAGTCTGCTTGAAAACATTAAAAGGTCACCGAGTCGAGTTTTCAACCAACACATCATGCAAATAATTTGTTAGACAGTTATTTATGTTAGTCTAAAAATGAAAAAAAAATCTTACCGATGCTGCGTGACATCTGAATAACAAAAAAGGAGTGATTTGTTGCAGTTGCAGTCACAGGAGATGTGTACAAAGTGTTCTAGATCAGTGACACTTCATATTTAAATGCACTGGTCTGCGTCATCATCATGCAGGTTTAATGTAGCGAGAGGTGAATATTTGAAACCAGATTATGACCTTTTTTATAACTAACCAGGTTGTTTTTGGTGCCTATAGCAAACCGAGCAGTGAGTGGAAGCTAAACAAACAGCAGTGTTCTGGCTGAGCAAACTCTAACTGTGGCCGGTGTATCAAGGTATTAATGCCAAATGACACCTACTGACTATCTGCAGCTTTAAGCCAAAGAGCAGTGCTGTGATAGCAACAAACTGATGCAACAAATAATGGTACAGCAGACTGAATAGTTCACTTATTTACATGTTTTATCTAAAGTTTAAGTATCATAAAACAGAAAAATAATACTCCACATGCTTCATGTGTCCTTCAAAATAGTTACGCAACAGGACATCACTCCATAACATAGCATGACACACAGACTGCTACGGCAGGCTTTAAAAAGCTAATAAAAAATCTCATAAAATCCATGTGTCGTCATGAAAAAAATAACAGTATCCCAGCCAAACCTACGGGAATGATTAGTGTAGCATCAGACGATCAAAAGGTGAAAGGTATAGAGTCATCGTTCACATATTTCTTTAAGTGAGACAGATTTTCTCTGAATATCCTCATGAAAGCTCATTATAAATGTTCACCTTCCAAGACCCCTGGGCGGTTTAAAGTAGAAGCCTGAGAATTGTCCTCACTCTCAAAATGTCAGATAAATCTGACGAATCGATCATTCAGGAGGAAAAGAGACAATTAAGAAAAAATAGCTCAAGGGTGGAGAGGGTATTTGCGCAGTAGAGGAGGAAGAAGGGAAAGAAGAGGGCAAGGACAGGAGGAGGAGAAACACAAACACACCCTATAAAGATAGAATCATAGCAGAGGTCACAATAGATGGAGAGATACAGTAGGAGAGATGGAGGGGAGGGAGGAGCAGGATCTGCCAGAGGTGGAAGAAGATGCTGGTGTTTTATGAGCAGGGGAGAAGGTTAAAGCAAGCGGTTGTAAAAGACGGCTTGGACTTGTAAGAAGTCAGCAGTAGAGAGCCATCTCAGTGAAAATCAAATATATTTTAATGGCCGATGATAAATCTACACACATAAAACTTGGGTCAGCCAGGAAGTTGCCAGTTTCAGTGGCTGTGTGTGTGTGTGTGTGCGTGCGTGCGTGCGTGTGCGTGTGTGTGTGTGTGTAGAATGCAGACCAGTGGCAGTGCAAGCGCGGATGCATTCATGCTCGTCAGTGTGTGTTCTCCTTTGTGTTTGCTGTTTTTTATCTGATAAGTACACAAGTCAACTGTGCAGGGAGATGCCCTCTGGGCACGAGTCGAGTCACATGGCCCCTTTAGTCAGAATCAGCCATTTGTCCAAATCAAATTGCACAGTGGAGAAATTGAATTGCGCTCACATGATCATGCAAGAACAAAGACAGAGCAAAGCCTTGAGCCTGAAAGATTTCGAGGCATCTCAACAGTCCAAGTATATTTTTAAAGAAGACAGACTATTTCGCGCTGCTGGCAGATGATCATTTGTTAGAATGCCAAACTGTAAGAGAGATAAAACCTACTCTTGCATGATATCACCTCGAAAAAAGGAGCTGAAGTGTTGTAAAAGGGGAAAAAAATACAGTCCTTATTTTTAGAACTGAAGCAGCACCACCTCTTGGATGTCAGTCCACCGCTTTCGTCCACACAAAAATATCTCCACAAGATTTGGACGGGTTGGCTTGAAATTTCTTGCACACAGCAGCTGATCACAAAATACCCGTTAGAAGTATTGACAGCTTCAGCAGTGGAGGTGGAGCAAGAGGTGGATTCTGAGATCAGGTTTAGCAGAGGGTGTCTATTCCAAAATGGGTTTTTTTGTGTGTGTGTGGATGATCAAATGTGTCTGGTGGGCAGGTGCAGTAAAACATGCCCTCTGTCAGGAGGTGGCAGCAAGGAATTGACAAAGATGGTACTTTTCTCCTCTTAAAGGTTGAGAGGCAGTAATTCTCAGCAACAACCAGGAATGTAACAAATAGAAAATATCTATCTGTGCTACAATGTTCTGCCATTTTGCATGCAGGTCATAAATCTTATGGAACCAGGATAAGTCCTTCAGTTCTTCTTCTGAAGGAAAAAGTACTAAAACAAACAGTTTTAGCACTTCTCCCTTTAAGCCACCTGTATTCTGATTAGCCACCCCCTGTAAAAGATGGTTTTAGTGTAATATGGGCAGAGCCATGTGCCCGAGATGATCATTTTAGGAATTAGAATAACATCCTCCAGAAACAGGAGTACAAAAAATGTCCAGAATGACTCATGAAGAAAATGTATTTCCGATTTGTTACCTGTCTCATTATTTGAAACTGTGGCCATTTTATTTTAATTGTCCACCGCAATTTTTTTTACATAAAATAAGAAAAATCACAAGTTCCTTTTGATGCATTTTATTAAAAACTCTTTCATTTAATGTGGGCTAACAAGCAAAGCTTTGACAGACTGAACTGGCATGAAAGCAGCCTCCAGGAACAATGAGTAGCACCCAGCTCATGTTATATGTTGGTGTTGCTATGACAGATGCCAGCTGTTAGTATACAACCAATAGTAGTAAAATTCCAGCATATGATCATTGTGACTTAAACACTATAAAATGCAGTGGATTCTGTTGCACAGACTTGAGTGTCTCTCTTTGCAGTGCTGAGATAAGTTTTATGTGCTGATGTGACTGGCATGCAGCGTAAATGCAAACTATCTCCATGTTTGAACTTTAATGTTTTTTTATTCCACAAGTTGCAGCAAACCTGTCATCGGCCAGCATCTGTTGCACTGAAGGAACGGTAGAAAAGCACGTCCTGTCACAGTGTCAGCACTGCTGGCTCTGGCAGAGCTATAAAGACTCAGTGCTCAATGCAGTATCTTTGCTAACTGGTCTTCAACACTGCAGCCCAGTCACTGCAAAACACCACAAGATGTCATTGAGCAGTAAAAACACATTGAAATTAGAGTTATTTGCTTGCATAACATTTCTTAACTTTGTCATGAATCAATTTCTGAGAAGCACAAAATATTTCTGTTCTTTTCAGTTTATGTCAAGCAGAAGTCATCTAATGCATCTTCATACAGGGAACTAATTTTGTAAAATTGCTACTTTGCCAACTGGTGACTTTAATTATTCACTGTCTTTTTAAAAGACCCAAAAGTACATTAGGTCTATGCTTCACTGTGACTTCTCCAATCCAATATTACACAGTGAATTTTTGAAAAGTGTTCTAGTAGAGATAAAATAGTCCTCAGCTGGACCAGCAAGAACACTGGTTAGGAGTCAGCTGGACTCTGCTGCCTCGAGCTGCTAAGTCAAAGATTTAAACGCTGTCATGCTCTGTGAGCCACTGGCATTGTAGTGACCTAATTTCACCGCAGTTTCGAGGGTAACTCTTATCTGAATTAAGTGCTTTGTCAAGGTCAAAACCGTGTCCCATAACTTATCAGAGCCTGGTTTTTTTTTTCCAGTTTGAATAGTAAAAAATGACTCCATTATAAGTCCTTAACAGCAGGGAGAGAGCATCAGGGCTGTCAGCACTGTAATTACCAGTATTTATGGGGCATTCTTCGAAGTGTCTCTCCTGCTTTTTTTCACCTACCTGCTTCTTTTGTGTGTCACTCTAATTATTTCCCGAGCTTTGTTTAGGCTCACACTTTAGAAGCACTTGTTCTGGCGGTATCTTAGTAAACTTAGACTAAAACGAACTGAAATAAAATGAAGACAAAAACTGAGATCATAGTGTATACTTTCAGTTCTAATAGAAAATACACTGAATGGAAGGTCTGTGTTTTGTAGTCTTTGTCAATTTAGTCAAATCGCTCAGTACAGCAAGGACTTTTGGTGCGCGTACTCAGCAAAAATCAGTGGAAGGTGACAGTTTTTGTGAGCTAAAATCAAAACGTTAACCCTAAAAACAGAATTTGAAGTACAATAATGCTGATATACTGAAGTTTGATTTGTATTTCTCTCTCCATAAGTTCACGTGCCGAGCCTTGTCTCCACTCTTCGTGTAAAATGTATTTTTCTGAGTGTTGACTAATGAAAAGATAAACACTGCAATTGACTTAATTGAAATACAATAGCCTTATTGGGGTAATTAATCTAATGATCAAACCCAAAACACTATGGATTTGCAAGCACTTCATTAATTTGAATTAAGGGCGAGGCTCCACTATAGTGCAATTATGAATTCAATATCAATTGATCTTCCTTAGCCGCTATGCAGCAGTGCACAGAAATGGCAACGCGAGCTGGGACCTCACATGTTTTACCGTTTATCAACCATCCAAATATTTTGCAGCAACATATCTTATCAACATGCGTGCAGGGCTTCTTAAAGTAGCTACAGCACACCCCATTAGGAGAAATGAAGAAGAATGTCTGCTCTGCCGATGTTGTCACTTTTCTCCATGTTGAAGCACACGACCAGAGGATGACCTCATTTAGAAAACACAAGAATAGAACCAAATGAATCGGCGAGCAGCGGAGGTAAAGCCGCCGGCTGACCCGCGGTTCCCCCGGTAATTGTTACGTCCATTCCTGCTTCAGCAGCCTCCACAGTGACCAACCGCTGCCCCAGTCACACTGCTATTGCTATGGTAACCAAGTTAGAGGTTTAGGGAAGTGAGTAATCTAATCTTCCCACTTTGTGGTGTAGCGATAAGGCTCGCCACCGTTAGCCCACCCGTGTGTGTGTGTGTCTGTGTATGTGTGTCCTATTCAGTTATTCTGTGCTGCACAGCTTACATGCACAGACTCACACACAGAACCAATATGTTCCACCCTAATAGGCAGGTGAAAGCCAAGGGGCAGATAGGCATCCAGCCTTGTTGAAAAGTCTGACTCTCACTCAAGCTGACATTAAGTGGCACTCATTTATTATGAACCTTGACTATAAACAGGGGAGATTTTGTTTCACTATTTTTACACCCTGGACATGTCACCAGTCGTTTACATATACATCTATAGACAGTTTATAATGTAAAGAGACCCGTTAACTTAACACACCTTTGTTTGGTTTGGTGGTGGAAGCCAAAGGAACCGCAGGAAATCCATGCAGGGACATGGAGGGCATGAAGACTCCACACAAAGAGAGCACAGTCGACCAGAAAGGCATGCTGATATTTTTTTTTTCTGCTGTGTGGAGACAGTGCTAACCACTGCACTGCAGTGCCACCGTAAAGACAAAAGGAAAATAATGGCACAAGATACCATTCGAAGGAAAAAAAATCTCTCTTTTGTCTGAAATTGACACAAATGTGTGGTTTAAGAAGCCCAAAGCTCAAACCTGAACCCGGTGCTATCAGAAAATGTGTTTTTTGGCATTTGAAAAATGTTTTTTGGGGGACAAACAATTTTATTCTGATTGGCACAGATCAAAAATTATTTAGGTTTATTTTAGAATCATTTTATTTTTCCCCAAAAGATAGGATTTAGTTTTAAGGTTAGCATTTCTTTTCTCAGTGAGGACTCATTTCTCGTGCTGTCTATTAATCCATTCAGATCATCTCCACAGGGACAGCAGTTTAGGCAAACATGCCCACACCTCCCTCTTCTCAACCATCTCCTTTGGGTGGAGGTGGCTGGGGTGGAGGTGGTCTGATGAGATGCCATAACCTCACCTCTGAGCCCCTCGCAAATCACTTACACTATTATAATTTCTGCTGCTTGTATCTGCACTCTCATTCTTTTCTTCACTACCCACAGCTCCTGAGCACAGGGGAGGGTTTTTGCTGCACTTGTGTGGGTTTCATTCAGGTATTCTGGCTTCCTCCCACAGTCCCACATGTCATGCATGTTTGGATAATTGCTGGTCCTAAATTGGTCATGGATGTGAGGTAGTTAGGTGCTCAAAGTGTAATGAAAAGAGTGCTGTATGAGTGGTCAGTAAAACTAGAAAAGTGCTATATATAAATGCCAGTCCATTTCTGTTACTGCTGTACTGTCTGTCAGTGTCTCGCTTCACTCTCCGCTCAGTGATGAACGAGACCCTGAGATATTTGAACTCCCACACTTGAGTAACTCAAAGAGAGCAATCCACCCTTTTCGGACTCAAACTTGGATGTGCTAATTCTCATCCCTGCAAACTGCTCCAGAGTGAGGTGGAGGCTAAAGTGCTGTGTGTGTTTGTGTGTGTATGCATACAAGCAAAAGAAAACAGATTACGAAACCATGTTTTAGAGAACAAAGAAATCTCAAGTTAAAGTCACCCTACTAAAAGAGGCAAATCTAAAAAATGATCTTTTTGTCAGGGAGTATTTTTGCTTCACTCTGCAAGATTGAATTGGCGTCATCACGCCACAGCCGCTTGTAGTGGATAACGAAATCAAATTTTCCTTTGCAGTCTAATTTATAAATGAGGAAATATTCTTTTCCCCTAGATCTGTATCATGCTTGGACTTTGAAGAGACATTTGCCGAGAACTGGGCCTTTCCAGAAGAAAACAACGCGCTCATTGTTACTGCAGCAGATCAGCACTAATGTGTGGTGACTGCTCTGGTGTGTTGAGGGTGAATTAGAAATAACAAAGTGGTTCTTGACCAGTCTAAATATAAGAAAATTACAACTTTGTGTATACATTCTATTTTTTGTTTTCTGAGAGTACAACCTCACATCATTCATTATTTGAACCACAACGGCCCCAATAAGCTGCTCTAGTTAAATGCCTGAAACATTTTATAGTAATGAAGAGCTGCATATAAACTGCATAAACTGACCATCTCCACACTGACTGTGACTAATCTTTCAGAAATAACATCGAGCACATTTAGTGATCGTGGCGTGGTTTGTTTTAAAGTGCGACTTTCATGTAGTAAATCAGAAAGCACTGCAAGTGAGGTGATAGAACAGAGGCAGGGGAACTCCAGGCCACAAGAGCCGGTGTCCTGCAGGTTTTAGATGTGTCCTTGATTCAACAGCTGATTAAATTACCTCCTTAAGTGTCTTGAAGTTCTCCAGAGGCCTGGTAATGAACTAATCATTTGATTCAGGTGTGGTGACCCAGGGTGAGATCTAAAACCTGCAGGACAGCGGCCGTTGAGCCTGGAGTTCCACACCCCTGGTCTTCAACATTCAACAGGAATCGGTTAACGTTAACAAACCTTATATTATTTCATGTTTCAGAGAGATTTTAAGACTTTAAGATTTTTACATTTAAATGTTTAAGATTAGGCTTAAACCTTACCTTTGTTTTTTCTTACAATATAAAGCACCTTGAAACAACTATTGTTGTCTTTTGTTGATATATAAATAGAATGTAACTGAATTAAACTGAGAGCAGAGCAAATATACATAATATGTACCTTTATTCTTAAACAGCAAAAAAAAGATCTTGGTGTCTTTCCCAGCTAGTGCAAGCAGTTACCTTCAAATGTTTGGCTAATATATCTCACGGTTTCATGTAAACTGTGTTTACTGTGTGATGTTGTAAACAATTTTTACGAACTGCTTAAATTAGTATTTACATAAACCATCCTTAACCCATGATTAAAAATGTTAAAGTTATAACCAGCTTAAACAGAGTAATGATCTATGTGCATTAACTGCATAAGTGTGCATTAACAACTCTAAATTGCAAACACGTGTGACTTTTATTTTGAGGTTATTTTTTTGGTTATTTTTGTCCTGATGTGCAGTTGAACGCAGGCCACTTATAAAAAACGTTTTTTCCTTAAAAGCCGAGGTAGACGCGAACATTTCCACAGCTGTGAACAGTGACCACAGGAAAACTCCAAACACAAGATCGATAACAAACTGAAACATTGAAATTAAATTTCAGATTTAACCCTGTGAGGTATTACTTGACTGTTTTCTTAAGAGTCTGGTGGTGCACCATGAATAAATAGGCTACAACTAATAATAATTTGTGTGTTATACTATGATGCCGAGGCGTGCTACTTCTGTAGAGAAAATAATGTTTTCCCTTGTAGGTAAGTCTCTTTGTATGACCGTATCAGCATAATATAGTTTACTGATTCAAGTTAATGATGGTAAAACAAAGTTGAAAGGTTTTGGACGGCATCCCCATTTCCTACAGTCCACAGCACATGAAAATGAGTGGCATTTGATTATTTATTTTTTTACAGTGTACATGAAGATAGTCCCTGTGTTGAAAGAGATCTATTCTCCGGTCTCACGGAGCATACGTTCAGGCAGAGCACACAAGAAAGGCTGGGCTGATAAGCCTTTATTTTGGCACGGGGATAACAGCGTAATCTAGACCGAGAGGGATAGGATCTGCAAATGAGATAGAACCAAAGTTGTTAGATCCCTTCATCCACACACGTTCGCGCTCACTCCCTTTCCCATTTTCCATCTCTCACCTCTGCGGGTTTGCTTTTCCTTCGTCTCTCCATGGGAACGTATCCAATCATACCACTCTGAAATTATTATTGAAATTTCCCTCGCCTGTGTGTGCGCGCGCATATGTGTGTGCGCAGCAGGGGTTTTGAATGAGATGAATTGGAGTGGGGCGGTGGTGAGGTTCAGACGGTATCTGGTGTGAGGGTGGAATAATGTAAACGGAGAGTGGCAGCCGCCGTGTGGCAGAGCTATCAGTGAAGGTGGAAGGAAAAGTGGAACGGAGGCTGATGAGAGTAACAGGGTCACCTTAGGGCCAGCCCTCGCTCTCAGTGGCATCGGGGATTTTATTGTCATATATTTTTTTGTCATCCTGAAAATAATGGAACGAGGCTGAGATGGAGAGCGGTGCAGGGGGGGGAAGATTGCCAAATCAAGGCCTGTGGAAAAGGAGGGACGAGCAGATATCGGGATAGAGAGATGGCAGGACTGGGCTTTTTTCTGTAATGACAGGATTTGACTGGGATTAGGAGAGGGAGCGAGGGAATCAGGTGGACACTTTAGGAAAAAATTTGAGCAGTGTGATGAGTTTGGGATGGAAGCGAGAAAGGAAGAGAGGAGGAGAGAGAAAAAAATAAAAATGAATGACAGAAGTGGAAAGGAATAAAGGGAGGACGGAAAAGGAAACCCTGAAAGAACAGAAAGAAGGAAGGAAGAGAGTTATTTAAGGAAGGAAGGGGGAAGAAAGGAAGAAGGAAATAAATTAAGAAAGGAAGGAGGGGGAAAAGGAAATAAAGAAAGAGGTCACAATAGCGGTTCCTCATGAGGGTCATTGTAGCAGGGAGAAGAACATTTTCTCATTTGCTTGAAGATAATTGCAGCATTCATTATTCTGCTGATGCTCAGTTAAGCACTAAACCAGAGCAGGTCATTTTATATGAGACTTCTATGCACTGCTAAGATGTAATATCTGTTGGACACCCTGTAGCCATTTGTTGGTTTGTCTTTTTTTCATCTTATTGCTTACAGAAGCCATTATTATAGTAAGGCATGATAGCAGCACCCACAATTATATTAATACAGTCGGTGATTTAACAGTGGGCTCCATTTAGAAGTGCAAAGAATAAAAGTTTTATTCTGGATCAATCTGAGTATTTTCTTTATAAATTTGGGCAATGAAATGGTAAAGTCATAGGAAAAATGATCCTCCCATTTGCTTCTGTTTATCCAAAGTTGAGCTGCAGAGGCAGCAGGTTAGACAGATGTGGTTTCCTGTTCCTCCTAGGGGATCTTCAGGTGTTCCTAAGCCATATAAAATCAGTCTACTCTCAGCCTGGCGTTCCCAGAAACCACCAGGGGAAATGCTGAACTACCTCAGCTGGCTCCTACACCACAATTCCTCCAAATGTCCAAGCTCCTCCTCCTGTCCTTAAGGCTGAACACCACCATACAGAGGAAACTTATTACAGCCTCTTGCATCTTCCTCCTCTACTTCATGCCTAGAGGCTTTACCTTCACACTCAACGCAACGGCTACATTATGCTCCACCTCTCCATTGGTCATAAATAAGATTCAGATATATTAAAACTGCTTTACACAGTGTGGCATGTCTCCCTAACCCAGAAGGAGCAAGCCACTGTTTTCAGGCAGAGAACCAGGCTCCCAGCTTGTATCCACAAACTCATTCCTTCAGCACTACACAGAGCTGTTCAGCATAGGTGAGAGTTGGTATTTAATTCCTCTGCTAAATCAAAATCCTTGCCTTCTGGCTCAGCTCTTTCTTCTCCCAGTACAACACCCAAAGCAACTCTCACCCAACCCATTGGGAGCAATCCACTGTTTTCTGGCAGAGAATCACTGCTTCAGACTTGGAGGTGCTGACTCTCATTCTGGCCACTTCACACTTGGCTGCAAACCACCCCAGTGCTGAAACGCAGGTTCTAATGAAGCCAAGAGAAGCTAGAAAAAGCTGTGATTCTGTGGTAACTCTCTTTGCCCTGGCCGGTCCTTATCTTTAAGTGCCATAAAAGTAAAAGCAGGGCAACTTTGTCAAAGTCACCCACTGACAACATGCTTGAATGTGTGTGAATTGCAGAGACACTCATATTACAACAGTCATAAGGAACTGTATGAAGCAAGCACTATAAAGCTAAATGTAACAGACTTTGTTACATGTCAGACAGAAAACCATCACCAGCAATATCCCAGCATCACCGTTCGAGATGCCGAGACCTGGAGACCTGCTGGAAAAAAATGTTCTAAAGAATAAACATGTTTAAAATTCTGTGCACTTCATCGTTATTTCATCAAAAACTAAAATAAATAACTAAAAATATGAAAATTCCTGCATAAACACTCATTTTTTTTCCTTATCTCTGTAATATTCCTCTCTTAATCAGTCATCATGAACCGACACAGCAATTTCTGATTCTTCTCATCAACAGTGCAAATGAGCTTTCCGCTCATTCTCCGGAGGCCTTCGACGGTGTTGTGCTCCATATGTAAACATCTGAAGGCTGTTTATTTGTGGGCTTCAGCACTCATCTCAGGAGGAGCAGGCAATCCCTCGTGGCGCTAAAGTGGGGTGTGTGGGGGGGGGACTGTGCGCGTGCTAAAGGCTTTGTGTTTGAAAGCCAAACTTACACATTGTGCTCTGGGAAACCCCACAGTGCCTCGTGGTTTGTTTACATCAGAGAAACTGATCATTTTGATTGTTGTAATGGCAGACTGGCAGAGGGACAGTTGGCTTGTTTATTCACGGAAAATCACTACACACACAAAGTCCTCTAAATATTAAAGGGCATTGCGAGAAAAGCAAAAGCTTTGAGACGCTCACTGACGCATCAGTCACATGCCGTAAAGAAACAAACAGCTCGACACACTTTTTCTATTGTCCTCGCTAACATACCCAGTGAAGTTATTTCAGTGTACACAGCTAAAATCAATCTAGCGCGTCTCCTCTAAGTCTGCTTTTTTTAATTTAATATTTCCCCAAATACCTTTTAAAATCCTCCCGAGTGTGTGTATTCAGCTGTAATTTGCTGGTGGAGATAATGGCGAGCCTCTGAGTCACATCCTCAAAGACATCTATTTAGGTTTCTCTCAGCGGAGCAACTGGTATATCTGCTTCTACTTTGAATTTCCTCCTGAAGGACGTATATAAAATGTCGCTGTAATGTGCTACAGTATTTGAAAATGAAGCCCACTTTCATGCTTTTTTTCTCCTGCTTTCAGCATGTTACCTTCTTATCACTTTCCTAAACAGCTACTTTATAAAAGAACTTGTCAATCACACTTCATCCGTTGCATACATGAAATCAAAACAGGGGGAAATGTATGTATTTGTGAATGCAGGGACGGTTAGCGGTGTTCAACGATTAAACAAAAGATTGCACTGATTATTATGTCTGAATCACTTATAAAAGTGAGCATCACTGTCACGGCTAAACGCAGGGGAAAAAAGAACAGGTCAATTAGCAAATGGCAGGTTTATGAACTTGCTTTCAGGTGTTTTTTTTTTTTTTGTACCTGTAGCTGCCAGTCATGCAGTACAAGCTTCTCAATGCAAGCTGCAAATGGTGTCATGCTAACCTCACCTTTCTCATTACATACTCCATCAGAGTTTCACAAATTAAGAGAATGAAACAGCAAGGAAGTGTCACAGAGCTGCTGATGACATTTTTACTAGAGGTGCTGTAAGGCCACCGAGACAATTAACATGTGTTGTAGATTTTTTTGCCTCCTGTAGAACTGCCTCCATCAACCTTTTAAACTATAATTAACCAGTGTTTCTGTAACACCAATTTCTACATATGACATATCTATGAGCTTGGAGCCTAGACACCAGACTAACAATATTCTGCCACTGCTGCAAATCATTTCGAACGTGAGCCGTCTGACTGAACTCACTTCGATGTCGAAGCTTCTTTTTTTCTGTTGGAATATTGTCCTTCCACATTTTTCTTTCTGGCAGTGCTGCTTAATAAAATCTTATCTTTACAAGGCAAAATGATGTGGAAACCTTGAACTCTGATGGTGCCAAGTAACAGATTATTGCTTTATAATCAGGACACAGTTTGCTAACAGACTTGTTTTTGTTGTTAAAATAAGCCAGACTCATATTCTCCACATCCTGGCATGGCTCTTCCTCCCATGTTTCCAGCTCCTCCCTTCTTACTTGATCTAGTTCCAATTTCCCTCTAGTCCCCATATCTCTCTTTAGCCCCAGCCAATCCTCTCTGGTGGTCCTGTGTCCACAGGATTAGTCATTAACTCTTTCTCCTCCACTCCTAAGATCATACCCCGCCACTGCTCACCCGCCATCACTGTCCAGGGCTCCAATCCAACTCTCAGTGGCAGGAGATTGGCCTCGCAGGCTGGGGCCGAGATTAGACCTGGCATGGCGGGGCTCGGTGGGCAGCAAGCTGACACTGGTGCAACAGAGAAATAGCAGGCTGGAGCCTGACAGTTCCTGGGATTTTCTGACACTGCTGCATAATAGAGCAAGCAGGTGATGGGGACAGAAGGGGCATTACCATGCCAAAATCACCAATGTCTGTCATTGCCCAAGGACAGAAGTGTCACTAGATGGTGACAGTCTGGCAGGTGTGTTCTCAAAGGTGTTTTTTTGCAGGGTTGCTATTAAAAAAAAAAAACACTGTCATGTTGATTATGTTGATTATATCAACGCATAATATGAATTATGCCGACTTCTGATGAGTGTAAACTATTAAATTACTTACAACCATCTGAACCTGTTTCTTAAAGTTGTGAGGATGTTTTTTCCTCTCTTGGCTTAAATTTTGTACATCACATTATTATATGATATGACAGCCTACAGCACTGTGCAAAAATCGTGAGCCAAGGTTTGTGATTTATTAAAACACACGGAAATGCAGTATATAATGAAAGACACTGTTTTATTCTAACAAGCTTGAGAGTCAATATTTGGTACGACCACCTTTATGCTTGAGCACAGTCTGAACTCTCTTAGGCAACTTTCTGGTAATTTGAATAGTGTTCAGGAATAGTTCTCCAGGCTTCTTGAAGGACATTCAAACCTCTTCTTTGGATGTTGACTGCTTTTTGGCCTGTTCTCTGTCAAGATGATCCACATTGTTACAGTAATGTTGAAGTCTGGGCTCTGGGGTGGCCAATTCAATTCAGTGGCTAAGGTCTGTCAGTTGTTTGGTGCTGGACAGGAGGTGTGGACAGGTAACAGCTATGGCTCCCTAATGAGACTCACCAGGAAAGCGGCTGAGTGAATGAGAGCAGAACAATTGCAGACCAGGAAAACTGACCTGAAAAACATTCAAACCAAAATCAGAAGTGATCTGTAGAGTTTGATGTAATTCAGTGTGGATTTGTTTCTGATTTCAGAAGTTAAAACTGAAAAATAATTTGGTGCTTGGAAGCAGAACACAGATTTGGAGTTGCATGTCCAAAGGAATGCCCATCTGCACTGTCTCATCTATCAGATGTGTGATACCACAACAGAAGCACATTTGTTTTTCGAAGTTTTATTTAGATGATCAGTCATGTTGCATGAGTGTCATATGACTGGCTCAAAATAGCATTATTGGTGATGTGATTAGCTGTTGGCGCAGTGGAGCTCCAGTCACTCATGTCACACAAATATTTTCCAAGTCCTCAAGAGAAAAGCTGTTGCTCTGCCCACTAAAATGACACTACAGATGTCTTTTCCTGCACTCCGAAAGCCCTGCTGAATGCATATTTTGGTTTCTCAGAGTGATGTGCTGAGCAAATTTCTTCAGTTATACGAGTGCCTGAAGTGCTTCTCAATGGGTTAGAGCGGTAAGCAGCAAAATGAAAATGGAGATTGTGAAACATCTGTCTGATACTGATATTTTTCTGTGAGTACAAAAGGTTTGTAATCGCAGATTCCCACAGAACTGCCTCCTTTCTGATGAGTTGCTTTTGATCATATGTTTTAGTATATACAGCCACATTAAAACATCTGACTGCTGAAGTGAACGATGTTGATTATCTCGTTACAGTAACGCCTGTTGAGGGGTGTGATATATTAGCGAACAAGCCAACAGTCTTTTCTTGAAGCCAATGTGCTTGATGCAGAAAGAAATTGGCGATCTGAGCGACTTTGACGAGGGCTGCATTGTGACAGGTAGTGGACTGGGTTAAAGCATCTCTAAAACCCTGGTCTTGTGAGGTGTTCCAGCGTGCAGGCGCCTTGGACCTTGCAAAAGTGTCTCAGGGGGAAGCAAGCAACAAGATCATGGGCTCATTGGTGCATGTCGGGAGCAACAGCTGGCCCGTGTGGCCCAATCCCACAAAGGAGCTGCTGTAGCACAAATTGATGAAAACTGCACACCACTTATTGGGCTGTATAGCCTGCAGAAAGTGCCTACAATTGGCATTTGACTCCATAAAAGAGGAGCAATAAAAGATGATGTCCTAGTTTAATGAATCGAGCTTTCTTTTACATCATATGGACAGCTTGTGTGTTTGTTTGTTTACTTGGGAAAATTGGCACGCAATATCTGAGTGTAAAAGTGTTGTAATTTGGGCATCATGCAGATCCTTTGTTGAGATGTACCCTAGCTCACTGGAGACTGAAAAAAGAATACGGTGCTCTTCTACTTGTTCAGGTATGGTTGAAAAGCAAAACTTCACTTTCATGAATTTTAATCAAATATCTGCAGGGTATATTGGGAAAACAAGTAAAAAGAAAAACCCAAAGCAAATTCATCCATGAAGCATCACCTTGCACCTTACAGGAATTTAAAAAAATTTGGTGCTAAAGTCTTGATATCGGATACGACAGGAGACCTTCCGAGGTCCTGAATTAGTGTGAAGTTCATGCCTTTAAAGGTCAGAGCTGATTTGGCAGCACACATGCGACCTACACTATTTTAAGCAGGTTGTTTTAGCAGATGAGCCTGTCTGCTTGAAATACAAACACTTAGATGCAATTGTTGCCTGGACAGATGCCAGTATACTGTCAAATCTAGCATGTTTAAACTACATTAATAACCAAGCAACCAAGCCCTTTTAGGGATGGAAGATTTTTAATTTAAGAATGAAGAAGACTGTTATTGTGAATATGGGTCTGGAAATAACCACTAATACTGCCAAAATGCCCAAAAGAGTTTCTGTAAATTCAGATCTTCTGCAGGGTTACTGGCAGCCATGGGCTGATTAAAAATTCAAACTAAATATTGATGTTTATTAAAATGGTTCGTGATTCAAATCCATTTTCTGTCCATGTCTTTAATTCTATTTATTCTTTGTCTTACCTCCATGACCAAGCAACATCATTTACGTATATTGTTATAGAGGCTAAAAAGAAGATTTATGTATTTATTCACTGCAGTAAATGTGAGTCAGTAGACTCATGCTCACAAGCACTGCTTCTAGTAGTCTTGAAGCAGAAACTCCAGTATGTGAAACCTGCTACAGAATGCATGTTTTGATAAGGATATAGATATTCAGTGTCTTACACTATATTTTGCCATATCTTTAGCCACACCTATGCTCTACACATAAAAAGGAAAGTGTTGTGTTTGCACTACTTTAGCTGTCATAGGTGAACCCAATGTTTTTAGGCCCACAGCAGGACTTGGGCTAACCATATATATATAACCATATCCCCGTTAGGAGATTTTGGTCCTCATAGCTGTAGAGATTCACACAAAGTACATGCTGTCTAACTCAGAATGTGGTATCCTAGCTCTCTTTTGCTGTCATTTTGGTTTCTTCCCACCCGAGTGACAGCCACAGACAGATTTAAAGTGCAACTTCTGCTGTTTTTTAACATTAATCAGGTAATCCTTTTTAGGGAATTTTAAAAGAACTCCTTGTAGCATAGCTAAAGGTGTCTAACTACCATACAAGAGTCTAGCACATACTGATATCGTGCTTGAGCATATTTATATCATGTACTGTCGTCATTATCAGCTACTCAGCAACCGAACAAAAGCTGCTTGTGTTGCTGCAGCCTCAGTAATAACAACAACAAATGACACAGTATATAATTACACTGCTGGTCAAACGCAGCATTAGCTTACAGAAACAGTCATTAGTCAGCTGCTGTCTTGTTGGTTTGCCATGTGGGCTCGCCACTTGCAAGGCAAGAAGCCTGGTGTGTTGCCAGCTGAGTGGCAGGACATGGGTAAGCATTAAAATATGAATGGATTTGTCTCGAGTTCCAGATGGAGCTGGATGATACCTTTGGTCTAGCTTTTCACCAGACCAGAGTGTTAGCAGCTCCAGAAAATCGCAGTAGCACTATTAGCTAAGGTGACAGAAACATGCAGTCACAGCTCCGACAGTCAGAGAGCTTGTGTTCAGTTGTCTTCTGAGGGGTGCACAACAAAGAAAGTTCAACATAGTCTGGCTTTCTTTGACCTAAAACCACAGTCAAAAATAAAGGGCATTATGTGTCGGGGTTATCGGCCTTCTTTGTCAACTCTGGCTTCCTGCTTCAGGGTATGTGAACACAGACATGAAAGGGAGCATCTGACATGTCATTTGACTCCTCTTCTGCAAAACATGGACCAACTGAGAGCTGTCTGGTTAGCCAGGAGAAACGCGTCATTAAGATCTATAAAGAACAAAAACAAGACATGTTGGTAGAAACGCCTTAATACATGTTAATTCCTGTGGCAAGATGAAGGAAATGTCCATGTGTATTTTTGCACTACAATACCTTTACTGCACTGCTTTGGCTCAATTGGCTGTCTGCAGTCATTTTTAGAGCCTATCATTGGATATATATAATTGGTATAAATTAGCATGAATGGGTCATTTTAAACTAATCTTAAATGAGAGAGGCTATGGCTCAGCATAACTTGTTTACACACTGATTGAACTTGGCTGTTCACTTTCTGTAAATGTAAATATGATGCTGGGTTGTGGTCATTATGCTGCAGTCACATTAGGGACCATGACACAGCCAAAATCATTGTAACCATGTACACTAACTTGCAATCTCATTGACTTTGGAGTAGTTGCTGCAAAGACAGGGACGAGGTCTCTGACCACTTGAAGTCAGTTGCCATTTTCAAAGCAACTTTGGTGCATCAAGGTCACGCTTACATGTTAATAAGACAGAGTCAGTCTGCTAGCAGTTTGTGATTGAACATGCTCAAGTTGGTAATTAGACGCAATCTGTTTGTTGATACTGAGATCAACTGTGATAAATTGGGGAAAATCACAAATCTGTTGCAGAAATTCCTCCAGAAATAGTGAAATTACCCTTAGTGATCCTTCCTTGTGACAAGAACGTAGCTGTCATATTTTTCTCCGGTGCGACTGGGCCATTAATGGGTAAAATATCATTCTTTTTTGCTATCATCCGATGCTGCCTAAGGAGTTAATTTAAAGGAACAGTGTGACATTTTGAGAAATGTTCTAATTTACTTTCTCTGTGCCTGTCTCTGTATAACATCCCTTCACCTACTGAGGAACATAACACCCCATTAAGTCACAAATTTTGATTTTTATGCTTGGTTTTATAGACATTTTAACATGTGTCTTGTTTGTCTGCAAGCTTAATAGACAGAGACATGCCAGCGGTTTCTTTCCCTGCTGCCACTGCATAGATGAGGCAAACACATGCAAAGACTTTTCATTAAGCGTCACCAAAAATAAATGAAAAAGGGATGAAGTGTACTTGGCCAAATGATTGCCTAATTTAAGCTGCACATGGAAAATGTGCAGGAGCTGTAGTTTTTGTCAGGTTTAATAAAAACATTACAGGATTTTGTATTGTCGAGATGCTTAGAGGCCTCACCCCACAGGTGTTTCCACTTCATATACCTAATTAGATCACTTCTCAGCACTGTGGATGTGTACACACTGTGCCTGATTGACATGTTTATGCCTGCTTTTCTTAGTTTTGTAGCCCCCTGTCAAGCCAGAATAATGCCTGTCTGTGTTGTTATGAGCTAAGATCTAATTAGCAGACATTTAAAATGTTGCCTTAATATATTTAGGTAACTTTACACCATCACAGTAGGATGAAGTGCGCCACAGTACCTATCCACAGAAGCTTCACACTGTAGCATTGGTCCAGGTGGGCTACTTGTGTCCCAAACAAGCCGCATAGGACACGATATTTTTGCAGAAGGACCACTCAACAAACCAGAGTGCATCACAATTTTCCACAAGGGTCGGATAGAAAAAGCCAGAGACACAGAGAGAGCGTTACTCGCTGCCAGCTCATTCCTGTATATTCTTCACCTTGTGCAGGGGCTTGAGTGTAAATATGCCAAGGTTAGAGAGGCCTAGCTGCTAGTGCAAGCTGAGAGGGAAATTAATTGAATTTCCAACGAGCATGCTGATGTGAGATATGGCTTGGAAATTCAGAATCCTTGTGGGCTGTGTATATGAGGACAAACAATGGCATGATGGAGGGAAGTATACACCAAGAAAGAAAATCATTGACTAAGTAATGGAGACTGCTTGCATATTTGCCCCGATGGTGCTAGCTGCCACATTTGAATCAAATTAAATGGAACTGAAATTAAGCAGACACAAAGGCGTGAATGATTTTGTGAGGTTGATTTTTTTTTTTTAATCCATTTTTTCACCTTAATAGACAGTAAGTGCTTTGGACCAGAGCTGTTGCTTTGTCATAACGCATTAGTGATAACAAACTTAAAATAGATGGGTGTCCTCTTAAAGTGGGAGCAGTGTGCAACGCTTTCTCCCTGACTTATTTAAAGCCCAATGTGACTTGCTTTAGGCTAGTTTAGCATATTTCCGGATTAAAGCAGAGTCTTGTCTGGGACACAACAAAGGAAGGGGCTGCTCAGAAAAAGGTCGGTGTAAACCGCTGCAAATATGCAGGGAAACGGCACAAAAGCTGATTCCACACTCTGTTGTTGGGGAATCAGTGCAGTGTGAAATAATGCCGAGTTCTTCCAAGTTCTCAGTGTTACTTTATGAATCCTAATTTTATGGTATGTTTTTCTCGTAAGACTGCAGCACGTGCCATTATTATTTGTTCTGTTTAGATGCCTTCAATTAAGTCATAATTATTTTAATTAGTAAAGAGTTTTAATACCTGTGGGGGTTTTTTGTTGTTGTTGTTTTCCAACAAGTGAATAAAGTGAAATCACATATATAAAACATACACTAAAGTCCTATGTTAGTAACCTGAATGCACTTCCCCTGAGCTCTGGTTGACTACAGAGACTGTAGGTGACACATCCTGGGCCATTTGGGTGTGAGGAGAACAGAATGCGTGATCTAATCCTCTTAAAGCAGGGAGAGATGGAGTTTTAGAACCATAATTCATATTTTTAATCCACTCATAAACGCTCTGACCCAGTTGGGAACATTGTTTATGGATTATGTTACATTAACATCCCCTTTGTTATTGCTGATAGAAGTTTTACCTGGCTGAAGCTGTGCCTAGCATTTGTGGGATTTAGACAGAGGTCACCGTGTGTGTATTGCACTTTCAATTTTGGCAGGTTTATGTGATGCATGCACATTCACGGACAAAATTCATGGAGTTAAGTCTTACATAACCACAGCACTGTGAGAATGATCTGGCTGACTTGTTTGTCTCTCCCACGACCAGTTAGGCTAACCTCGGTCCAGGATGCAGCAGCAGCTCGAGTCTCATTCGTGGCCGAACTTCGCTCTTGGCTAGGCGAGGAATGGTACTTTGACATGGCGCTGTGGATCTGGGTATTCAGGAATAATCCTTTGTAGATCTTTGCAAACATTCACAGAAAGATTTAAGCAGGCTTTTCTTGTACAGCCTTGCAAAATCTTTGTCAAACTGGTGTGCAATAAATAAGGATTATTTTGCACTGTGAAACATGCAAAGCTACTCTAGTAGAGTCCAAGAATAAAAACATATGCATTTGGAAATGAGCATTTCCCTTTAATGATTTCCAGAGTGGCTGCTATAAGGGATTACTGCTACCTCATTTGTTAGCATTAGGGGTGGAACAATTCTGAAACTGAGGCTGAATACAAATCCAAAAATAATACAAACATCAGCAGCTTGGTCTCTTGGTTTCTTAATGCTAATACTGTGAGACCCATGTGGAATTGGTTATGCCTACTTAAAACTGCTTCTTTTTTTATTATTTTTCCTTTCTGAAAAAAAAAAATCAAACTGTGGTTTTAGAGAAACAACAGGTCAGCGTGCTCACAAACGTTAAGCTGAAATATTGAGTAGTTGAGTCGAGTAGCACTCCTTAGTAAATTCAGAACTCCAGCAACACAACTTTATTACTATACAATGAAATATATCTTCTGTTTCTGTGCTTCTTACAGGGTCAAGTGAGAATTCAAATCATACAGACATTGTCTGACTTATTGTGCGATCAGGTCAGACTTCGGCGAGCAAAATTTGTCGTGGCAAACCCAATGCAGCTCAACAGCATTGCTTCTTCGTTGGTGCATGGATTACTTGCAGTGATAAACAATCATGTTAACAATCGATCTTTTCTGAAGGAGAAGCCCATTTCTCAAACCAGCTGGAGAACGAGGATCCTTGAACTCCGGCTGGATCAGTTCGAGACTGGAAGTAAATCTTTTCTTTTCTGCTTCCACATGTAAATTATTTGCAAGCAATTTTTTTGCCGGCTCGCACTGTCAGTAAAAGAAGCTCCCAGAGCTTAAGAAGAGTTTCGCCTTTTAATTATTTGACTGCAAATAAAATACGCTCATTCACAGCCTTAGAAAATATAGCTTAATGGGTTTTATGTTATGTCACTGTAGTTCACATGATGTGTTTCTGTGCCAATGTCCACCAAACACTTTGATGGTTTCATTATTTATATCACTGTCATTATTGTCCCATGCCTGATTCATTTTGTCATTTGCATCAGTGGAACAACCGCCCTTGGCTCACATGTTGGAGAAGCTTGGCTTCTCCTCACTGGCCTTATGGCTGACAAATGACTTTGTGAAACGCGATATGGTCTCCCACAGCAAAAAAAAGAATAGAAATTGAATCCTGGCCTCTGTCAGCAGTCTCATCTGTCATCTTTTCAATATTGATGTCCATTATGTTTATGGATTATTTGGCTGTCTTCTGTACTCTGGCCCAGCGCGCCCTGTCAGATCAGCCACTTGGGGCAGTGTCCCGGTAGATAATGTCATTTTGATTGATGGCTTTCATAGTTTAATTGTCAGCACGGTCTAATTTTAATGGAGCTCTCCACACAACAGAGAGATTACATCTTAAATGAGGCAGGGTTCAAACTGTGTGTAAGGTTGCACTGCGATGTTGATACAGTGATACTGTACAATAGATTCTGTATCATCATCCCAGGCCATTATCAGCTACTTAGCTCATGTTCATTGCTTCCTGGATCACTTTTCATGGATCACATGTCGTTTTACGGGAAGAAAACAGCCCTCGGTTAGATTTATCACACCTGCCAGTAGGCATAATTTTGTTTTGCTGGCATGGTACATATATTTAGTAGCCTGTACACAGGACATTTGGCGCACGCAGTCCAACTAAGCATTTGGATAAGGCGTAATTCATTAGGTACACATAACTAAAAACATTAATGCACAGCTCTTGATTAAGTTTATGATGTTTACTTTGAAAAATCCTACTTGACAGAATAATGTCTCAGCTGAAACCTAGACCTGTCCAGTCTGACAGGTCTGGTCTTGGTACCACAGGACTCACACTTACACCTACAATCAATTTATAATCACCAATTAACCTAACCTTAACCGCATTCGTTTCAACATCTGAATATAATTAGTAATCAGTCAGCTGTGTCATTTGTCATATGCTTAAAAGTCCAAATGTCAAAACATGGACACTTTAAATAATCAAATGAAACAAGCCCATGTTATTTACAGAGTACAACAACATGTTGATGGCTGAACATAAATAACTTTAACTGACTGTAACTAACAGTTGACATATTACCATTAGTTTGAACCACTAATCAAATTTCCCAACATTCAAACCTTTTATATATTTCATTGTAAGCCAACTTCCCTTATCACTGATTAGGCATCGTCACATTTTCCACAATCATTTTTACTTTTGCAATTTTTCTGCTCTCAATCCTGATTAATTATGTAATATTATATTTTGTTATTACAATATATGGCCAAAACATCCTTCATCTTAGCCAAATAAACAGGGGGTTTAAATAAATTGCTGTAAACATGTTAGATCTAAATTCTAGACGCAATTCAATTCAGCTTTATTTACATAGTGCCAAATTACAACAGCAGTCACCTCAAGGTGCTTTATATTGTAAGGTAGAGACCCCACTATAATATGGATCAAACCCGACAATCAAACAACCCCCTTTGAGCAATTACTTGTCAAAAGTGGGAAGGAAAAAAAACCCATTTAACAGGAAGAAACCTCCAGCAGAACCAGGCTCAGGGAGAGGCAGCCATGTGCTGTGACTGGTTGGGGGGTGATCGGAGGTAGAAAGGACAAAAAGACATGCTGTGGAAGAGAGCCAGAGATTAATAATGACTAATGATGTAAAGTGATGTATAAAGATGGGAGTGAAGACGAAACACCAGCAGCACAGACCTATTGCAGTGTAACTAAGGGAGGATTTAGTGTCACTTGATCCAACACTAGCTATCAAAAAGTTTTAAGCCTCATTTTGTAAACAGAACCTTTTGAAGAGGCGTTCTGCAGTAACAGCAAAATGTGGGGTCGTCACAGTATGTTTCAGCAGCCACACACAGCCACATGTAGGATATATCAGCCTCCATCTCTCTCTCATCCCTCTCCACCACACTCCATCTCTCCCCAGTGTGTTTGCAACCAAGGTCGTAGTGGTCCTGCTCTGTTTTCCAGGGCTGTGTGGGCTTCATTCATCATCCCAATGATGGGCGCGTTGGGTGTGTGTGTCTTTGCGCGTGCGTGCTTGCGTGTTTGTCTTATTGTTTGTGCAAGCCTGTGCCTGTCTCTTGTTCCCTCTGTACGCTCGCTCAAATCAACGACCCCCACCTCTGTTCTCTCTTAATCTCCTTATTTCACTAATGCATCGACATGAAGAAAGATGCAACTGCACCACACTGTCACACATGTGGTGGAGAATATGCTCGTTCAGGAATAATGGCCTGTATTTGTATAGCGCTTTTCTAGTCCCTAAGGACCCCAAAGCGCTTTACACAACCTGCCATCCACCCATTTACACACACATTCACACACTGGTGATGGCAAGCTACATTGTAGCCACAGCCACCCTAGGGCGCACTGACAGAGGCGAGGCTGCCGGACACTGGTGCCACCGGGCCCTCTGACCAATGCATGGTTATAAGCTGATATTCAACCAAGGGGGATAGGAAGAGCATGAGAGGGAGGAAGAAAGAAAATAAGAGCAACAAAGAATACAAAAGTAACACTCACACCACTCAAGTCAATAGTTAGTAGAGGCGCTTTTGGCAGCCGTTACAGCCCTGGGCCAATATCGATAGGTCTCTATCTGCTTGGCACATCTGGACGATGCAATTTGTCCTCTATTTTCGCTTGCCAAAGGACTTGAGCTCTATCAGGGGAGCGTGAAATCTGGATCGGTCTGAGACAGAGATGGTTGTTTTTAAGTCATCACACTCAGATCCAGCGTTACCGCCATAATCTGGGCTGCTGAGTTTTTTTTAAAACCATATAACCCTCTTTCACCGAGTCTCTGCTAAGTCTTCTGGCAAATACTAGCCTCGTTTTTGATAGGCATAAACCAATGGCAGGCAAAATCACTCCAGCATTAGCAGGCCTTATCTCAGCTATGAAAGCCTGTAGCTCATTCAGAGCCGATCATTCGTGGACATTTTTGGAGGACGGGCTACTTATCCTCTACTTATATTTTTGCTTTACTATTCAGTGCCTTTGTGTGTTGTTCGGTAGCTCCACATCAGCCTTTCCTTTGAATGTGTTTAAATTTAGTTCAGATGCTAGTTCTCTGATAGGTACTTTAAACACGATTGTGTCACGAGGTGTGTTTAGACTGAATGCAAAGTGAATTTTAGATGTGTCGTCATTGCAAATGAAGCCAACAGAAAGACACACCGCACAAATAGACACATGCAAATTTTCAGCGGAGGATGTGAATTGAAAATGTTTTAACTGAAATGCGTAAAGAACATGTTGTCCTGATCTTTATGACTCCAGTTCATGAACATTTGTAGGTAATAAAAAACAAAACAAAATGAGCGCGTACTGGTGGGAAATTATTATTATAGATTCGAAAGCGTGTGTGCAGTCGCAACGCACAGTTGCTACATATGTTGGTAGTTAACAGCTACATCTGTGCAGCTGATCTATTTGCTGTTGGCGGTGAATAAACTGTGTTCGCATTTGCACAAAAATGTCACCACTAGATTGGACTGCAATGTTCCTTTTGTCATAATATGCTCGTAAAGTCACAGTCTGCGTGAGAAATGATTGTGGTTAACTGCTAGACCTCAGTTGCAATTCACCCAGAATCACAAATATGCTTCAGGGACTGCACACTGGATGTCCCTGCTTTTATTTCACAAGTTACAGGAGCTGAACAAATCGACCAGCGCCTGCTTTCAGCACACTGACTCAGGCGACTGCTGCAGTTAAATGAGCTCCAGACTTGTCGCTGGTGTCCTCCCTTGCAGCAAACCGTTTTTTCTACGGCAGCCTGGAGAATGCATAGCTAGTGCCACCAGTGGAGTGATGAATTCTGCTGGGGGTTTTTTATGTGAATTTCCGTGGATGCATGCATGGCTAATCTCCATACACAGTACTAAGGGGATTAAGAATGCTCTCTAACCCCCGGATGAAGGTCCACAGCACCTTTGTGACTGAGCCACCATTTTTTACTCCTCTGTCATTTTATCTCTTATCCTGCTTATCTCCCCTTTAACGCACATTTTTCACTGTGATCTCTTCTCGTCCCTTCTCTCTTCTTTCTGTGCCTTCTTCTGTCCTTTTGCTGTCGTCTTGCACAAAATCTACATTAAAGCATTGAAACAAAGGGAACAAAAGGAAGGCAGGTTTTGTTAGAGATGAAGGTGAGGCTATAGGATCTTACTCATAGAGGAGGCCGGTCGACCGCTCTGGTCCAGGCGAGGATCGATATTAGGTGATGTAGGAGCCGGTGGGGGGTGATTGTGGGGGCAGCAGAGGGGCTAATCATTTCAGTCATTACGCATCCGTGTCTCCTGATTCCTGGGATTAGCAGGCACAGAAACACGGGAGATGTTGTGTTAGTGCTACATGAGACTCTATCGGGGATTTGGAATGTGGAAAATACTGCCTGTCCCAAGTTGCTTTTGGTAATTGTGTCTGCAATACTGAGAATGGGGATCTGGGGAAAAGTGCGTAAAGTGTTGGCTGCAGTGCTATGAAGAAAAGGACAGAAAGAAGCAGGCATGGAGATAATCCTGGCATCTGTGCCATGTATGCGCGAATACACATGTAAGAAATACAAGCGAGCGATACAGAAACGTGCATGGGCTCGCTCTCTCTGTCTCCCTCTCCTTCTCCCGTGTGCAATTGTGGGAGAGTAGAGTCGTGGGAGAGCTTACATGCTCGCCTGCCCACAAGCCTTTATTTGAAGCTGATCATTTGACAGAGTACAGAAAGGCTGGAGAGGCTGGCTAGTTCTGGTGCCTGCAAGAACTGAAAATTGCTGCAACCTGTGTGTGTGTGTGTGTGTGTGTGTGTGTGTGTGTGTGTGTGTGTGTGTGTGTGTGTGTAACAGAGAGGGAGAGAGAATTTCACACACCAAAACATACATGACAGGTGGAAATAAGGGAAATTACATTCACATCAGTGGTCAAAGAGTCACAACTGGCTAATTCAATCAGCTGGAGTCTCTGCGCTGACAATACGCTAAACTCTGATGTGAGACAAAACCCGAGTCCATATAATTGAACTGCTATGCGCTGTTGAACACTTGAGAACAACACTGACAGAAGTCCTTGGAAGTATATGAATTCACAGACATGGATTTTTTTTTTCCTGTTAATGGGCTTTAAAGGGCACGTTAGCAGATTTTATTTATTTTTTTGTTTACTTGCGATAAAAGCAAGTATTCGGCCTCTGATTGATGTTGTGCATTGCATACATCTCATCTATTCTTTACGTAGATTTATAAGAACACCTCTGACTTGCAAACTGAAGAATTTGAACAAGATGGCAATTACCAGAGCAAAGAGGTTATAAAGAAAATATACTAATGAGTTACATTGTGCAAAGTGAAACTCCTGGAGTTTTGGAGCTTGACTTACCAGAGGGAAGAAGAAATGTGTTAGAAGATTAAAAACTTTAATCAATATATTATTTAGCAGCTAAAAACAAGAAAAATGCTTACCTTTGAGGGTATAAATTGTAAGTGGTGCATTGACTGGAATTTATATGACACATTTTACTCTTACAGGGCTCTCAACACACTTTTAATTGAATGCAATTTGTAGGCAGGCATCATGTTTTGTCCATTCTGGTTACACTGTATATCTAAGAACAAGATAAATACACCGGAATAAATCAGTATAACAGCTAACCATTATCACTTTAAAGAGGCAATTTATTTATAGTTCCATATTTTTATTCATGGTTTCTACTAGAGTGCCTTTGGTACATGCATTTATAGTTCAAATAATCCTTATTTATCCTGTGTTGAGCCTTGGTGTAGCCCTTAGTTTGTTCAGCCTGAAACAAGCTGTTGTAGCACTCTTTGAGCCAACTTCTGTGCTCACCACCAGAGCTGTGTGTCTGATATTGTGACTGTACTAAGGATATCCACTCTCACATACATCAAGCTATCATACAGATGTGAAGGTGTTCAGCCACCTTCTGTTCAAATGTTCTGTTTGCAGTGCAGAGCCAATCAGAAGACAAGCCAGAGAGGCTAGGAAGCTAAAACATCTTGTTTCAGACTGAAGACAACCTGTGAGTGTTACACAAAGACCCAGAATACGATAAAGGATGAATATTTTAAAATATGAGCAGATATAGATGAAAAAAAAGTGCTTGAGTAAATGAGAAATGCTATATAAAGAACTTTTGAGTTCTCAAGTAAAGTAGAAAAGCACTATAAAAGAGCCAGTCCATTTAACCGTACTAAGGTTTATTTATTAGTTCAAAGTCATCTACTGATTTTTTTAACTGCAGAATTAGGTGAACAAAACTTTCACAAACAATATTTCTATGTTTAAAGCATTTATAAAGTAAGCGTGCTATTTGTTGATTAGGCATTTCAAAGTTAACCTAAAGTGGAACTTGAAAGAGGTTTAAAAAGACAAACTAAGCAAAAGATTTCTCTGTGCATTCACGTTAAACTCGATGGCTAAACATCAACACCGTTTCACATTTTGTATTCTTGCCAGCCCTGTGACCTGAAGGTAAAGCAGTGAATTCAAAATGTACATCTTTTCACATGACTGCAGATGTTCAGCATTCAGAGGACATGCTGCCTCATTGCCATGGCTGCCGTCTAACACCTGCAGCAGCATCAGACGCAGCTTCAAAAGAAGAGGGGGGAAAAAACACCGAAAGCAAAGGCAGAGCGTTTGAAAGGAGTTTAACATCCTCAGCAAAAGAAGTTTTCACTCTTGTAGGCTGCATTGTGGGATTGGACACAAGCAAAAGGCACGGACAAAGCTGTTGGGATAATCTGACCAATAGCAACAAAATTCAAGCTGAGAGTTATGGATAAGGAACTTCACATGTTAACAGTCAAACAAAGCAGACCTAACTGACTTTGACCTTAAAAGAAGAGTCAAACTCAACTTAAGCCTGAGAGTGGAAAATCAGGTTAAAACCTTTCTACCGGAGTTCTTTCCAATTCAATCCAGTGTGTCGCGAGGGATCACAAGAAATAACAAAAGTTTCTGAAGGGAAAATGAAAGACGTGACACAAGGGAGAAATGCGTGGTGGCAGCAGCGTGGATGTCTGTGCAAGCGTGTGTGTGTGTTGGGGAAATTAAAGATATGACATGGGGAAATGATGCCAAGTTCCACCTCTTCGTCTTCTTTTCCAAAGTTGTCCCCACGGGCCCTGGTAAGTTTAAAAATAGAGCTTGTCTAATGGAGAAGAGGGCCGAAGGGAAAGGAGAAAAAGCACGAAAGAGCGTGCAGAGTCCTCTGTGGTAGGAGAATGCAATTTGAGATTGGCCAGATTACTTCCCCCCCTTTCTTCTCCCCTTCGGCCACTCATGAGGCGTGATATGCACCGGTGGGGTCCCTAAGCCACTATAAGCCTGACGCCAGTACCTACACCGCCGCCAAAGAGTCGTCGCACTCTCAGAGCGAGAAAATCAGCGAGATGAAATAAAAGAGGGACTCCGAAGAGATCAGCGGGGATTTGAGAGAGATAGATGAGAGTCAGGCGAGGGACTCGAAAGGGGTGGAGGAAGGGGGTAAGAGTGAATGGATGAAGGAGATAGCTTCGCTGGGATTATGACGGGATAAGGCAGAATGTAAATGCACTTGTCTGCTTTCTCATGGTCACATTGTGAGAGGTTGGAAAGAGCCTGCTGGCTTTTAGACAACAAGTAAGAGAAGAAATGGCAGCAACGAATCAGTCATCGCATGTTTTCCTCTGTTTCTCTCTGTTTCTTGCAGGAGGAGAGGGCTCAGCGGAGACTGGGCTGAAGGAGACGTCCACCTGTGACATTTGCCAGTTTGGGGCAGAGTGCGATGTGGACGCAGAAGATGTATGGTTAGTGTTCCCAACCGAAACGCTTGCATCTACCATTTTTAAAGCCAGTGAGCTCATGTCAGTCCACAGTCCACAAGAATCAGTACTCCTTCTAGAGAAGTGGTCACAACTTAATCAAACTTGCACTCAGTGATCACCTAATGGCTCTTCACCTAAGCTGCGGTCATGGTCAAGGTCACAGTTTGTGCAGTACAGCCAACCACAAGAAAACCTCACTCATTACAGGTTCACTGGCAAAGGATAGTGAGTCAGATGAGGTACATCACTGATGTTGTCAAAGCCTTGTCACACAAATCATGTTATTTTCATCATAAATATACCCCTTATGTTTGTTATTTGAGACATTTTGGCAAGTCTGAACACAAAGAACTCAAATAAGAGCCCTCCTTTATCCTGCAGACGCTCAGTTCTGAACACCCACTGAGGTTTAGTGCATGGCTGACCATTTCATTTAACCTCAATTACTAGAGCAGGGCAGGGAGAGAAAGGAGATTTTCGCTTATTCTGGAAATCCAATTACTATCCTTACAGGACTTGGCAATGTCAGGCCAAAAATGACTTTGACTTACACAAGAAAAACTAGTTCAGTGATGAAATAACGTTTGTCATAGATTTAACCATTTACTGCAGATGAGATGGATGCAGGTAATGTGTTTTTTGGCTCGCCCACATGCATTAGCAAGTAGGCAGCACTAAAAACATCCTCAGGGGTACATAAAAACACGCGTGTTCAGAAGCCAATTAGAAGAAGGCTCAACTGTTCCAGCGAAAGCATCAGTGCTTTGTGCAGCATGAATGAGGCTTAAATGAACCGGCGTTACAGATTTGGTGTGGAACACCGTCAGCTGATATCAGCAAAAAGGAAGGTAGTGCTTCTAAGAAATCCCAGATGTACCGCTAGAAATTAGAAGTGCCCTGAGAGTATGACTCTATCAAACTGCTTGATGTAATGGAAAGATAATGTACCCGGGTGTGCAATAACCGTAATGCCAAGGAACGGCTTCATGATGCATTCTGAGCCCTGTTGCAAATACTGAACAGCTGGAGTCCACTCCTCCTGATGCCTCCCACTTCCACAAATGCACCTTAATATTCTGCTAAAGCACATAAATTGATTTATTGGCAATTTCTTAATATCCAAAGGGAGAATCCATAAGGTCACAACAGCAGAGTGCTGTCAATGGTTTTGTGCACAGAAAATCAAAAACATTAAAGCAAGAGGAGCCTTGAGCATATTTAGCACAAGCTGAAATAAAGACAATTATACTCTACATAATGCAGGGAGGGAGGAGACAACGGGCGAGAGAGGCAGCGAAAGTCAATAATGCATCTCGTTAAAAAAGCAGTTGACATAAACAGACGTATGAATATTTCAGTGTCCTTTCTTGTAAAAACAGGAACAGCAAGTACCCTTTAATCTTTCAAAAGCCCCGAAGGTGTTTTGATAAGAATGTTTCTGGCGAATAATCAGAAAGGTAATTGCAAACCAACAGCAGGTAATTTTCATCAAACAGCACCCAACAACTGGCATAATATAAGATCATTTTGATTAAAATGACAGGTTATTCCAATCAGGAGGCAGCTGAGTTTAATCAAACAAACCGTCAGCTGATGAAACAATGAGTGGAGAGAGAAGAAAGTAATCAAATACCAGGTGAGGATAAAGTGATGTGACGTGAAATATTTTTCCTATTTTCGCACAAGAAATGCAGATATGAATAATTAAGGAATAATGTTCCTCTGCAAATTGTTTGCTGCCATGTAAAGCACTGCAACGCTCAGATATATGGGACCTGACGTGGGCTGATAATCAGAATGAAGTGGCGTCTCGTTGTCACTTAATTATTCAGTTTCGTGTTTATTTCTTGTTAATTAGCGTTAATTAGCTAATTAGCGAGGTTAAGTGATGTTGGTTGGTAAGAAGATTTTGCCATATTTGGACAGGCCTATGTTAACTGTTTCCTCCTGCTTTCAGTTTTAATCAAATGACAAACTCCTGGCCTAAAAAACGAAGCCCAGGAGAAGTTTCTAAAACCATATAAAAATGATATCCACCTGAAGCTGGCTTCAGAAGCTCAACAATCCTCATACACTCCCATGTTAAAATAATTTATGGAAGAGATGAACACATTTATGAATTATGGTGCATCACACTCACTGTGTGAAGGGTTAGAGTTATGTATTATTGACGTTGATTGATTGATATTTGAACACCTCTGTCTACTACATTTAACCATCGCTAAGGCATTTGCTGATGCTTTTCAGTGCTTTTCAGTTATCTCACAAGTCATTCGGCCCTCTATGAGAGAGAGACCAGCCAATAAATACTCCACTGTGCTGGGATTCGTTTCAGTTAGTACAATTCTAGTATTACTTTATTTATGCATTAGCACTAGTTTGTGGCTCCACAGTCTAGTGGTTAACACATTTTGCCTTAAATGTGAGTGATCCTCAGTTCAAGACCAGGATGTGACACAAACCCTGTCCCAGTCCTGGAAAACTATTCAAATCCATCCATTGTAGCAACCCTTTGGGAAAAGAGAACAGTTGAAAGTACCTTTATACATCAGCACTGATCGTTCACTACTTGTTTTGTAGAAAAATTAAGCTCATTGGCAAACTTTCAGCCACTTTCTCTGCTTTTTATTTTCATTTCTTTCATGCAAGTTGAATATAACAAAGACATTTTTGTGTTATATGCATATTCCATATCGTTATAGCATATGGGCATATTTTCCCAAACTAATGAAAACAAATGCTTTGTGCCGCTTCATGTTGAGATGTTTCTCTCCTTTTCCTCGGTGCATTACAGTCTATGCTTGAACATCAGTACTTTTCGGAAAGCACTGAGGAAGTGCACTACACGAGTACAATCTCATAGCGCACTAACAAATGGTGATTGCAGTTACAACCATTTTCTATGCAATATAACAGTGTTTTCTGTTACAAATGATCGCTAGTCCACAAACAAAGAATATTATGGTGGCTATGTCCATTTTATGTATTTTTAGGTCTGAAGTTTTCTTACATATTTAAGCTAACTAGCTGCTGTTATTGCTTCATAATTATCAGCCAGAAGAGCAGTATCAATATTGCCACCTAACTGTAATTTGAATTTTAATCAGTGGATATTACTATATTGCAGTTTTATATATTATTATATTGCTCCTTTAGCTGTCCTGTGGTCAGATAAAGTAATTACAAAGTTGCATTTTTTGCTATAAGTTAGCTCGCCAACATCGCTGCAAGACTTCCAGTCAATCACATCCCAACATTGGTGATTAGTTTGGTGCCAGAAACCAAATTTGTCATTTGTTGTTATGCAACGAAGCACTCTGTGTACCGTCATTGGTTTACACAATGGTAAACCTGATGAGAAAGTGAAAAATTATTTCATTGTGTTATTGTGAATATTGGTCCTGCTACACTATAACACGCTGCAGTGGTTAGAACAAGCAATTGTCCCAATCAACCCGGATGCACAAGGTCTCAACTTGGCAGTATTCCAAACAGCCCATCAGTGCTTGTTTTGTACCAATTTTCCTGTCACAGATTTTTTTGGCTTCGGTACAGGTACACAACTTCCACATTTGTAATTTCTCGTAAAAAGCTGTGATTGGCTCAGTTGCTTTTCTAACTGCGGTTGCAGCCATTACTGAGTCACAAAACTAAATTTAGGTGAAACCCTGATGGAAAAGGGTCTGAAATGTGTGCAGCAATTTAGAGGTCCAGATAAAGGCTATGGTTAAAACTATTCTAGAAGCTGTTTTGAAATAAATTGCTGATGGTGATGACGTGATTGGGTTTTTTTTGTTTTGTTTTTTTTTTTTGCTTTGTTGAAAAAGAATTTATCAGTTTGCTATTTGCATCTTTAATTTTTGTCGTTTTAAAACCTGATTATTATTTTTATACATTCTGACAGTATAAAAGAATGCATGACAGCATGTTATAAGCTGTTCAGCTTTTGCTTGGTCAGGATAACATAAAAACTATTTCAGCATTTTTTCCCTCTTAAAGTTCAGATAATTCCAGTTGTCATCATTTATGATTCATCATCAAATACTCGGTTAAAAATACCCTTGACCAAGGCTTTTTCTTGCAACTCTCTATTGTTGCCGCATAGGGGCTGCCCACTGGTCTTAGTTTTTGCGATGGGTTAAAGAGAGAGAACATTTTTTTTCCTGCAGGAATCAATAAAGTCTACCTCGACTCACCATAAATCAGTCTTCATAAATCAATCTTCTTCTCTTCATTGATTCCGATAAGAAAAGGAAAAATGTGCTTAGTCTTTCTGTGTAGTTTGCAAGAACCTCTTTTGGGTAAACTTTACTGCACTTGTTCCTGCTGTATCAAAGAGCCTTGGTAGCCTTACTCCACCTCTCTATATTCTGGAGGCAGACAGCAAGCAAAAAAAGACAAATTTGCCCCTGAGGGATCAATACAGTGTCACAAAAAATCCATTTAGATCCATTTGTGGTGTAAAACTGTAATTACCCAGAAAAATCCATGCTTTCAAACCCATCAGTAGCACCCATCGGTGTTGATAGAATTAAGGAAGAGGAGGAGCAGAGAGTGAACCGGTCATGGCAAGGGACACTTGCTGCACGAACACTGGGGTTAGACCTCCTGAGAGGGTTTTTTAAAAGCCAGCACTCATCTCCTCACTGAAACCATTCTGTGGAGAGCAAACTACCCCTCCTGCATGGAAACCAGAGCTTTGCTTTTCTTTATCATTCATTTGCTATTTCTATATGTTCATTTCTCTTTGTTTTAGTCGTACTTATCACTCTAGTTGTTTTACATTTCCTTTTAGTACTTTTTAGACCTCTGTAGTGTTTTGTCATGTGACATTCTTATAGTTTTAATAGTGTGTTTCTGGATATTTTGAGCCCTTTTGTAGATATTTTGCATCTCTTTGTAGAAATTTTGAGTGTTTTGTTATTTTATATAAAGTTATTCTAATTTAGTAACTTCACAATAGACTCTTTGGTCTCTGATTTGCATCCCTTTGTTTAGTTTTTAGACTATTTTTGATAACATTTGTATGTAATGCATAATGTACATTTTTGAACTTTTCATAGGCTTTGTCACTTCTCATCTCTTTGTTCAGTTTCTAAATCCATTCGTTGTGGTTTCACTTGCAGCAATGGTGACCTTGAAAGTTGCTGTAGTATGTCTTTGATGCTGGTTGGCACCTCTTTATAGAACTTTTGAGTCCTTTTCTGGTTTTTCATTTGTTTTACACCCAGTTATTGTAATATAGTAACTTTTAATAGACTCTGTTCATTCCTTTGTCATTTTATTCTATTTCCAATTTGTAAAATCACATGCCAGCAATTCATTTTCCCAAAGGCTCACATGGGAAACTGCTGCTTGTAAGAGTAGCTGTTACAATCAGGCAGTGAAAATGTGAAATAGGCGCAGTTAAAATGCCAATGTGTTATTGCAGTTTAATCAACATTGACAAAAACTGTTGTGAACAAAATGTGCATGGTTTTGCAAAAAAAGGACTTTTAACTTAATACAAAATGCTATTGCTATTTTACTTGTAGTTGAATTATATAATCTGCAGTTTTTCAGTCTGTTTTTTTTTTTTTTTTCTTCAGTGAGCAAAATCAATGTGGTGAGGTGAAAACATGAAGGACGGTCACATCAACAGCAAATGTAGCATCTGCCTTCTATTCTGCATCTGAGAGCTCTGGAATGTCCTTGCCCTTCTTCTCACAAAACTTGTATTTTAGCTCTCAGGTCCCGCACTCTGTTAGCTTTTTGGCCAGGCTGAGCCATCTGACAGCTTTCTCATGCATCTATTTTAAAAATGCAACAGTTTTTCACAGCCCCAGCTTATCGAAGCATTCATTTTCCCCCATGAACGAATCACTCCTGACGCGGTCCCTTTCACTGAGTGCATTGCTGCCATCCCCTTTGTAATCTCAAACTCTTTAACTGGACTGTGTTGCAAACATTGCAGCTGTCATCAAGGACCAAGAAGAACATTTTAAATTGTCCGCTGTATGTCAACTGAAGTTCCAGATTTCCCGCAATGTCTTGTTACGGCATAAGAGAGTCCACCAAACAATCGGCTATCAAGGAGTTTATCAGTACAATGCCTAGATGTGGTTTATAGGGGTTTTTCTAACTTTTCATCGCTTTATTTGTCCCTTTGTCATTGTTCTGCATCTTTTTGTGGAGGTGTGAAGTTTTACCTCCACCTGTAGTCATCTTTTAACTTTCTGTGTTTTGATGTAGATTTACATCTTTTTGGAGACCTTTTTGAGGTTATTTGACATCCCTTTGTGAGCACTGGATAACTACTTTACTTTTAGTTAGTTTGTAACTCTTTGTGGTCTCTTTGCATGTACGAATAGACGTTATATTTTATATTACATGTTAACATTGACTTTTGGCCCAGAGATGACTGTACAGACCGAGCAGTGTTATTATTTATCAGTCTGTAGTTTTGCTTTGTTTTTCCCATTCCGCCATGTTCTCCTCCTCATGGGAATATCAGCTGTGTTAACCAGCTCTGCTCTGTCAGGTGACGTCTGCGAGTACATTTCATGAAGATAACACATCACATCGACCTAGATGATGAATGTGTTTATGTCTGTAAATAGCTTTTTCTGCTTTGTGATGATCTTCTGTCTTCAATTTGTTTTTTGATCTAGCACCTGTACAAGTTGTTTGTCTGCGCCCAGTATACCTGTTCAGCAATCCACCAATGATTACTGGACTCATAACATTTTGTGTCACAGAGCATTGCAATTTATTTTTGCTGTTTGTGCCTGTTGGGTTTTATTGTATATTTTCTCTTCTTTACTTTGCATTGTACCGTTACTGTTTTGCTCTCTCTGTCTCCACATCTCTCTCTCTGGCTCTGTTTGTCTATTTGCTTCTCTCGCACAGTTTTTCAAAGATTTACAGTGAAATTTGAGGCTGAGGATTATGAAAATCAATGCTGTATTCAGTTGCAGTGAGGTTAGCTGCTAAGGATTTGTACACAACATGAGGCAGTCAGTGGATATGTTGTCCTCAGCTGCTGTAAGTGTTGAAATGTGTGTAAAGTGGCCTTTTCAGTTGGGAGCCCGCAGACAGTCTGGAGGTGGGGAGGCTTTGATGGGAGGGAAATCGCCAGAAACTAATCAATACTACACATCCTGCTAGGAAAGTACTCTCTCACACACGTTGTGCACAGACTTGGATATAGTTCGCACATTTCCACACACACTGCTACCTTTCATTTAACACTTCTTTACCCCTCTGTACCTCTCAGCAGCATGTGTGAAGAAATGGTTTGGTGTGTGTGAAAAGGAGAATTGGGAAAACAAGGACTACGGCAAAACGATAGCTATCTTCTTTATGCATATGAGTTTTTGTGCATGGCTGTCTGCGGGTAGCACTAGGATGTGTTGACGCACTGCAGTCTGGTGGTATAGTGCCTATTGTGGAGAAAGTGAGAGGCCTCATTAAAAATGTATGGAGCACAGATATCAGCCACCGACCAACTGCGGCCTCTCGGGATGGACAACAGTCTGAAAGTGTTCTACGATGGGAGATGAGTGGTGTGCATGTGCACATGTATACAACCGTGTTGTTAAGCCTATATTATGTTTTTTGGTGATGGATGTCTGGAAACTTGCTCTCAGTTCAGAAGCTGGGAAGACTGTGCTTTGATTCTTTGAGTCTTTCTGCTTCCTTTCATGCTGAAACTGTTCCCATTTAGATACTTTTTATGATAACGCGGGCACTATAATTGTAAGCCTAATCTTGTCTTTAGGGCAGCTTTTGCAAAAATTAAAGCCTGTGCTGTATAATCTTTAAAGGTTAATACAAATGACAAAAAATAAATAAATTCACTTGCCTCCAGTGGTATCTAGCTATGCAGATAATTTGAGCTTGATTGCTGAGAGTCCTATTTGTAAAATCTGCACCCACCTTAATGCAATGGGATGTGTAATAATCATTGTTTTGATTAGATTGTATATAGAAGACGAACACAACCACTGTGACTACACCCATTTGGCTTGGAAAATCAACACCTTATTTTGTATTGCATTACAAATGTTCCAAAAGGAATCAAACACCAGAAACATGATTAACATGTCCAATCTAATTCAATTCATTTTTATTTGTGTAATGCCATACTGCAAATTTTGCAAGTAAATGCACAGCTAGTATTTTCACAAATTCGGTATAGGCTTTAAATAAAGGTATGTTTTTTTTGTTTTTTTTTCTAAACAAAAACAAAGTTTCAATCCTATCACAGTTGGTATCAATACAATCAATAAAGTAGAGGTCTCAAAAACTTGACTTAGACCCTCATTGACATGAGGGTCTAAGGCAGGGGTGTCCAACTCCAGGCTCAAGGGCCAGTGTCCTGCAGGTTTTAGAAGTGTCCTTGATCCAACACAGTTGATTTAAATGGCTAAATTACCTCCTCAACATGTCTCGAGGTTCTCCAGAGGCCTGGTGATAAACTAATCATTTGATTCAGGATGATATCTAAAACCTGCAGGACACCCGCCCTTGAGCCTGAAATTGGACACCCCTGGTCTAAGGGAATTTACTATAACTTTATATATTGCCTCTGGGCCTGAAAAGTGAAACCTATATGGAAGCACCTTAAACCTGCATTCTTTCTTATGTTTTCTTTATCACATGGCAACTGTTTGCAAAAAGAAGTGCAGTTGTGTAGAACTCTATAGAAAAAACAGGCCCTCAGTTACACTTATTCATTCCCTCAGTAAGCACGTTTCCGAGGAGTCTGTGCTTGCAGTTTCAGATCTTACTAAATACAGCATAACGCTCATTTTGTAAATCATGGTCTCCATTAGTGTAGAATATGATTTAGGGCAGGCCAGCTAAGTTTGAATGTGCAGTGTCTCTCTCATTATTAAGATCCAGCACAAACTCGTGACACCTGCTTTAAAAATCTAAGATCACAATGGCCAGAATGTTAAGTTGCCAATTGAGGAAATGCAGTTTTTGCTGTTTCTGTGTCTGCTTTATTTTTCACTCCCACGGGTTGCTTCTTGATCTTGTCCAGATCAATAGTCCATTATGTGAAAAGTGAAAACTAAACTAAAACTAGGTCAGTATTTCATCAGTTATTAATCAAACACATATGCTGCTAACGACATCCTAGCTTGTTTAGCTTGCCATACGATGTAGTTCTTTCGTATTTGACGTCAGTCAGGAAGAGTTTTAAAATAGCATTAGCTGCGTTCGGTTCACACACATTTCTTAAATGACATGTAGAGTTCTGCTGGTACATTTTTAAAGCTACTCTTCATGTTGCAGGAGGAGAAGTCAGTGTCAGGATTTCAGGCAGTTTAGTATATGGTACAATGTGACATTTCTTTGTAGTTTTTCTATCTGAAAATGGAGCTAACTAGCAAGAGAAGGTTGTTTGGTGCACACACGCCAACAGCAAAAACAGAGTGAACAGAGAGGGGTTTTTTCATTTTTTTTTTTTACAGCTATATCAAATTGTGTGTCATGTCTGTGGTTGTGCATAGATTCAGACTGTTATTTTTGTACCCCTAATTGGAGACGAAAACTGGCCTTTTTTCTTGTCATTGGTGAGAAATGGTATTTGGAATCACAGCGTTACAGTCTCATTGAGCAGCGCTCAGTAGTGGTGGGTCATTCATAGTTGTGGCAGCTCACCTTCAGTGTCATGTGGGATTTTGGATGTCGGCAGCCTCAACACAAGCGCGTCCTCTCTGATGCATAACGAAGCCTTTCTTCACATCATTCTTACTTTGCTGATCCATCATTACAACAGTAGCTGAGCACTGCCACACTCTGCTGCATGGCGTTTCAATCAACATCAAAGTCAGCAGTACGAATCATCACGGCTGATTGTCAAGGTGTGTGTGTGAGTGCATGTGTGCGCGCGTGTGTGGGCATCTGTTTATGTGTTGGCGGGCGCCCATGTGGGCGTGTATGTAAATGCTGCTGTAAGACAGCTGAATGCCTGTGCTTTACTGAGAGCTTGGCACCAGGGGAAAATGAAAAGGCCGGGAGAATAATGACAGATTTATAATTACAGAATCTTGCGTTCAGCGCTACTCAGCAACTGTCTGGGGAAGGCAATCTGGCTGTAATTTTTGCTGATCAGGCCTGTCACAGACTTAAGGGTCACACTACACTAATGCCAAAATACACACACACAAACACACAAATATGCACATGCACGCAGGTGTGCGCGGCGCTTCGCTCTCGCTGTCATTTATGCAGATGTCAGGCCGCGAGAAGAACGCAAACAGACACACAAACACAGAACGTCTCGCACTGAAATTTAATCGAAAATTGTGGCACACCAGCAAATTGCCTGGTTAATTTGCGAGAGCTAAAAGCATCAAGTAAGCTCCAGATTCCCGGAGAAATTGATGTTTTTTCAGTCTGCCACGAAAACACAGCAGAAACGCCAGCTCGGTGGAAGAAAGCAACAAATTCATTATGTAAAGAAAACAAACTCGGCTAATTTTAAAGGTGAAAGATCAGGCATTTAAACTATTTTGCTTCGTTTAAAAAAAATGTAGGTCACGCCTTGTGACGCCTGCCTCGAGTCTTGAGCCCATCATTATGATTTTGTGAATTTCTAAGCGGGTTTAAGTTTAGTTGAAGGACGTTATATTAGCTTGTTATAAAGCCAGATACAAGAAACAAGCTTTTCTGCATAGTACAATGGATTTTCAACAATGGCATTGGCATATTAACATATAAGTTGTTATTATTTTACATTTAAGCTATTCTATCTTATCTCCAATAAATTCCACACCCGACAGCTTGAATTGTGTGTGAGTGTGTGCTGTTTTCTCCACAACATTAAAATCCACTGCTTTGTTATCTACAGTTCTTTCATTATTAATTGCTTCCTGCCTTTGTAAGAGAACATAATTTGTCAGTCAAGCCCTCGGTGCAGCCTCTCTCTTTTTTTTTCTTTTGCAGAAGTTAAATACATTTGCTATTGTGTCAAATTGAATGAGCCGAAACCCCAGTTTGAACAGGATTACTATGCATGGTCCAGCATTCTGTCTGAGTGCAAATGTAGGGGTTTTTTTTCCTGTCTTACCTTTAATCCCTGAATGAATTTGTCTCCGGCAGCCAAACACACAAAGCAGCGTTTCCAGAATAAGGATTCTCTCATTTTTATTAATATTTCTGTTTTCATTATTTTAGATTTTTGACTTTGATAATCAGAAGGTTTGCTGTAACATGGATATTTGTTTTGTTCGTTAGGTGTGTCTGCAACATCGACTGTTCCCACATCAGCTTCAACCCAGTGTGCGCCTCAGATGGTCGTTCCTATGACAACCCCTGCCAGGTGAAGGAGGCATCCTGTCAGAAGCAGGAGCGCATCGAGGTCAAGTACCTGGGCCACTGCCACGGTCAGACTCTCAAATGCACACTAGCACACTGACTCTGAAAGGCACAACAACACTTTCACAAACGCAGCGGAAGCCGTCAGTCTACCTCCATGAACAGGTGTTTGCGTCACGTTGGAGTGAAAACACGGAGGCAAATGAGGCATCGTGCAGAGCTAAATGCAGGCGGCGTGATTTTGCATCTCCCTCCAGCTGCAGTTCCAGCCACATTTTATAATTACAGAAAGTTTCACTCAATCAAATTTTGGAATGGTGTGGAAAGATAATCCTCAGAGCCGCTGCTGCTACATATACAGATAATTTTACACAATGTTAATCCCTCCTTTTTTTAATGTAGTATCTTTGATTTTGGTGCACTATTTCCGGGGATAAAGTTGTTTTTTTTAATAATCTCAGTGCTTTAATCCCTAAACTGAGTTATAGTTCTAATACATGTAGAAGACAGAGACACACAAATGTGTTTTTATTTCATTTAATGTCATTTAAGGCAGCGGTCTCCAACCTTTTTTGCGCCACGGACCGGTTTATGCCCGACAATATTTTCACGGACCGGCCTTTAAGGTGTCGCGGATAAATACAACAAAATAAAACTAGTACCGGTACCGAAAAAAAGATTTATTCATAACACACGTGAAAAGACCCAGGAAAACCGAGTTAACGATAAAAACGATAACAAAATAACGCTGAAAACCGATAAAAACCCTGAAAACCATACATTTCTCACCCGAGCCTCAACTCTCGCGGCCCGGTACCAAACGACTCACGGACCGGTACCGGTCCGAGGCCCGGTGGTTGGGGACCGCTGATTTAAGGTTTGTGTGGTTTAAAACCTAAAATCAGTATTATACTACTGAGTATTCTTGACTATAATGGAACTAAATGGTATTCATGTGGAGCTCCAACTAGCAATATATAGCTTTAGTTATAGATATGAAAGATTTGAAGCACCAGATTTCCATGGACCTTTTTTGTCCAAGCTGAATCTCAGCAAGTCATGCCCTTAAAAACACTGTTCCTTTCAGTTTAAAGTTTGTTAGAAAAATCTTTTCAGACTATCACAAAGGTTTGAATTCAACCAGATTTTAACAATTAGCAATTTTGTTGCTATTCTGCTAATTCTGTTAAATAGTTGAAGGTTAAATTTTGTTCAAAATATCAAGTTTAGTAGACTTTAGACAACTGTTGTGATTTGAGGCTATATAAATAAAATTGAATTGAATTTAACTTTTAAATCACACCTGAGTTGTTTCAAAATTGCAAATACACATCTTAATACAAAATTTGATTTAACTTTTATTTGGTTGCTTCAAGCAACCCCAGTTACTCAAACCAGTCATTACAACCAATACAGAAGATCTCACCATATTGGACAACAGAAGATAAGGAAAACGTTACCTGGTCCGTTGAGTCTCGACTTCTGCTGTGACTTTTGGATGGCAGGATCAGAACTTGGTGTAAACAATATGAAACGATGGATCCATCCAGCCTTGTATCAGTGATTCAGATTGGTGTTGGTGGTGTAATGGTGTGGGGGATATTTTCTTAGCACTTTATGTCCCTTAGCACCAAGTGACCATCGTTTAAATGTCCATCCATTTATGATCACAGTGTTTCATCTATTGCTTCCAGCAGGGTAACACACCGTCTCCCAAAGCTTCTTCAGTCTGTGAAGTGAAGAATTAAGGCAAATGTGGGTTCTACCCAGTACTAGCAAGGTGTACCTAATAATGTGTCCAGTGAGTGTATATCCATGGCCTGTAGACAGTCAAAGCTTAGTGTCCTCAGAGGCGAAGGCAGCACAGTGGTGCAGTGCTTAGCACTAACCTCTTAGCCAGAAAGTCTTGTTTTCTGGTCTGCTGGTCATCTGAACACTTTGCAGAGGTGTTGAGGAGAATCAGTGTCAGCCTCACTTTCCAGTTTATTGCGGCTCTCTTCTCATTATGTAACAGACTTTACTGCAGCCTGAGCTTGTCTGCACACTTTGTGGCTGGTCACCACCACCAACATTCACTTTACCGTAGTCGCAGCTAATTCCCTCGCACTTTGTAAGAGACACTTCCCACAACAAACCCACTAAGTCAGACTGAATCACTCACCAGATGCAGTTAGGCTCTGTTAAGATGTTGAGTGAAGCACTGGAGATGGACGGCGTGCTGACGACCTTATTCTTACTTTAATTATGGATTTGTTGTCTGTTGTTTTTATTGCTGCCTTCTGTGGGCTGTATGTACACGTAAGACTGCTTTGCACTGAGAGCATTATGTTTTCCAAAAGTCCATGGAAATGTAAGAACTTTCATTTTGGAATTATTTTAGGCATTATTTCCAGTCTATACAAGAATGCAACTCGGTAACCTTGTAGCTCAGCTCAGCGCAGAAACATCAGTGTTTATTGTCACAAAAGCTTCCTTTTGCAGATTGATACACCTGACACATGTCGTTTGGTAGCGGAAAAAAGTTCATACATAAAGTAAATCCTGTTGTGGGTGCTTTTTTTTTTTTTTAACCAGGTGATGATTTCTAGAAATAGTTGCTGAGTTTTTAAATAAAGCTTTTTCAGAGGGTCATTTCATTCCATTATGTGAAAGAAGAGACAGAAATCTCCCAAACTAGGTGATTTACACCTAAACATTCTAAAAGAAACACTACAGGCTTTGATTCTGGAATCAAATGCACCTTTTAAGATCTGTAGTTATTTTTTTAGTGTAAGAGACCATTTGAGAGGTTCTAAGTACACACAGGACAAATAGGTCTTTTGAGAAGTAATGGGAAGTAAAGCAATCAGGGCTAACGAGCTCTGGAACACAAACAGAAATCTGTATTCTCTCATGTTATGTCCTGTGGGTCAGACCACCCCGTTTGATTCTGTTTCAATCAAGGAAAAAGACAAATAGCATGAAATGGAGGCACTGAGACAACCTCATGTTAGCAAGGACTCACAGTGACACCCCGGCACTTAGATGGCTGATTATGCTCCACTTTCATGCTATTAGGAAACGGCTTCTGCTACAGTGGCGCAACAAAAAGCGCAGATAACCTTGTGAAGATATTGTTAAACCTCAGCTCCACAGACAAATTTAACCAGATACTCGTTGAATCCACTGGAGCTGCAGTCTGTTGAGCTTGTAGCGTCTCGCCGCTGGCTACGTTTT